>NC_083872.1:67555283-67861883 GCF_032452875.1 Bos javanicus | reverse complement strand
TTAATTTTTCTCTTCACTTTTATTCCCAAATGTCTTCCAACATTATTTTGAAGTTAAAAAACTTAACTTAAAAAGAAGTAATCATTTCAACAAACAGAGGTACTGAGTGGCCATTATGGAACCAGCAATGAACCTTGAAGCTGCTTTCTCTGAAGCGAGGAGGACAAAGCATACCAAGTAAGTAAGAAGAATCCGATCTTTAACAAACACTGGAAAACAAGAGATGCTGTAAGTTTTATGGGTGAAGTGGCACATGAGATGCTTCTGTGATGAAGACCAGAGCTGTTCAGAGGAGGGGGGATGAGCTGGCAAGATTCTTCTGGGAAGTGTGGTGTGGATGGACCTTAAGAGAGGGTGGGAGGAGTGGGGAGTCCATGCAAACTGAGGTCACGTGTTAGAGAAAAAAGAACGGAGGTGGGAAAGCAGGAGCTTTTGATTGGAGGAGGTTTACTGAGGGGCTGGTCTAGAGAGTGGTTACATTTAGAGGTGATACAAGATGACCCACTAAGTTGTGAGAAGAAATGAACAGAACCTCTATTTATGAATTTTCATCTTTAAGGGTTTAAGTATTATTTGCTGTATATGCTTTATAAGGTAAATTGGGTATCTTATATGTAAATATATGCTCATTTATATATGTAAATATATGCTCATCTATACAACTTTACAAGTTAGGGCAAGACCTTATCAACAAGAGTGTTTAATCTTCTTGGGGTAGCACCTTCATGCACCCCCAAGACTAATATATTGACCCCAACATGGTCTGTCTTTTAAAATAAACATTCATGGTAATTAGGACTTTTGCCTAGTTGGAATATCTACAAGATTTCAAGGCAACTAGTAACATTACTGAGGGCAATCCTAGAATCAGCCTATTTTATTTCTTACGTAACACCCTAAAGAGTCCTTTCTCTTCCTCCATCACCCCCATTAGAAGTTTTTCATATTTGTTTGCAGAAAGGATGATAGAACAGAAGGGAACAGATACTATTACAGGTTGGATTGTGTCCCTCTCCAGACCTCCTCACTCTTATGTAGAAGTTCTGACTCCCAGCAACTCAGAATGTAACCTTATTGGAAAAAGGATTGTTAATATGAATTAGTTAAGATGAGGTCACACTGGAGTAAGGTGGGTCCCTAATCCAGCATGATTGGTGTCATTACAGAAAGGGGAGATTTGTACATAGGCAGGCACAGAGGGAGAAGGTCATGTGAACATGAAGGCAGAGATCAGGGTGATGCGTGTGTAAGCCAAGGAACACCAAGAGGCATGGAACAGATTCATCACCACGGCCCTTAAAGGGAACCAAACCTGCTGACATCACGATCTTGGACCTCGAGCCTCCCACACTGTCAGACAATACAGTGTTGTTGCTCTATGACGTCCAGTTAGTGATATTTTTTGACGGCAGTCTTAGCAAACTAATACTGACACCAAGAAATTGTTTTTCTTCCTCAAGTGCAATGTGGCAACTCTGGTGAGTCCAAAACGAATGGAATTGTTGGCCAAATGGTTGGCAAGAGATAAGAATGCAGTGAGTTCTTTTATGATTAGGACTTCTTCATGGCTACAGTCATGATACAACTGTCATCACCTCACTTGGAGCGAAATTAATTTCTAAGAAGTAGCTCATTCTGCCTCAGTGTCCCTTAAATGAGGTTAAGTGAAAGTGATCAACAAACTGTAGAGTGTTACGGAGAAATACAGAGTGAGATCAAGGGAAGACCAAGAGGGAAGTTCCGGAGTCAGACTGTCTGGGTGTGAATTTCACACCACAATTTGGTTTCTGTGTAACATGAGCAAAGTACGTAACTTCTCCATGCCTCAGTCTTCTTTTTTATGTAATAGTACCTGTACGGTAGCAAAAGCAAAAAAAAGCAAGTGGGATTACATCAAATGAAAAAGCTTCTGTAGAGC
This sequence comes from Bos javanicus, assembly GCF_032452875.1. NCBI lineage: Eukaryota > Metazoa > Chordata > Mammalia > Artiodactyla > Bovidae > Bos > Bos javanicus. The sequence goes on along the minus strand of NC_083872.1, from coordinate 67,859,965 downwards.
AAAGAAAAGCAACAATAAAATGAAAAGGAAACTTATGGGATGGGAGAAAATAGTTACAAATCATAATCTGTTAAGGGGTTAATATCTAAAATATATGAAGAACTCATATAACTCAACAGCCAAAAAAAAAAAAAACAACCCCTGAAAAACCAACCAAATTTAAAAAAATGGGTAAATGATCTGAATGGACATTTTGCCAAAGATGACATATAGATAACCAATAAGTATGTGAAAAGATGCTCGACATCACTGATAATCAGAGGAATGCAAATCAAACCACAGTGAGGTATCTCATCTCATATCTGCAAGAAAGGCTATCATCAAAAAGACAAGAAATAATAAAGTGTTGGCGAGGATGTGAAGAAAAGGAATTCTTGTGCACTATTGGTATGAATGCAAATTGGTGCAGTCACTGTGGAAAATAGTACGGAGTTTCTTCAAAAAAGTTAAAAACAGAACTACCATATGTTCCAGCAATTCCACTTCTGGATATTTATCTGAAAAATACAAAAACACTAACTTGATAGGATATATGCACCCCCATGTTCATTGCAGCTTTATTTACAATAGCCAAGACATGGAAGCAACCAAACTGACCATCAACAGATGAATGGATAAAGAATATGTGGTGTATGTATACATTAGAATACTATTCGGCCAAAGAAAGAGTGAAATCTTGCCATTTGTAACATCATGGATGGACCTTGAGGACACTATGCTAAGTGAAACAGGTGAGAAAAAGACAAACAACATATGATCTCACGTATATGTGAAATCTAAAAATCAAACAAAACCAAGCTCACAGATATGGAGAACAGATTGGTGGCTGCCAGAGGTGGGGTGTGGGTGAATGGGATCAAAAGGTAAAAGAAAATAACTGCCTAGTCATAGGTTTGCTGTGACAATTAACTCCTTCCCACTGTTACAAATGATTAAAGAGCTGCAGTAAGTTCTAGCCAGAGTACTTCTGTGTTTAGAGAAAAAAACAAAATCCACTGCAGGAATCGTGTTTCTGCTTTGCCCTCCACCTCATCACGCCTACCTGCCCGGGGCCTACATACAAGCAGGTCGCATTGTGGTGGCAGCCGCCAGCACTGGGCAGCGAGCAGGGGTTGATCTCTGAGCAATCTCTTCCATCCCCGGTCCATCCCTCATGGCATACGCAGGTGTGGGTCCCCCTGCCAGTTCTGATGCATTCTGCCTACAAGAGGAAAAGCAGCAACAAAGCCTTTGAAACCCCAGGCCAGCCACATGATCGTTAAGTGCAAAAGAAAGATTTTCAGAGGTCCCCTGAAGAGGTATATATTTGCATGGAGTACAAAGGAAATGATTAAAATACACACTTGCATTGAGATCGACAGAAAAGCTAAGATGATTTAAAGAACAAATTGCCTTGTTGTTGGCCAGCTAATGGCCAGCGTTGCTAACATCACTGCCATTTATTGAGTCAGGGACGGTTCTGAATGTTTTGCAGGTGTAAGCCTTCATCTTGAGAAAGGTACTGTGATTATCTCTATTTACAGATAAGGGAACTGAGGCTCAGAGGAGCTAAGTGACTTGCCCAAGGTCACACAGCCATAAAGGGGCATAAACCCAGGTATATAGGATGTTTTAACCCAAGCTCCTATCTGTACGAGTTCCAGGCCTTTCAGGATGACCACACCAGGAGGCTGAAGGACAGAGTGAGAAGTGCAAGGAGAGCTGTGCAGATGAGGCTGAGTGGGTGAGGCTTGTCCAAAGGGAGTCTGGAGTCGGGCAAGGCACTTGCACCTGATTTCACCATCAGAGCCAGGGCAAGTTCCCGAAGGGGTTTCAGCATGCAGGGGAAACAGGATCTGATCCACTCTGGCTGTGGCTATAGAGAAGCAGCAGGGACAGCAGTTATTAAACTGTAGGGAAGGAATGGAGGTGACCTTGGCTAGGTGGTGGTGGTGATATTCCAGAGTTATTAATGAAAGTGATGGTCAGTTTGGGGTACACTGCTGACACCAATAGGTCTTAAGGCAAGTCACTTGATGTCCCTGAGCCTCAGTTTCCTGATCAGTAAAATGGGAATAAACAACATCTGTTTCATTGGGTTGGTGAGAGAAGCAAATGAGATCATGTTACATGAAAGTCACTTGTAAGTTGTAACGTCTGAATCACAAGTTTATGACTAATGATCTAGGCTATCTGATTCTGTTTGTATTTTTAGGAGCCCAAGAGTCCTGGACCCCCAGCACATGTGGATTTCAGAAGTGGAGGGTCACAGAAAGCACCTGGCACCATCTTTAAAACGCAAGGTTCAAGCAAATACGCCTCATGCCATGAAGTAATTCAACATTGCCTTTGGAAGGCCTTCCTTCAGGATTTCCTAAAATACCCGGCAGCCTGGAGATAAAGGGCAGCACTCACATAGCGGCTGCAGCCCCCTGGGATTGATCCTGAACAAGGGTCCATCTCCACACAGAAGCTTCCATCTCCTTCGTATCCTGGTTTGCAAACACAGCTGCAAAGAAGAGTGAGCACACAGTCAGCCCCAGAAATATAAGTAGCAACTATCCCCACCCCACTCCCCAAAAGACCAGCTAGCTAGAGGTGGGCGGGTTCATGGCTCAGCACCCTGACGCTTTGCCCTTATGAGGGGAGCAAATGGCATAGTGGTCATGGCCACTCCTGGCTCTGTAGTCAGACACACCTGGCTGGGAATCCAGGCCCCACCTTTCAGTGGTTGTGGGACCCTGGGTGAGTCCCTTAACCTTTGGGAGCCTGTTTCCTTATCTGGAAAATGAGTTTAACATCTTTATAAAGCTATGTGTGAACGTGAAAATGTTAGTTGCTCCGTAGTGTCCGACTCTTTGCGACCCTATGGACCATAGCCTGCCAGGCTCCTCTGTTGATGGGATTCTCCAGGCAAGAATACTGGAGTGGGTGGCCATTCTCTTCTCCAGGGGATCTTTCCAACCAGAGATTGAACCCAGGTGTTCCGAATTGCAGGCAGATGCTTTACTGTCTGAGCCACAGGGAAGTCCATACAACCCCTTAGGAAGATGCATTTCTGTTGTACCACCATGGAGGAGCAAAGCCAGTCTCTCCCTATGCCGCCTGCAGACTGGTGGGGGAGGTTGGCCATAAACAGGGATGGATGCACTTAACTAGGCAACTCCAAATTAAGAAAAGTGAAAGTCGCTCAGTGTCTGATTCTGTGACGTGATACAGTCCATGGAATTCTCCAGGCCAGAATACTGGAGTGGGTAGCCTTTTCCTTCTCCAGGGGATCTTCCCAACCCAGGGACTGAACCCAGGTCTCCTGCACTGCAGGCAGATTCTTTACCAGCTGAGCCACAGGGGAAGCCCAAATTAAGAAAAGTGCTGCAAAAATGAGGCCAAGAATTCCTCAGGTCTGCATTTTCCAGGAAATTTTTTTGTGTAGGTGCTGCTTTTGAACCATATATTCCCAGAGAGGAAAATTTTCTCTGACTTTCCTCCCCCCAGCCCATTGCATATGTTCAGTTCAGTTCAGATCAGTCGCTCAGTCGTGTCCGACTCTTCGTGACCCCATGAATCGCAGCACGCCAGGCCTCCCTGTCTATCACCAACTCCCGGAGTTCACCCAGACTCATGTCCATCAAGTCAGTGATGCCATCCAGCCATCTCATCCTCTGTTGTCCCCTTCTCCTCCTGCCCCTAATCCCTCCCAGCATCAGAGTCTTTTCCAATGAGTCAACTCTTCACATGAGGTGGCTAAAGTACTGGAGTTTCAGCTTCAGCATCACTCCCTCCAAAGAAATCCCAGGGCTGATCTTCAGAATGGACTGGTTGGATCTCCTTGCAGTCCAAGGGACTCTCAAGAGTCTTCTCCGACACCACAGTTCAAAAGCATCAATTCTTCGGCGCTCAGCCTTCTTCACAGTCCAACTCTCACATCCATACATGACCACAGGAAAAACCATAGCCTTGACTGGATGGACCATTGTTGGCAAAGTAATGTCTCTTCTTTTCAATATGCTATCTAGGTTGGTCATAACTTTCCTTCCAAGGAGTAAGCGTCTTTTAATTTCATGGCTGCAGTCACCATCTGTAGTGATTTTGGAGCCCCCAAAAATAAAGTCTGACACTGTTTCCACTGTTTCCACTGTTTCCCCATCTATTTCCCATGAAGTGATGGGACTGGATGCCATGATCTTCGTTTTCTGAATGTTGAGCTTGAAGCCAACTTTTTCACTCTCCACTTTCACTTTCATCAAGAGGCTTTTTAGTTCCTCTTCACTTTCTGCCATAAGGGTGGTGTCATCTGCATATCTGAGGTTATTGATATTTCTCCTGGCAATCTTGATTCCAGCTTGTTTCTTCCAGTCTAGCATTTCTCATGATGTACTCTGCATATAAGTTAAATAAGCAGGGTGATAATATACAGCCTTGATGTACTCCTTTTCCTATTTGGAACCAGTCTGTTGTTCCATGTCCAGTTCTGACTGTTGCTTCCTGACCTGCATACAGGTTTCTCAAGAGGCATGTCAGGTGGTCTGGTATTCCCATCTCTTGAAGAATTTTCCACAGTTTATTGTGATCCACACAGTCAAAGGCTTTGGCATAGTCCATAAAGCAGAAATAGATGTTTTTCTGGAACTCTCTTGCTTTTTTGATGATCCAGCGGATGTTGGCAATTTGATCTCTGGTTCCTCTGCCTTTTCTAAAACCAGCTTGAACATCAGGAAGTTCACGGTTCCCGTATTGCTGAAGCCTGGCCTGGAGAATTTTGAGCATTACTTTACTAGCATGTGAGATGAGTGCAATTGTGTGATAGTTGAGACAACATTAAGACATCAACTGGTGATCCAAAGACCCAGTTTTCCTGTAAGATGTCTTTAATATGGGAGTTATTATTAATGATCTTAGGAAGTAAAAGAGATTTTAAAGGGTTGGAAAGTTGGTGGGTTAATCTTCATTTCTTTCACTTGAGTGATGGCAATTACTGGAGTTTCCATGACTGAAGACCTATGATGTACTAGCCCTGGTGCTGGGTGCTTGGGCATTCAGTTGATCTAACCTCCACAACTGCCCTGCCAGGTATGCAACCTCACCCTTATTGTACTGATGAGGAAAGTGAGGCTCAGAGAGGTTAAGTAACTGCCCAAGGTCACACAGCTGGTTAAGTTTCGAAAGTAGGAAGTGCTACAGTTTGAACCCATCTCAGTCTGAGCTTTTCTCCACTAAAGCCGTGCTGGCAGCTGGAGAGAATAGGCCTTTGTTTATGGAGAGGTTAGACATGGGTTGGGTCTGTCTGCAGGTAACAGGGTGGCACGCCTGCCTTGCGCCTACCTTGCCGTTCCATCACTGTATTCACAGGTGGCATGGATGTGACAGAACTGCACGTAGGGCCCACAGGCTGAGGTCTGCTTGTGGCAGAATCTCCCCGCAGAGCCGTTCCTGCAGCTCCCAGGAAGGCAGGCGCCGTCGCTGTCAATCCTGTTATCACACGTTCCGAAAATGCACGGACATGCTGAGGGAGAAGGAAAAGGGCCATTCAGGGCGTGGGGACAAGCTTAGCAGTGGGCACATGGGCCACAGAGGAAGTCCCCCATCTTCAACCCCCATCTCCTCACTCCTGTCAGGACAGACCTGGTGGCTGAGCCTGGGAAGACTCTGGGAGCATCTTTGTCCCTGTGCCAGGACAGCTTTCAGAGAGAAGAGCTTGACCTCGGTACTGCTGTGTATGTCTGCGTGTGCGGTGCAGTGGGAGGGAGAGTGTGATGAATGAAAGAGGCCAAGGAACTCAATTTTCACCTACTTCTTGTTGGAGAATTTAGTCTGACATTTTCTGCCTTCTCTTGAAGATGTTCTGGAGTAAACAAAAGTGATTTCTCCTGCCAGCACAGCCTCTGATGTGCAGCTTATGTATTGTTCTCCACTCTATCATAGCAGACCAGTGCCACTCATGGCCAGTATTTGCACACTGACCTTGTTCTAGGCACTGAACCAGTCTTCAACCTGTACCCTCTCAATTATGGTGTTTCCCTGGTGGCTTAGGCAGTAAAAGAATCTGCCTGCAATGCAGGAGACCTGGGTTTGATCCCTGGGTCAGGAAGATCTCCTGGAGAAGGAAATGGCAACCTACTCCAGTATTCTTGCCTGGGAAATCCCATGGACAGAGAAGCCTGGCAGGCTACAGTTCATGAGGTCACAAAGACATGACTTAGCAACCAAACCACTCTCATTCATAGTCACCAGCTTCAAGAGGTAGGTACTTTTACCATTCTCATGTTCAAAATGAGGAAACAGCCCAAAGAGGTGATTGTCTAATTTGCCTAACTTGCTGGTACTTTCCCATACAGGGACTTGAACTCAGACCTTCAACTTCCATTTCAGTTAGTGACCATGAGTCACTAACAGTAGATCAGTAAATCGACTGGCATTTCCGCCTGCCTGTTATCATCTTAGCTGCTGATTTTGCTTTTGATTACAAATATTTAAAAATTGCTGCAAAAGCAGCAATTATCAGAGTCAGGCTCACACTCTAGAGATTCTCAAAGGCAGGTGGCAAGGATTTGGGGGTTTGAATATGATCAGAAATGAAGGAATCTGTGGTTTTGCCCCAGAAGGGACTGCGGGGAGAGGAATTAGTGTAGGGGCTTGGAGCCAGCATCCAGGAAAAAGAAACATAGTGAGTGGGGGCTGGAAGAGATTTAAAACAAAAAAGACTTTCCATAAACTTTTATGAAAGTCAGGGCTTAGTTAGCAAGGAACAAGACCCCAGAAAGAAGAGGAAGCTCCCCAGTGTGAGGTGGTGGGCAGTCACAAACCTGGACGAGAGGCTTTGGAGCAGGAAGCCTACCAGTCCTTTCCCAGCCTTAGCATCCTGCCTGCTAGCCTCATAAAAATGCCTCTATCAACAGGCTTTGGAATAAGCCCCTATTTTCTTTCCCCTCAGAAACCTTATTTGGCAAAAAGAGCATTGGACTAGGATCGGCAGCCCTGACTCTGCTGGGCTCTGGTGTCCCATCCCTCTTGAGAGGTAGCTGTGAAAATCAGATACAGTAAGGGAGGAGAGGGGCTGTGTGTTCTGTAACAGATGAGTGGAGTTAGCAGTGATAGTAGTAAGAACGGCTTCATTCACTGATTACTTGCTAGGTACATGCTCTGGGCTATAGTCCTCAATTATGATCCAACTTAATCAGCCACCTACGAAGTGGGTACAGTATTGTCTCCATTTTATAAATGGGGAAACTGAGCTTTAGTGAGAGACTTTTTCTAAGGTCTCAGATTTTTTTTTTTTACTGTGCCACATGGCTGGTGGGAACTTAATTCTCTGACCAGGGATAGAACCTATGCCCTCAGCAGTGAAAGCACGGAGTCCTAAGCACTGGACTACCAGGGAATTCCCTTTAAGGTCATAAAGCCAGTAAGTTTCAGAATGGAGCTTTAACTTCATGTTGGTCTGATTCCACAGCAAGCTCTGAACTATTCATTTTTTTTCCCCATCAAGTTCTGATCTCAGCTTGGTGGTGGTGGTGGTGTAGTCACTAAGTTGTGTCCGACTCTTCTGAACCATGGACTATAGCCTGCCAGGCTTCTCTGTCCATGGGGTTTTCCAGGCAAGGTTACTGGAGTGGGTTGCCATTTCCTTCTCCAGGGAATCTTCCTGACTCAGGGATCAAACCCAGGTCTCCTGCATTGCTGGCAGATTCTTTACCGACTGAGCCACCAAGGAAGCCATTTTTTTCTCCCCAGCGAGTTCTAATCTTAGCTTAGATACACAGAGATGTATATTTTTATTTATATACTTATATATTCACATTGTATTATTTTTAAGAACAATGTATTTTCTAAGATTATATAGCTGTATATTTTTCAATACCTAGTACTGTAGAACTTTCTACATGTTCTCTGAGTTTCCTGACATTTATGTCACTGAACTTAGCATAACGGCAACAGTGCCAACAATAATAGATAAGAATAACAATAATAGATAAGAATAACAATAATAGATAAGAATAACAATAACAGATAATAATATTGGTAGTGCATACTAGGTGCCAGGCATTGTTCTCGGGCAAGTGTTTTCCATTTATAACTTGTACTAGCCTTATGAGGTAGTTACCGATATGACTCTCATTTTATAGATGAGGAAACGGAGGCCTAACTAACCCAAGGCCACACATTTAGCAAAGGGAGGAGCTGACGGAAGACGACTGCTTGAAAGGTGGGGAGGCTGTGTGCTGCTAAGAAGTCCATGATCAGTTCAGGTACATGGGAAACCCTACATGACTGGTTTTTAAAGGTGCTCTTGGGTCAGTGGTGCTGACATCCCAGGGCACTTGTTAAGAGATGCAAATCCCCAGGGTACCACTCAGGCCTTCTATCTCAGAGCTCTGTGAGGGGGCTCAGCAATCTGGCACATGCTAGCATTTGGGACCCAAGGGCTTAAGAACTGCCCTGTGGTAGGGGCACCCACCAAGCCAAGGGGCACCCAACACCAGGATTGCGCCGCAGAGCCGTGGGGACCCTGGCTAAGGAGCAGAAGGCAGCTCTGGAAACGACACTTACTTTTGTCACACCGAGGTCCGTATTTACTGGGGTCTGAACAGAACTGGCACCGGGAGCCTCGGAAGCCATCCTGGCAAACACACGTCCCGTTGCCATCAAGGCCGTCGGTGCACTGGGAACAAAGACAGGGCCCCTGGCCATCAGGACAACACACCTCCCACCCCCTGCCCCTGGCCAGGAGTCCCGGATGCTTGTTTCCTGACCTGCTTCTTTGACTCAGATTCAGGTCTGCTTGAAATGACTCTCTGGGAACCCTTGTGGAAAGTGGAGCCGTGGGTATTAGGTACAGAGCTAAGACAGTGACATATAGGAATCCCAAGCCAGGATTCAGAACTTTACAGGAAGTCATTTGAGGGGGGCCAGTCACAACTGGAACCTCTACACAATGCTTAAGGGTCAGACTGATAAACCTCCAACCTTCAGAATGAAGGCCAGCCTTTCTCTGCAGATTCTCATGTGCTCAGCTATGTGACTCCAAATGGCAGTGTTTGTCCCTCCAGTGTGTGCATTTTGCCCCCTAGCTCTCCAGCAATTTCAAGGTTAGATCTGTATGCATCACAATAGGGTTTGTGGCCCCAAACAGATCTCCCAGCTACAGAGGTTAATTCGTAGCAGCTTCGCCCTATTACCCTCGCCTGTGTGGTGTCCCCCTTGGTGGTCAGGCAGTTTTTCCTTCCCCTTGAAAGAGGCATATTTTTGACATGGATTTCTTATATGTGCAGATACATAATTTCCCCAAACGAACCACAGCCTCTTTACCTTTGTTTGTTCAGCCCTGGCCTCCATGCTAGATGAGTCAAGTTCTGGCTCTTACACTTCATTAAGCCAGGTTTTGTAGATGGGCTAAAAAAGCATTCACTGAGCAGTTTTTCTTTTTTTTTTTTTTAAAGAATAACAAAATTTTGATCCTAAAAAATCTTGGAACATCAATACAGGCCAACAATTTTATCTCCCACAGGAGGAAAGTGGGGTCCATAAAGCCTTGCTGAGTTGTTCAAGGTCATGCCCTCAGCAGAAGGAAAGCGGGCCAGAAGGGACCTTGCCGGACACCGTGCCCCCTGCCACTGCCCCAGGAAAGATTCCTTCTCCTGCAGACATCTTCTGTTCTTTTAGCAACTCATCTGTTTCTTTTGTTCCCTGGGAACCGTGACTGGCATTGAATCATTTCTTGGTTTAATGGTTTTAAGAATTCTTTTTTTTGACTTAACACAGGTCAGAAACATTACTTTGCTGGCAAAGGTCTGTCTAGTCAAAGCTATGGTGTTTCCAGTAGTCATGTATGAATGTGAGAGTTGGACCATAAAGAAAGCTGAATGCCAAAGAATTGATGTTTTTGGACTGTGGTTTTGGAGAAGACTCTTGAGAGTCCCTTGGACTGCAAGGTGGTGAAACCCGTTAATCCTAAAGGAAATCAACCCTGAATATTCACTGGAAGGATTGATAGTGAAGCTGAAGCTCCAATACTTTGGCCACCTGATGCAAAGAGCCGACTCATTAGAAAAGACCCTGATGCTGGCAAAGATTGAGGGCAGGAGCAGAAGGGGACGACAGAGGATGTGATGGTTGGTTGGCATCACAGACTCAATGGACATGAGTTTGAGCAAACTCTGGGAGATAGCAAAGGACAGGGAAGCCTGGCGTGCTTCAGTCCATGGCGTTGAAAAGAGTCCGATGAACAACTGAACAACAACAACACAGGTCAACCTCAGCCTTTGTGAAAAAGTAAGCCTCAGCCCTCATCACCTGCCCGTTCCCGGAGCACGGATTCGAGAAGCCTCCTGGGCACTGGTTGCAGTCTGGCCCGTAGAAGCCTTTGCAGCATTTTGGAATCTGAAAAACAAAATGCATGTTGCCTTTTTGAATCCAAAGCAGAGTGCCAGTTCCTCAAAGGAAATTCATTTTATTCATTTTCATTTCAATTACAATCACAAACACTATCGGCCTCCTCCCCTCCCCAGGAGAATGCCTTTTTCTCGGGTGGATGACAGCGTGGCTTGTGCTCAGCCATCAGTTCACCGTGAACCTCCTGAGGGCTGCCCCTGGCTGCCTGCCCGGCTCTGGCACTGTACGAGCAAGAGAGACACGGGCTTGTGCTCATGGAGCCTGTGTTCCAGCTAGTCAGGGAAGACACAAATAATAAATTAAAAAAAAGATTTGAGAGAGTGGTATGTGCTGGGAAAATGAAGTGCTGTTATCAAGTGGTGGCTGGGGACAGAGGTGTGGGGACACTGGGGGGCCACTGTGGATTGGGCGGTGACAGAGGAAGCGATGGTGGAATGGAGACTTGAGAGATGAGTCAGCCCCGAGAAAACCTGGAAAAGCATTCTGAGGGAGGAACTAGCAAAGGCACACATGCTGAGGTGGGAATGAGGTGGGAGCCACGCCAGGGGCTCTGCTGAGTGTGCACCAGGCAGGGGAGTGTCAGGGGTGTGGGCTCTGTATTAAGAGCCATAGGAACCATGGGATGGATGCAAAGATGCAGGGAACTCTGTTCAAAGCTTCCTTTGGAGGAAAATGTGGTCAAGCTCCCACTGGCAACCTCTGATTCACAGACCCTGGGGCCTAAGAACTGCCCAGCCTGCTGGCTTCTGTATGGGCCTTGGTGGCCTGGATGAGGTCCTCGGCCACACACACACGCCTCACCTTCACGGTGGCATTACAGTATCTGGCACATCCATTCTTCGGGCTCCTGATTCGGCCGGTGTAGATACACTTGTGAACAAAGAGTGTCTGGAAGAAAGTCAAGAAGAAAAAGCATTGCAGTCTGCATTTTGAGGTCATCTGGACATCACTTGGCTTCTCTATAGACTAGATGATGTATTTCCTCCAGTTTACCATCGATGCCAGCATAGAGCACTAAAGTACACAGCTCACACGGGTCCAGGCAGAACTCAGTCACCTGTTAGGCCTCTGTTTCCTTATTGGGAGAATACAGGCCAGGGTTTGCATGGTGACCTGGGGCATAGGTACCTTTTGTCCCCTCTTGTGTCCTGGCAGACATTGCTGATCGATCTGGGAACATATTCCTGTGCATCGTGGGTGTGGTTTAGCCCTCCTTCCAATTAATAACCAGCTCTAACCTCCTCCTGGACAAAGGAGCCTGAAGGGCTACCGTCCACAGGGTTGCAAAGAGTCAGACATGACTGAAGCAGCTTAGCGCACACACACAAAACCACCTATTCAGAAATTCTGGAGCTATTAGAGATTTCCATCCTAGTTTGTACAAAGATCTACCAAACAAAACAGTGCAGTCTGTGGATTATATGGATCAATGGCAGATTTCCTACCATTCTCTAACCTCTGATACCCACTCAGAATGACTGAGAACTACCATTTATTGAGAACCTTCTAGGGCCAGACACACTGCCCATAGGAGATCATCATTATTTAACTGTGTGGCTATTTCTCATCCCTTTTCTTAATAGATGAGGCAACTGAGGCCTGGACTGGTTAAATCTTCTTTCTAGGAAACACTACTGGTAAGTGGTAAGTCGAGAGAATGGGTCTTACCACCTACTAACTTTAGGATCTCAGAGGCAAGTCATACTGCCTCCTGGGCCTCAAGCTGCCTAATCTGTGAAATGGGACAAAAGTGCTGATCTCAACTTTAATCCTGAGCATTTAATCTGTGGCTCAAATTTTATGTTAGATAAAAACTAGTATCGAGGTACTCCTCATCTTAGTCTCTTACACAGGAAGAGAGCAATGAAAACTTCCACAGTCAGTAAAATCCTAAAATCTTAGATGTCTGGAGGAATTCTGAGGTCACTGAGGAAGAAGTACTCAACTCTCTTCTTTGGCTGTCAGGATACTTAGCCAAATACAGACCACAGGAGCCTGGGAGGGGCAGTTTGGGGCTCTCTGGGCTCTGACCCATGCATCTCATTTCTTCCTTTCCTCTGCTGCTTCTCTTTCCTTGGGCAGAGGCAATGTAGACTCATGGTCTGTGCCCACCAGCTGTGTGACCTTGTGCGAGGGCTGTTAAGTCTCCTCGCCTTAGTTCTCAGGTTATACACTGGTATGATAAGGTGCCTCTCTTGCAGGCTTGCTGCACAGAGCATTTAGAACAGTGTCTGGCACACAGCAATCATGGGATGCCAGTCACCACAGTCTCCTCTTCCCCCCTCCCTCTCCACAACCACTGGTTGACAGCATCCTGCAGGACGCAGGGGCGCCGGCTTCACGGAGCAAATATCTGAACACTTATGCCTATTTTAGTGTGTGTGTGTTTGTTTCTTTATGAAGTGCTCCACAGTAGGATTGTGTAAACTCATCACTCTCTTTAGCCATCTATTCTAGTGTGGGATGAACTCTCTAGTTGGGAAGGTCTTTCTTAGGACAAACTTAGAGGCAGGAATTTCTGTCATCAATTTTATCTTCAAATTTGTTGCTTTAACAACCAGTAGAGTACTTACCTGGCCTATGAATTATGGATCGTTGTACCATGGTCTGTTTTCCTTTTTAGATTAGAACTTCTCAGGACAAAAACGAAACAATATCTTATTCATCATTATGCCCCCTGGTGTAGCTATAGTTGTTGTTTTAGTTGCTAGGTTGTGTCTTTAGGACCCCGTGGGCTGTAGTTCACCAGTCTCCCCATCCATGGGATTTCCCAAGCAAGAATACTGGACTGGGTTGCCATTTCCTTCTCCAGGAGATCCTCCTGACAGGAATCAAACTTGGGACTCCTGCATTGCACGCAGATTCTTTACCACTTAGCTGCCAGGTAAGCCCTTATGCTCCTTAACCCACTCTATATTCCTCAGTAGACATGGTGTGGAATTCAATGAAGCATCACAAGGTTTTGATGGTTCTAGTGTCATTTTCTTGATATTTCATTTATTTCTCTCCAGAAAGATGCCTGGGAAGAGCAGACACCAATGAAGTGTAGCAGAACATGCCCCCTCCAAATGTGCCATATGGATTATTTTGAGCTAAAGGCACTTGAAAATAGCAGATACAAAAAACTTGTACACAAGTTTAAGACATATAACATAGTGATAATGACTTGATATAGGTATATATTGTGAAATATATTTCACATTTTAGTTACTTTTCCACAGTTGCCTATCTTTGTTCAACCTACTCTATAAACACTTGGGTTTTGCTATTTCTCTGGGTCTTCATTCTCCTATGGAAGCTCCTGTGTTCAGTTGCTAAGTCATGTCCAACTCTTTGCGACTCCATGGACTGTAGCCCACCAGGCTCAGACTCTGTCCATGGGATTTCCTAGGCAAGAATACTGGAGTGGGTTGTCATTTCCTTCTCCAATGGAAACTCCTATGTACATGCAAAATGCTGGGCTAGATGGAGCACAAGCTGGAATCAAGATTGCCAGGAGAAATATCAATAACCTCAGATACACAGATGACACTACCCTTACGGCAGAAAGCGAAGAACTAAAGAGCCTCTTAATGAAACTGAAAGAGAAGAGTGAAAAAGTTGGCTTAAAACTCAACATTCAGAAAACGAAGACATGGCACCTGGTCCTATCACTTCATGGCAAATAGACAGGGAAACAGTGGAAACAGTGACAGATTTTATTTTTTGGGCTCCAAAATCACTGTAGATGGTGACTGCAGCCATGATATTAAAAGACATTTGCTCCTTGGAAGAAAAGTTATGACCAACATAGACAGCATATTAAAAAGCAGAGACATTACTTTGCCGACAAAGGACCATTTAGTCAAAACTATGGTTTTTCCAGTGGTCATGTATGGATGTGAGAGTTGGACTATAAAGAAAGCTGAGTGCCCAGGAATTGATGCTTTTGAACTGTGGTGTTGGAGAAGACTCAAGAGTCCCTTGGACTGCAAGGAGATCCAACCAGTCCATCCTAAAGGAGATTAGTCCGGAATATTCATTGGAAGGACTGATGCTGAAGCTGAAACTCCAATACTTTGGCCACCTAATGTGAAGAACTGACTCATATGAAAAGACCCTGATGCTGGGAAAGATTGAGGGCAGGAGGAGAAGGGGATGACAGAGGATGAGATGGTTGGATGGCACTACGGACTCAATGGACATAAGTTTGAGCAAGCTCCAGGAGTTGGTGTTGGACAGGGAGGCCTGGCGTGCTGCAGTCCATGGGTCACAAAGAATTGGACACAACTGAGTCACTCAACTGATGTATGTGTAAAAAAAAAAATTGTGCTTTTCTCCTGTTAATTTATCTTATGTCAACTTAATTTGCAGGCCCAGCCAGGGTCTTGCAGACCTCAAGAGGGTGGAGGTAAAGTTTTGTCTCTCTTAAACAAACAATGGATTTTATTTAAGAGGAAGATTAGAGAGGGAATGTTTACTGAGTGGCTATTTGATCCAGGCATTGCACTTGGGTTTTTATCTATGCTAATCCTGCTTCTGCTGTGGATGTTGCTATTATTACTACTCACAGATAAGAAAATTAGAGTAAAAATGTGAAGCAACTTACCTTGGATAAGTGAGCAAGAACTCAAACACAGATCTGTGAGCTATCTTTCTACCGTCCCCCCAGACAGAGCAGGCTAAGAGCCAATCCTAGTTGGAATGATTATCTTTTAAGAGGGGGAAGGTGGGAAGGATGAGAAATCACACCCGTGGGGTTGCTGGGGTGATGTGTGCTTCTCTGAAGCTGTCACACTCACTGTGGGCTCGGAGTCGGCTGGACATTTGCTCCGGTAAACCAGGGAACAGCTCACACATGTGCCCTGGAAGGAAGGACAGGGATCAGTGCAGGGGTCCCTATAAGAAGCAGCAGCGGGCCACTGCATCTGGCCTTATGTCTCCTTATGCCCCTTAGAAAGGTGGTCCCACTAGCATCCCACTCTTGGCCCCTCTCCTTGCCCCTACTGCCTCCTCCCTAGAGAGAACGAGTGATGTCAACTCCAGAGAGGTTTGGGAGAAGTAACTAGGTCTGCTCAGAGGAGCCCCTTCCTCATCCTCTTTCAGATTCAGACTGTCTGCAGGCCTCAGGCTTCTGGTCAACCCTCAGCCATGTAGGGAGGCCCCTGTCCCTGAGGGGACACTGCAGTTGCCCACCTGTTCCAAGGACAAAGCATTAGCATTGACTACACACTCAAGTCCCTCTGACTTTCGCTACTGGGTTCTTTGCTTCAGCAGGTCAACCTTGGGCTTCCTCACCAGTTTCCAGTTGGTCTGGGTGAGGGGCCAGCAGGATATCGGTGGGTAGGAAGAAGACAGGGTCAAGGTATCTCTTTCTTGCTCCCTCTCTGCTCGAGTGCCATCCCTCCAGCTCCTGGTGGACACCTCTTCTTCCCTTTGCCCTGCTCCCAGTGGCCGCAGGTGATTCCCCCTCCTACCCACCCTTGATTCTCTGTTGTATTGGTTTCCTGCCACTGCTTCTCCTTGGATGGCCCAGCATCACTTGCTTGTTTCCTCAGCCCTGCCCACCCCTCTGTCACAGATTCTTAATTAAAGTCTCTTCATTTGAACCACTGGGATAAATTCTGTATCTGGCAGGGATCTTAACTGGTATAGAGTTATTAATTAAACCTCTAAATCTAAGTATACATGCCCAAAGGCAGCTATGGGTTCTGAAAACAGATTTCTAGAAGGGACTAGCTATGCCTACTGTTTACTAGCCCTCAATACCTTCTAGAGAATTCACTGCTACTTTTAATAGATCTAATCAGAACAACCCTAAACCAGAGCACATTGGTTTGATTTAAATCCAGATAAAACAGTAAAAGAAGACTTCATTCTAAGGCAGCTATGGGGAAGCTCTTCTTATTTAACTAAAATTCTTTGGGTTGTGGCTCAAGCCCACATCTTGATTCTGTTTTGGGGGGAAATGGAGAATAAGCTCTTGAACAATTTGCAGGAAAGACTTGATGGGAGTCAACAGTTAGACTTGTTTAGAGCTCTCCCACCCTGAGCAGCTGTTGTTCAAGTTCAGGGAAGGAAGTCTGTGGAAGACAAGGGCAGCTGTGACTCCCCGCCTTGTTGTGGGGTGGCTCTGGTCCAGGTTGTTCAAAAGCTTGTTGAAATTTAGTTGTTCTGATTAAAACCAGCTGAGCCAAAAAGTTGCAATGGAAATAGGAAACCCTGATTTTGGACTTCGGGCTTCCAGAACTGTTTAGAGAATAAATTTTTGTTACTTTGAGTCACTTGTTTTGTGGTAACTTGTTGTGGCAGCTTTAGAAAATGAATATACCAGGGTAGCAACGGTTAGTGTGGAAATTCCCCCAGGAATTTTGGTTTGTGTTCAATGAAATAGGACCTCAGGTCCCGCTGCCTCTTCATGAAGACAGAAAATCCTTTAGAACAAGGCTCCCGTGTGAGACTCTCCCTGTCAGTTCCCTCAGAATCAGGAGGACGGAATGGTCTGCTCTGTGAGGGCTCTTTAGGGTTCCCTTATTGAGTTCCCTAGTTTCCTTACCAGTCTCATCTCCCTGTTTGTTTCATCACATCGATGGGGCAGGATTGGGATGATGGAGGGAGGTATGAGGACTCCAGTCAGCGTGTAAATCCGGCCGTTTTTGGCAGCGACCTCCATTTCTTCCAGTGCCACACCATTTGCCAGAATTTGTCCCTGGAGAGAAACAACACCAACTTTCATCTTTCTGCCTGAGGAGCGCTGGTGGCCCCCAGGCAGATCTGAATGGTGGCAGCTTCCTGAAAGAGCCTTCAACTTCACTTAACTTTCTGCTGAGGGGAGGATTGTGGTTAGAAGGGCTTGGCTGACAGGGAGAGATGAATCTGTTGAATGAATTCTCAACTGATTCTAAGCAAGGATGTCCTTGCAGAAATGGTCCTTGCCGGCACTGGACTGGGGAGGAGGTATAACTATTTGAGTTCTGTGATATATTTGCTATGAGACCTTGGGCAAACTGTTTTACCCCCATGGTGAAATGGAGATCCATTTGTTCAGATACATTGGAGCGACTCTACTTTGGGGTCTCAGGAGATATCAGTGAACAAACTCAGACAAGTTCCTGCTTATGTTGTAGGCGAGGGAGCAGAAAATGAACAAATTGGCAAAGAATTCTGATCTCTACTTTCCTTCCAAATCTCGCTGGGTGATTCTAATGGCAACACCATCCTTCTGGTGGCTCCAGTCAGAAGCTCAGGAAACATCTCTGGCTTCCTCTTTCCTCATCCCCTATTGGATCCCTCAGCAAATTCTGCTGGTCTCCTTCAAAACACCTTCGGAATTCAACCACTCCTTACTAGGTCTCAGCTACCACTCTGCTCTCAGTTACCATTATTCCTTCTATTTAACTAAAAAACTCTGACACAAATTCTACAGGTTATTTTCTACTTACAGTTATCAGAAAATAATGACTCCGCTCCCCAGGTTGTGTAATACATCCTTAAGCCTGTCTTTTGCCCAGTAATGTGTACTGGGCAAAAGATGTACTAAATTTGCCCCTTTCCCTGTCTCCCCGCTCGTCACTGCCCCTCTTCTCTGAGTTATTACATTCCCTCCTAAATAGTCTCCCTGGATGTATGTCCGATCACATCATTCCACAGCTCAAAATCCTCTAATGGCTTTTTATCTCTTTTAAACTAAGAGCCTTCATCCTTGCCCTGAGTTTTTAGGCCACGTGTGACCTGACCGCACCTCTCCTTCTCCCTCTTACCGCCTGGACCTCCTCCGACCTCACTCCTCCTGTCCCTCTGTTCTGGCCCCGAGGACCTTGCTGTTCCTCGATCAGGCCGGCACGCTCCTTGCTTTGCACTTTTGCACTCTCTGTTTCCTCTCTCTGGAATACTCTTCCCCCAGGTACTCACAGTGCCTATTCCTTCATTTCCATCAGGTCTTTGCTCACATGTTTTCTTGTCCATGAGGATTTCTTAGACACTGTATCTAAAATGTCAGCCCCATTCCCACTTTCTATTTCCCATCTTTGCTTTGCTGTTTTTTTTTTTTACCTTAACACTTACTACTCTGATATAGG
This sequence comes from Bos javanicus, assembly GCF_032452875.1. Taxonomy (NCBI): domain Eukaryota; kingdom Metazoa; phylum Chordata; class Mammalia; order Artiodactyla; family Bovidae; genus Bos; species Bos javanicus. The sequence continues at coordinate 67,841,540 of NC_083872.1, read as the reverse complement.
ATATATTTAATTTGCTTATGATCTATCATCTTATTTACTAGAATGAAAGTCCCATGCAACCAGGGACTTTTATCTGTTTGTTCCAAACTTGAGGGCATAGAATGATGCCTGGCACATTCTTGGCACCCAACAGAAACTTGTTGAAAGGTTGAAGGGGCATCACCATCACCATCCATAGTGAACCAACAGGAGACATAATCTCTCTGCTGCCAGATTTCTGCTAATATTACAGCCCTGAGAAGTTAGCTGAAAACACTGCCTTCTTTGAGGTTCTTACATAAGTCATGTTCCCTCCCGTCTCAGGACCTTTGCACCTGCTTTGCCTTCTGCCTGGAACTTGCTCCTACTCATCCTTTGAAGCATCATCTCCTGACTGAGGACTTCTAAAGCCCCAGATCTGCTGTCTACTCCTGTTGCTGCTTCTGCTGCTCCAGAGCCCTCTTAACTTCCTCATGGGAGCCCTGTTATAATTGTAACTAAATAACTAACTGGTCACTAATTAGTTGCTTAAGGGTTGTTTTCCTTGCTGGAATGTAGGCCTGTCTTTTCCACATCTTTATCCTTGGCTTCTAGTTTAGATTCACACACTTGGAGCTGCTCAGCAGATATTTGCGGAAAGCCATAATGAATGAATGAAGCAATCACAAAGAGCCGAAGCCTGTGAATTAGTGTTGAGGTAGGATAACCCGATGGACAGCCATAAGCAGAGGAAAAAACACATGTGAGCAATGACACCAGAGACAGAGTTTTCACTTACATTGTTGGTTGTGTTAAATCTTATGATCTGGTTGGCCATGCTCCTGATGTGAGGGGTCGAAATGAGTGTGGCCACTTCCAGCTGCAAGAACAAGAGAACAATAGAGATACTGAGAGCAGTACCCAGAGTCTTCACTGGAAAAAATAACTTGAAAGTTTATGAAATAAGTGATGGGAGCTTTCTGCAATGGGTTTGGAAGAGTTCTTAGATGACAGGTTCATTATTCACATAAGCATGCGCTCAGAGCTAAGATAATAAATAATTGTCCCACATTCTCTAGCACTAAAATATTGAAATTTAAGACCAGATATCTTGAAAACAGGGGGGAAAATAGGGCAGGAAAGGAGGGCCAACCTGAGTAAATGGGACAATGTGGTATCTGATGAGTTCCAGAAGCTTCCGAGATCCCTGCAAAGGAATCAAAATACTTCTTTAAGTAATTGAGGAAAACACAGATTTCCCTCTCTTGTATAAAATTTCTCAAGCGACTCTGGTCACTTGGTTAATAAAAATAAATGACCCATAATCTCTCTTGGGAAATCCAGGGTGAGAAAAACCCATCCCCCAAATAACTAACATTTTTACTTTGTGACAGGCAGGGGCTGTTCCCATAATATTATGTGCACCCCTCATTTAGTCCTCCCAACAGCCTTGTGAGGTGGGGATGCTACTGACTCATTTTATGTGTGATAAGACTGAGTTTTAAAGCCATGTCCAAGGTTGCAAAGCTATTTATAACTTAGACTATAAGCCTGAGAAGTAACTCAAGGTCCCAGTTACTCTGCTCCATCACCTCTCTCAATGTCTAAGGCTACCTTCTAGATTTTCTAAGACAGCCTCAGTTTGTGATTCTGTTTCATTCACTCCATAAATAACTGTGGGCTCATCAGGCCATGTACTGGTTATTTAGGAACATACAGTCCTGTTAGGAATGTGTGACCAGGACTCTTTCTTCTGTGTTCTTATGGTACATGTTCATCTCACCTTCAAGGCCCTTTCCAAGGTTTCTCATGCTTCAGGAAATAGAAAGAGTCTTGGGACTCTAAGCAGGATGAGCAGTCCCTAGAGGGGTGCCCTGGAGACAGTGGACAGAATTAAGGCGCACAGGGACCACTCTCTGGGGGAAGAAGGCAGTGGCAGTCGACTACAGCATGACTGTAATCTCCCAGCTAAGTCAGAGCCAGGGGTTACAAGCTTCGAAGCCCTGAATTCTGCTACTTCAGTGGCACAGCCATAGCTACTGTGTCTTAGAAAGGTAAAGGATCACAAATCGAGATCATAATAACCTCCAAGAGGCTGACCTGCTAGGGACATGTTTCAACAGTGTGAGGTCCCAGGCAGAAAGAAAGCCCTGCTGAACCCAAGTTCCATTCACCCAGATTCTTCTCTGCACTTCCCCTTGGCCCCTATGTCAGGGGAATTACCTGTAAGCAGGGGGACCACATATCCTCATTTGTCTAGAACAACCCTGGTTTACAGTGATCATCCTGGCAGCCCCATTCACTCTCAAAATTGTCCTGGTGTGAACACTTGGAAGGCCACCATATCTATAGGTCAACAGCATTAAGCACAGGGCAGGGTGACTGGTAAGAATGTTGAAATTGACCACCAGCTGGCCAGCCCTGGAAGTGACGGTTTCTGTAACCCTGGTTCTGTTACCATAAGACCTTGAGCAAATCACTTAGCCTCTGCATCTTAACTTTCCCTGACAACTACTTTATGGAACCTAGCAGTGAGGACTTGCAGGCAGAAGCAATGCCAACACAAGCTTGAATGCTCAGTGGCAGAAAGGGTAGGGAAAAGTGGGGACCCTTGAAAATACCAGACCAAAGTAGACTTCAAACTCCCAGAGGGCAGGAACTGGGTCTGTCTGGCTTATTAATCACTGTGTCCCCAGTCAGCACAGCAGGACCTGCATAAACATTTGTGCCAGCAAGTTATTAAAGGGAGGAGGGAAGAGGTCCTGAGAAGGTCACTGAGCTGGGCCTTGGGAATCTGAGTTTAGTCCTGGTTCTTCTTCTGTGTGACCCTGAGCAAGCATCTCACACCTCTAGACTGCAAAATAACAGGGTTGGTTTGGACCCCTTCCAGCCCTCTATTTTATAGGAAAGACTTTATCAGCTGGATTATCCACTTCTAAAGCCTCAAGACTTAATTAGCATCGGACCCATTCTATAGGCAACTGGAGAATGAAAGGGACAAAGAGTTGATCAGCATCACTCCACTACTGTCTGAACCTGCCACTTATCTGGCTGGGGGCCATTATCCAGCCAGAGTTTAGTCCAGATGGCTTAGATCCACAGGATTCGCTTACAGGTAATGCTGTCGGAGAGCTTGTTGGTGCAATGCATTCTTTCCTTTATGTGGACATTCACTTCCTACTTGCTGTTTCAGGCGAAAACAAACAAACCACAAAACTGAGTTGTTTGGTGCCAGAGACAGAAAGGGAGAGTTTTTCTACCAAATAGTGACTACAACCTTGAACTCTGTAAATTCACCTCTTTTTGTCCCATTTTGCTCACAAGGTCTTTGTGAATTGGCAGGGGCTGGTCTCTTGCTCCCTTTGCTTTTATTTCTATCTAGTTCAGTGATGAAGTCATACGCTGGGGCTTGTGATCAGTAGCTATGGTCTCTGCAGGGATCAGATAGTTCAGGACTGAAATTTTGCTTCAAGGAGAAGCAGAAAGATAACTGGGAAGGAAACAAGGCATTCCCAAAGCAGAACTGGAAAACATCCTTCTAATGAAACCAGTCTACCTTTCATTTCATTGGCCTAACTGATGCGGAGCTTATTGTCTCTAGCTGAGGCTCCTCTCTGAAGTTAAAACTGAAGGATGTCATTAAGATTCGTGGAGAAAGAGGGAGCTTCCTACAGGTTGAGGAATCTTGACCCACATTGGCTCTGGACCAGAGAAAGTGGTAGAAAAGATGATTCTATTCCTCACCTAGAAACTGGAAGTGGAAAAACAATTTGAGACTCAGGATTGAGAGACTTGAAGTTATATGTTCTTTGTGAGAAGTAAGATATTGCCTTTGAGAGAGATGAGATTGAGAGCCAGGAGCAGTGCTGTGCTGTTAAATCCATTCTATAAGGAAAAAATAAGCCCTGATTTATAGTACTGGCCAGTTTCCATGGTGTCAATATTCCTACCAGGGACTGAGTTCAAGCTACTGATGTGATTTCACTGAATGGAGCTGGGAAGTTGTTGTTGTTGCTCAGTCGCTAAGTCGTGTCTGACTGCAGCACACCAGGCCACCCTGTCCTTCACCATCTCCCGGAGCTTGCTCAAACTCATGTCCATTGAGTCAGTGATACCATCCAGTCATCTCACCCTGTCACCCCCTTCTCCTACTGCCCTCAATCTTGCCCAGCATCAGGGTCTTTTCCCATGAGTCAGCCCTCTGACTCAGGTGGCCAAAGTAGTGGAGCTTCAGCTTCAGCATCAGTCCTTCCAATGAATATTCAGGACTGATTTCCTTTAGGATGGACTGTTTGATCTCCATGTTGTCCAAGGGACTCTGAAGAGTCTTCTCCAGTACCACAGTTCGAGAGCATCAATTCTTTGATGCTCAACCTTCTTTATGGTCCAACTCTCACACTGGTACATGACTACTGGAAAACCAAAGCTTTGACTACACAGACCTTTGTCGGCAAAGTGATGTCTTTGCTTTTTAATATGTTGTATAGGTTTGTCTAGGAGATGGGAAGAGTTACATTCTATTCTCAAGAGCCTGAGTGAGGCAGCCCCAGTCACTGCTGGAAGGAGTTACAGAAAGAGAGAAGCTTCTCGAACAAAAGTGCTTGACAGAAAAGCAGCAAGGGTGACTTTTTCTATTCTAGCTGAAAGGTTTTAATTTTAAGTTCACCTGATTAGGTTTCTGAGAACTCCTTTATTCTTACTAAAAAGTATCTGTATCAAAGAAAAACCATATAATCTCAGAATTTTAATAGATTCCCAGGGGAGAAATTATTACTTCTTTGGCTTTTAAAATTAAATATGAGTATGAGTTCTAAAGAGAAGACTAAGAGCTTTCCTATAATAGCTAGGTTTCAGGAAACCTGAGTGTGAATCATATTTTTAAAATAGCATCCTATTTTAAAGGCACTGGGAAATATGACTTTTTCAATGAAAACCTGTAACAAATCTCTAAATATGTTTAACATCTGCTTGTAACATAAGAGATTACCTTCTGACTTATTTCCTTGATACCTATTTTTTTTTTTTTTAATGCTAAGTATTCTGGATGCAGGGCTTCTCAGGTGGCACTAGTGGTCAAGAACTGGCCTGCCAATGCAGGAGGCAGAGACACGGGTTCTATCCCTGGGTTGGAAAGATCCCTGGAGGAAGAAATGGTAATCCACTCCAGTATTCTTGCCTGGAGAATCCAATGGACAGGGGGGTCTGGGAGACTACAGTCCATAGGGTTGCAAAGAGTCAGATATGACTGAAGTGACTAAGCATGCAGGCATTCTGGATCGGGATATCCTTGTAGACACCTGAAAGTATTCCAGAAAGGGATGTGTCCATGTGACCCTCTGCATCATTCAGGCAACAAGCTTCAAGTGCCAAAAGCAGTGTGACTTGATATCGGAGTTAGAAAGCTGGTGCTTACCAAAATGTCTATTTCCAATGCCATGAAATCAGAATTTTCTGTAATCTACCTATTTAACACGTTCCCTGGGTAATTCTCTTATTTAAAAAAAAACTATTTACTTATTTTTAGCTGTGCTGGATCTTTGTCGCTGCACAGGCATTTCTTGGGGCAAGTGGGGGCTACTCCCTAGTTGTGGTGTGCAGGCTTCTCGCTGCAGTAGCTTCTCTTTTGTGGCTCCCTGGCTCTAGAGCACAGGCTTAACAGTTGTGACACAGGGGCTTAGTTGCTCTGTGGCATGTGGGATCTTCCTGGATCAGGGTTGAACTTTGTCTCCCTCACTGGCAGGATTATTTATCACTAAGCCACCAGAGAAGCCCTCCCTGGGTAATTCTTAAGCACGCTGAAGTTTGAGGATCATTACTCTAAGAGACTCAGACCCTCTGTGTAATCAACACTGATCTATGCGAGGTCACAAGTAGTTTTGCCCCATTTCCAAGATGGTGGCAGGACCTCAGGGCACTGGGGAAAAGCTTGTGGCCTTTCTTATAATTTCACTAATTGTCATTCTAATAAAAAATTCCATAATTAGCTAACCTTCTTTTCAGCTGGGCTTCCCTGATAGCTCAGTTGTTAAGAATTCGCTTGCAATGCAGCAGATCCCGGTTCGATTCCTGGGTCAGGAAGATCCACTGGAGAAGGGATAGGATACCCACTCCAGGATTCTTGGGCTTCCCTTGTGGCTCAGCTGGTAAAGAATCTGCCTGCAATGTGGGACACCTGGATTTGATCCCTGGGTTGGGAAGATCCCCTGGAGAAGGCTACCCACTCCAGTATTCTGGCCTGGAGAATTCCATGGACTGTACAGTCCATGGGGTTGCAAAGAGTCGGACACGACTGAGCAACTTTCACTTTTCTTTTCCATTTAAGGCTGTTATTCCTGAAAGAGGAAACACTTTAAATGGTGTCCATTATGTTTACCTTAGACTGAAAGAGTAAAACAAATCTCCTTTCTTGAGGAGGACATGCGAGAGTTGAAGGTTTATGATGTATAAGGAGAGGGTTATTGTGGAGAGAACTGAAAGCCATAGAAAGAGTTGGGAGCCCCTAAAAATAACATTATTTTTACGTTTAACCTAGACTTGACACAGAATGCCCTGCCAGGCTTCATTTTTAGATGGTTTTACAGTTGTAGGGAACTTAAAATTTATGATTTTGCTATTGAGAAGTCTTAGAAGAGAAAGGACATAGAATGGTCTTATAGTGACATGGAACTCTACTGGGGAGATTGTAGCCACATCTAGGCTTAGTTCCAGAGCACTGTGATTGATTAATGATGTCTGCCTTGGTTGCAGAAATGTAAGTGGTACATGTGCTACTTATTTGTTGTCCTTAATTTAGAAAAAGCCTGTATAGGTACAGACTGAAGCAGTGATGCTGTCATGACACCATTAGAGTACACAGCATACAATACCTCTGAAGAAAGGAGATAATCAAGAGTGCCATCCTTCATGTTATTCAATGCTTCATCACTTGGAACAAAGACAGTGTATGGTCCACCAACCCCATCTTCATTTAAGGCATGTCCCACACTGGTTTTCTGCGTTTAAGAAATGAAAATTTGTATCTGTAACCTATCTCAGATAGATACATGAATTCCCCAGAAAGTATTTATAATTGATACCCCCTGCTAATTTTATTGTACCAAGGACTAGACATAAAAAACTTTCTAGGAGTTCATGAAAAGTACATACCTCTAACAAAGATCTGAACTTGCTGTATCTTGGTTGTAGCATGGTCATTATGGTTTGCTAAAAAGAGACATTTTGCTTAAAGTTCAGTACAAAAAAGGGAGGTGGTTTAGGAAACAGCTGCTTTAACATGAAAAGACTGATGACAGGATTTCATGGAAGTGTGGACATCTATGGGCTTCCCCAGTGGCTCAGAATCATCTGAATCTGCCTGCAATGCAGGAGACCTGGGTTTGATCCCTGGGTCAGGAAGATCCCCTAGAGAAGGTAATGGCAATCCAGTCCAGTATTCTTGCCTGGAGAATTGCATGGACAGAGGAGCTTGGTGGACCACAGTCCATGAGGTAAAAGAGTTGGACATGACTGAGTGACTAACACTTTCACTTTTCTGATGGAAAGCTAAGGGTAAATAAAGAGGAAAGTGGACATCTATAAAAGGATCTGGCTAACCACAACACATTATACATGTGCTTCCTGTGTTTATTTCAACAGTAGTTCAGATCTGCATGTTCTGAAAGTCTTTGCATGCTAAGTCACTTCAGTCATGTCTGACTCTTTGCAGCACTGTGGACTGTAGCCCGCCAGGCTCCTCTGTCCATGGGATTCTCCAGGCAAGAATACTGGAGTGGGTTGCCACGCCCTCCTCCAGAGGACCTTCCCAACTCAGGGATCAAACCTGCATCTCTTATGTCTCCTGCGTTTGGCAGGTGGGTTCTTTGCCACTAGAGCCACCTGGGAAGCCCCAGGATAGTCTTTGGCCATCATCAAATAGATTAGAGGGAATGAATTTTATCACAGGGAAGATACGCCTTCCTCCATAATGCACAAGGGATAAATTTATGTGACAATTGGTCTGAGTTATCAGGTGTGTCTATGAAAAAGATCACAAAATCAACCTCTTTCCTACACCTGCTGCTGCTAAGTCACTTCAGGCGATGCCTTTCTCTTTCTCCACAGAGGTGTCAGAATTCTACTAAAAACAGAAATACAAGCCCATGGTGCTGGCTTGCATTTCTTCATGAACATGACTCTCTGAGGAACAAGGGAAGATGGATTTGACTTGACATTACTTTTACCTGAAGTTCTCACCTCAGTATTGCTCTCAAACGTGGGCACCACCTTGTCCATGGCTCTGTCGAGGATATGCAAGAGCCCGTTGGAAGCAAGTATATTCCCTTGTATAATTTTTACCGTCTTTTTGCCTCCATAGAGTTTAAGCTTTAGCTGATTGTCCTAAAACACCAAGGAAAAATAAAACTAAATTAATGTGTGTCCTTGAAAATCGAGCACTGGATTAGAAGAAGTCTTAAATCCTTGGGTTCTGTCATTTATTGGCTGTATGATCTTGGATAAGTTCCCTAACCTAAAACGTGGATGATGGTTTCTGCCCCATTGAATTCACAGGTCTTTCCTTGAGCTCAAATGAGATAACATATGAAGTCACTTCTGACTATCAATGATTGCTAAATGGGAATAAGGAATTACTGTATAGTCTCCCCCAAAAGACGGCAAGCTACAAAGGGACCCCAAACTCTTCAATTTATTGTAAACTCATTACTTACCTACTTCAGTGTTTCAGACAGAAGAGGCACACAATAAAAAATATGTGCTGAATGAATAGGTAAATGAATGAATACATGTCCTTGTGAGAAAGGAAACCACATCTGCATCCATACATCCACTCATCTATCCATCCATCCACCCACCCACCCATCCACCCACCCACCCATCCATGCATCCTTATACACACAGTACAACATACTGGTTAAGGGTTCAGGCTTTGGGGGACTTCCCTGGGGATCCAGTGGTTAAGAATCAGCCGTCTAATGCAAAGGGTGCAAGTTTGATCTCTGGTTGGGGAACTAAGATCCCATACGTTGCAGGGCAACTAAACTGGCACATCACAATGACAGAAACTCTGTGTATCGTGACAAAGATCCCACACACTGCAACAAAAACCCAGGGCAGCCAAAAAAAAAAGTTACAATGATTCACGTTTTGGGATCAGGCAGACCTGAGTTTGAATCGCGCCTTTGGCCCTTATTGTGTGACCTTTCAGTTTTCCCACTGGAAAAACGTTCACGGGATTGTTGTGAGCCTTAAATATCACAAATAGAGATTTACCCCAGTATCTTGCATGTACTAAGTGCTCACTGATCTATCAACTATTGATATTTGGTGAAATGCAACCAGATAGGTCATAACCACCCCCCAACCCCATCCCCTGCCACCACTGTCTGTTGATTGACCATGTGCCCTTCAGCTCAGTAAAGTCACAAAAAATTATTTTAAAACAAACAAAAGAGAATTAACGGCATTAGGAGAGATGGAGTGTTGAGTTGGAGAGGGTGGATACTTGGCCACCTAAAACAAACAATCCATTTCCTTTTCTAAGATGAGTGCTGATCTGGCTTTGTGCTGATGCTTCTAGGAAATGGGTTTACTGTCAGTTTTCTCCTTCCTGCTGGCAGTTGAATGATGGTTGCCTTGAAAACTAATTCAGACCAGGGCAAAATCACTTTACAATCCCATTTCTGTTAACAGTGCATCGCCTGCACCTGACCCTTTCCAGTGTTGGCTCTTTGTTTTTGTCCTAGGTAGGGAAGTACTGTGACAAATGAGGAACAAGGAAAGAAGTTCTTCATAACCTTTCATGACCCCTGGACACCAAGAGAGCGCCTGCTGTGGCCATCGACTCAGTGGACGCTTTGGTTCGGAGAGTGAAGATCAGAGAGCCCCTTACCTTATCTTCACTGAAGATCTCTCCGGACTTCCCCGTCAAAGTATAGAAGGTGTCTGTGTTGTTCATTTGCTCAGTGCTCATCTGCCCAGCAATTATATGGAGTTTCACAAAGTACTGAGCAGCTTTGTTATCCAGCAAAAATTCATTTACCTGAGAAAAGAAAGCCTATTTCTTCCATCTCTATGGAGGTTTGGAGGAGAAAAATGAGGTTTGGGACTCAGGCTATGACTTGTTCATCATCAAGAACATCAAAGTGAGTGTACAACTTGAGTCTGGGCTCTTTCAGGTACAGACGACTGTCCCAGAGTTAAACTCCCCTGGGCCAGGTCGTAAAGGGGGCAGAAATTTGGAGAGTGGGAGCTGATACATGGTACGCTCTCAAACTCTGGGGCCTGCTCTAGCAGGGAACCAGTGGGGAGCATTGGGGCCAGAAGGACCAAGGTGGGTGGCAAGAGTCAAGGAATCAGTCATCTTGAGCCCAGGAATCAGTTGGGAATGAAATATGAAGTTGTGTAAAAAAACAGGTAGAGTGGACAAATAGAGATTTTGAATAGAAAAATTAAGAATTTTTAAATCCACTGGACCAAATGGACACTTTGTCAATATTATATAATCAACAATCACTCAACAGAGACCTTTCTTAATCCTGTGTAAATTCTATCTCTATATTAAACCGGCGATCACATGCAAAGTGTCTAGTGCAGGCACCTTCAACATCCACTAGCTCTCCTACCCCACAGGGGAGATGTGAGTGCATCTTCAGAGATTAGTGACATATTCATCTTGGGCAGATGAATGGCGGTGGCATATTAGGAGGAGAGAGTCTGAAACTCTCTGGGTGTTGATTTAATTCAGCACACATTACAATCACAAAATATCTTGGATTAAGGTAAACCAATTCCATATAAATCAGTATGTTCACTATCTACACTAAACCGTATCTAACTATGGCGCTGATACTACCACAATGGGGCACCTCCACCGGGTACTGTGGGTTTCATTCCCACTGGTGGGCATTATCTGAGATAGCGGCTGCTCCCATTGAAGACTACACTTCTCTTCTAGTTTCCTCTATCCTTGTTGCCATTTATGGTGATTTTAAAGAAACAAATACCTAGCTGGTACGTTAAGTTTAATTCCTCCTGTGGTGAGTGAGCAGTTTTGCATAAAGCAAATCTTATTTAGCATGTGACAGCAGCTGAGAACCCTTAGGGATTACCCTTGAGGGGTAATGATTGGAAGAGGGCACTGGGGGGTCTTGTAGGGAGCTGCAAATGGTCTTGCTAGATACATGTGACGGTTCATTGAGCTGTGCACTCCTAATCGGTATACAATCCCTAAAGGTGTCATATTTTACAAAAAGTTTACAAAAGAAATTGCCATCCTTGTCATCAGTAGATTTAATTTTAATGGAGGTTTCCCACTTTAGATAAAGAGGATACTGTCTACTAAGGTTTTTTATTTTTTTTGCCTTAGCTCCTATTTATAAAATAAAGTTATTTTAAATACTTACATTGAATCCTTTTAATCCCTTATCTGTCGGCAACAGCACAGTAAATGGTCCCAGGTTACTCAGTGGCCAGGCATAAGCTTTGTCTTAGGAGCCGAAATACACAAAGAAAGAAAACAGCAAATGGGTCAGTGGCACATGAGGAGTAAAATCAGGCAATGACCCTTGTGGTCCACTTAGACCTTCTGACTCCTGAGTTTCTCTGTTAACTGGTATTATGCAGGCCCTAGAGGAAGTGAGATGCTAAGAATGTGAAATGTTCCTCACAACTGTGTGATTTTCCCTGCAACCACAGTCTTGGCTCAAAGATACCCTGGGATGAGAAGCTCTTTGAGGGTCATGTGACAAAAATCATTGGCCACCTTCTGCCCCTATGCCTGACTTTTCAAGCTGTTACCATCTTAGTGAGTAAAGATGTAGCTCTTGTTTCATCCAGGAGATGGAAGAGCTCAGAAGAGCCTCATGCTTGGTTTAACGCTTTGCGGCTGCCATTGTGACATGCTCAATACTTTTTGAACAAAGAACCCCTGTCTTTTCATTTGCACTGGGCTCTACCAGTTTCATAGCTGGTCTTGTTTCCATGTTCCTGGGGAGCTGGGACAGCAGGCTGGGCTCTGTGCTCTCACACACGAGACCACGTGTCCTAGCACCTTGTAGGCCAGGCAGGTGAAGGGTGACTGGGCTTTGTCCAGAGAAATGCCTGAGGGTCTATACAGCCTGCAAAGGACACTGCCCCCTTTGTCTGCTCTCACTGATATTCTAAAAGCACAGAGAGGAAGGAGAGAGATCCCAGAGGCCCACCAGTGATGCCAGACTGCCCATGGGGTGTCTTGCAAAGAGCAAGCTGTTTGTGTAGGATGCATGTTATCTGCCTTGAGAACACAGCACCGATCCATGCAGAACACTTTCTTCCCTGTCTGTGCTCTTTCTGGGAAATCGTGCTTGCTGACTGGTCAGTTCTAGAGACTGATATGTTAAAGATTTGTTTGATTGCTCAAGCCCATTTTCTGTTGATCAGCAAAATTTGTGTCTTGTTGAAAATCTTGTCTAATGCTGTAATCGGCTCTATTTCATATGTGAGGGAGGGGTAATGACCTCTTGGGGGCCTTTGGACATGCAGGAGGGTGTTTTTGGCTGTCACCTTGTCCAGGGGCTGTTGGAAAATGCGTCACTCTAGATTGTTAGTGGTTCGGGTGGGAAAGGATGCTAAACACCCAGCGATGAGTGAGACGGTCGGTCACGTGCCATCAAGACTATGCCCCACATTCAAACAGCACCTCCACTAAAGAGCATGAATACCGCCTGCCAGTATTACCTATCAACGTTGTTTCCCATCTGGAGGACCCATAAGGTCAAGGGAAAGAGGATGGTATCCATCCTGACGTCTGTAGCTGCCTATCTCACTGCTGTTGCAGACCTATTACCCAGTGGTGACCCCAGGACCTTTGCCTCAGCTGCTGCACTACTGGATCTCTTGGCACTAACTCCTGTCTCCTTGGGACATCTGTCTGTCCATTTCCTTCCACTTGCCCTTCCTAGAAAGGGCTGATCCTGCTAGATAAGAGGCTTGCCTATCCTGCACACCCCTTTCTGAGTGATTGTGTGTCTCAGATATCCTTGCCCACCAGCAGGCTGCCTTTTCTGTGGAAATGTGCACCCATGCCTGCATACCCAGGAGCGAGATGAAAGAGGTCAGCCTTCCTTGCCATTTTCCTCTGGGTTCGGTGTTTAATTCTCTGAGTCGCTCCATGATGTTTCCGTAACAGGTTGAGCCATCGCCTATGTAACCTTTCCGACAAGTGCATCTACAGAGAGCGTGAAAACATATTTTCAGGGTCCCAAAGTCATTGGATGTTGAGATCATACAGTTCAAACCTCTCACTGTGCAGAAGGGGAAGATGATGCTCAGAGTGGGATAGAGACAAGGCCAGAAGAGTGGGATGAACACAGTTGAGCCTTCCTAATGTTCTGGTTAACACACAGCAGCCCACAAGAAATGGATACTTAATACATTATGTGCGTATATGTAAACATTGCTTCCCTGGTGGCTCAGATGATAAAGAATCTGCCTGCAATGCAGGAGACTTGGGTTTGATCTCTGGGTTGGGGAGATCCCCTGGAGAAGGGAATGGCAACCCCCTCTAATAGTCTTGCCTGGAGAATTCCATGGACAGAGGAGCCTGGCCGGCTACACTAGATTTCTTTGTATACTCTTTGTTTTCAATATTTTTTCTAAGCATGAGCAAGAGCAAACTCAGGGAGATAGTGGGGACCAGAGAGGCCTGGCATGCTGCAGTCCCAGGGGGTTGCAAAGAGTCAGACATGACTTAGCAACTGAATAACAACATGACCAAAAGCCCATGTACATCAGAACCATTAGGACTTGCTACAAATGTAGGGTCTCAGTCCCTACTGCAGAAGCACAGAATTAGAATAAGCTGAAGCTGGCCTCAAGTACAGAGTCAGAGGTGTGGACCTATTTGAAAGCTTCTTCCCCTCCTCTTCCTTTCTGAGATCTCTGCTCAACCATCCCTTCCTAGGGGAACCTTCCTTGATTTTCCATCCCCCCCCACTTGGTGTGCCATATCCCCCTTAGTGTGCCATGTAGCTCGTGGCACCAAGTGGCTCTTTTCTGCAGCACCAGTTCCAGTTGTAATTTTATCCTCATCTGAGTGGTTATTTGATTAAGATCTACTTCCCCTTCTGATTTGAGAAAAAAGTGAGGACAAGGGCAATGTGTGTATTCATTCATTCTTATAAACCCAAGATCCAGTGCAAGCCTTGGTCCATAGTAGGTATTTAATGAATAATTGTAAAATAAACAGAAATACATAAACAAGGAAAGTCACAGAATTTTATATAATAGTTTAGGTTCGCAAAAGAGAAATGGAATTAAAGATGTACTAGCAGTGGTGTCCTGGTAGATGTTAAACACCCAAATCTCCAGGGGAAAAAATAGCTCTGATTTGCAGCCTTTGACAATTTCCATGGTTCACACTCCCGCCTCGGCCAATCTCAAACTACCATGACACTAACCAGCCAGCAAGTTCCTGAGAATTTAATCATCGGCTCTCAGGACTCAATAAGCCCTAGCTTTAGCAAACCACTGCTCCCTAGCAAAGACTGGCTGGCGGCTCGCTGAAATTGGCAAGGTGCTTAGGAAGGTGACATTCACCAGGATCTTGGCGATAAGTGAGAAACAGGAGATGGGGAAGAACAATTCAGAGAGGAGAGATGCAAGGGTGAGCAAGCATACCACAGGTATGACTCATATGTAGAACAATTTCAAAGAAATTGTTCTTGCTAATCCAGTTATGTTTCTAAATCAGTCCCATGGCACAAAGATATATATCTTCAATGTTTGCTGAAAAAATGTTTCTGAACAAATCCCTTGCTTGGATTGCTGCAATGACTCCCTAATTGGTCTTTCTGACCTGAGTTTCCCTCCCATTAAGTCAGTCTTCCACACAAGCCCTGGGTGGTCTGTCCTAGATGGCAATCTGGCATCTCTGTGCTTAATTCTCTCAGGGGCTCCTTTTGTCTACAGCAGGGGTCCCCAACCTCCAGAATCTAAATGCCTGATGATCTGAGGTGGAGTTGATGTCATAATAATAGAAATAAAGTGCACAATAAATGCAGTGTGCTTGAATCATCCTGAAACCACCCCTGTGCATGGAGAAGTTGTCTTCCATGAAACTGGTCCCTGGTGCCAGACAGGTTGGAGACTTCTGATCTATGGGATATAGTTTAAGTGCTTAGCAGGCATTCAAGACTTCAAAGAGGGGAATCTTGCTTATGTCTCCTTCCTGCTGTTCATGCAAAATTCTAGCAACAATTTGCCTTTTTTTCTAGACTGTTCTGGTTCTTCTCAGGTCGGTGTCCTGCCAGGACCATTCTCATAGCCCAGGTGTGACCTGCTCAGGGCAGCCTTACCTGACCTCTCAGCACTTTCCCCACAGAAGCATCCTGTTGGTACCCCTACCACAACCGTTCCTACTAGAATGGACTCGTCAGGTGTTTCCCCCTTTGCTAGCTGGCAGTGCTCCTAGAATCTGGATCCCACCTTATTTCTTCTCCTTGTATTCCAGCATCTGGGACAGTGCCTCATTGTTGAGCCAATTATTTTTGAAGTACCTACTGAAATCTAGAAACTGTGCTAGGCGAGAAGGCTATAAAGACAATAACAACAGATATCTTGCTCTTTTAGCATCATGTTGCTGGAAATAAGCCTGAAAACAAATAATTGATGACGACATGAGAAAGATTACTTAACATCTTTGGGCCCCAGTTTGCTCATCTGTGAAATGGGTTTACTAACAACATTAGGGCTATTGACAGAAGAGACAATGCATGGCTCATCTTCTATGACCAATGCAGCATGATTCAGAATATTCTGCATAGACTGATTACCACATCGAGAAGGCATAGACCAAATAAATCCCTCTTCTGGGTGAAGTAAATTACTGATGGCCCCATATTTTATCAATGTCACTCAGCCAGCCTTTAACCTAGGCTTCATCCCTGTTGAGGCTCCCTGGTGGCTAAAGAATCCACCTGCCATGCAGGAGATGTGGGTTCAATCCCTGGGTTGGGAAGATCCCCTGGAGAAGAAAATGGCAACCCACTCCAGTATTCTTGCCTGGGAAATCCCACAGACAGAGGAGCCTGGTAAGTTACTGTCCATGGGGTTGCAAAAGGGTCAGACATGACTCAGTGACTAAACAATGACAAAAACAACTTCCCAGCTGAGGATAGTTTTCTTTTGAGGGTGGTAGTCAAGGAGACTTTTTAGTGACACACAGACCCCTAACATTGATGATTAGTTCCACTGACATTCTAGACACAAGTTTTAATGCAACTTCTATTATTCTGATGTTCCAGTTTCATTTTTCTATTTTATCTTCTCAAATGCAGAAGAAATAAAATGTTTAAAGTGTTCTCAAGTTTTCTCAGAAGATAGTACAAAATGTGTAAGCTGGCCAGTGCTGTGATCACTGTCAGAACCTGGGTTTCAGCACAGGACGTGCTCTGCGGATGTGTGTGTGCCTGTGTGTACGTCTGGGAGGGGTTTGTGTGTGCGTGGTGTGTATGGAGTGCTTTCTGTGTGCCAGGTTCCTCTCACAGATGGATGAATGCAATCTTATTTAATCCTCATCCCAGCCCTGCTTGGAGGCTAAAGTTTTCCCCTTTTGTGACAGAAGAAACAAGTCAGAAAGATTAAGGGAGGTGGCAGAGCTGGGTTTGAACCCAGGGGTTCTGATACCCACGCTCTTTCTCTTTCCACAGAGTGTACAGATCCATTTACTTGCCCAGAAAGAACACAGTGACCATCAAACCTGGGAAAAATCCACCCATTCAAGACCCATATATAAAAGGTATGTTAGAGGAAGCACAGAAACTGTTCTATGTCTACCGTGGCTCTGAGCTCACTACAGCAGAATGGGCTTTTTGCAGATGGTGGTGACAATGAGAACCAAGAGTAGCCTCGAGATGCAAGCCTCTGCCTCGGAGACAAAAAGACTTGGGTTCTAGCCTTAGTTCACCCACTGATAAAACATAACACAGCTGAAGAGGAGTTTCCAGAACATTCTGTCATGAATCTTCACGACAACTGTATGAAGCAGACATCACCGCTCATTTTATAGATGGAACAACTGAAGCCAGAAAGACTACATCATGTTCCCAAGGTCATGAATTTGACAGATAGCAATGTGGAGACTTCAACCCAGGTCTTTAAATTCCAAGTACCATCTTCCCACCAGGGAAACTGTGCCTGTCTCAGGAATTTTCATGCAAATATTTTTTACTCAAGGTAAACCCCTTCTTTTGAAACCTGGAGTCCAGAAAACACCACTTTCATATGTTCACATTCCCCAGTTTTCACTTTCCCCTTGTTTTGCACCACTGCCAAGCACTGTTTCATAGATGACATGTGCATTAGAGGTCACACTCCTGTCATTGCAATGGACATTCATTTTCCCAGTGGCAATGGCTTCATTCTCCCATGCTCTGACCACTTTACACCATGTTTTCAGATCAGGTCAATATTTCAGGGTGTCAAGATCACTATCAAGGAAATCATTATTGAACAATTCATTGATTATACAAAGACGTACTGAGCCTCTACTATGCTCCTTGCATTGTGCTATGTGGGGGTGGGGGTGGATGCAAGGCTGAATAAGACACACTTCCTGCCCTTCAAGGATATTTTGGCATTGACTGGCCACTACCTCCCCCTCTTGGAAACACCGTGGTGGAACTGAAAAGACTTACTTGGTTTGGCCTGGTGCGATGGTGGTGCAGTCTGCATGCGTGTGGCAGGGGTTGTTAGATTCACACACATCGGTCATACTGCATCCCACTCCAGGGACAAAGTTGCGGTAATGTTGCTTACACTCGCAGTAAGCCTTCAGCAGATGGGAAGAGAACAGAATGGTTTTCATTAGTCACTTAGGCTGACATTCTTAAATTCCTGTCTTTATCCTGGCATGCAAGCTGACTTGGGGTAGGTCTAAAGCATGGGCTGAAATTAAAATTCATCATTGTATCTAAAATTGGAAATCATGTTTTCTCATCCATTTGGGAATTCATACACTTTGTAATTCACCTTTCAGTTTCCTGGTTTGCTAACCCTGGGCCTCCCTGGTGCCATATTTCCTGCTTTTAGATTTAGATGGTGGAGATCGACATTCAGATGTATTATTTCTCTAAAATAGTGGTTTTCAACTGGGAGTCTCAACCCAAGGGACCTTGGTAATGCTTGGAGACATTTTCGATTGTAACAACAGGAGAAGGGGCCAGTGTCATGAGAGGCCAGGGATGCCGCTATCCATCCTGCAATGTACAGGACACTCCTTACAACAAAGAGGTCTCAGGTTCAAAGTGTTAATCATGCCCAGGTTGAGGAATGACTTGCTCTGGAAAAATGAATGTGAACAATGTTTCTGTGTGAACGATGTTTCTAAGACTTGAAAATATGCCTGGGGACTTTTTTTTTTTTTAAGGGACGAGATATATTTTTAATCTCACTCCCTAGGTATGGGGCCTTGATTCACAATGTAACATGACTTTTCCCATGAGGGATCTCATTTAGAAGATGGGAATTCAGCCCTTTGAATTTCTTGCCAACCCGCCTCAGAAATCGATAGCAGAAATGTTGTGAGATGTATTCTTCTTCTTAGAGATGAGATCCGGTGGATTCTTTGCAGGGCACTCTAGGAGCATCCCCAGGGCATGCAGATGAGACTGCTGGGGACCTGTGGCTGGTTTTGGTCAGGCATTGAAGCCTTTCCTTTCCCTCAGGCAGCTGTAGTCTCCTGTATGGATGGATTTCCTCCACTGGGCACTTCATGTGCAATTATGGCTGCAGTAAGTGAAGTGAAGTCGCTCAGTTGTGTGCGACTCTTTGCGACCCCATGGACTGTAGCCTGCCAGGCTCCGCTGTCCATGGGATTTTCCAGGCAAGAGTACTGGAGTGGGTTGCCATTTCCTTCTCCAGGGGATCTTTCTGACTCAGGGATCGAACCCAGGTCTCCCGCATTGCAGGCAGACGCTTTACCCACTGAGCCACCAGGGAAGATCACATGGCTGCAGTAGGCACCCACTATTTGGTGGGTAAATGAGATATTGGAGAAAGGTATCTCATCAGGATTCTGCAGCAAAGGTCTCCTGACCAGGCTGAATTTTACGTGGCAAGGTCATGATGTGATTTAGAGAAACACATATGGCTTACTGCAGGGCATCTTCATTGCTCCCTACAAATCTGTCCATGCTGCCTAACATTTTATCAGCGTTTATCTTTTTTTGGGGGACAGTTTTTTGGTCCTTAGAGTCCTCTATCACTTTGAAAAGACATTAGAGAGAATGGAGGATTGTGGGCGAAAGTCAATTACATATTCACTTAACAGTTAACGATGAATTTCTTAGTCAAATTTGAGTCATATGTATGTATTTTGTCAGTCATCAAACGGGACGGGGATAGAAGAGACAGTGAAGTTTCGACTAGATAGCTGCACAAAGGCAAGTTCACAGGGTAGATTAGGGCTCACTGAGGTTGACCCCAAGCACGTGGGGGTCTGGCTGGGGAGGAAGCCCAACCTGAGCATGGAAAGGGAGAAGTGGGAGGGCATAGATGACAAATTACACCCCGGCACAGTTTGGCCTTCGGTGGGTGGTCCTCCTCCTGTTCACGTCAGTTCCAGACACCCTTAGCTCACCTGTCCAGGCCCGCTGTATCTGCACACCGTGGACTCTGTTGGGCAGTTTCCGAAGTTAACCTGGCAGGGGTCCACCGGGAGGCATACCTGGCCGTCCCCACGGTAGCCTTCTTGACATGTGCACCTGTGCTGATTTGGTCCCAGGTAGGTGCACCGAGCATGAGGGTGGCAGATATTTTGTGAACACGGATTGATGGCTGGAGAAGCAATGACCAAATAAGGTGGTTACCACATGCAGGGAGGGAGAGGGGAAATCAACTGTGAGGGAGGGACAGGGGAAATCAACCAAGTGAAAAGTGAAAGGCGCTCAGTTGTGTCCGATTCTTTGCGACACCATGGACTGTGTAGCCCACCAGGCTCCTCTGTCCATTATATTCTCCAGGCAAGAATACAGGAGTGTGTAGCCATTCCCTTCTCCAGGGTATCTTCCCAACCCAGGGATCGAATCCAGGTCTCCTGCATTGCAGGTGGACTCTCTACCGTCTGAGCCACCAGGGAAGCTGCACAGGCAACCTAACAGTTTCAAGAGAGAGTAAAAAACATTTAATCTTACCTTCTGGATCACCTCCACCTACCAAATTGATTTATATATGCTTTGTAGGAATGATGGAGAAGGAAATGGCAACCCACTCCAGTACTCTTGCCTGGAAAATTCCATGGACTGAGAGGCTCCTCAGAGCCTCCTGGTAGGCTATAGTCCACGGGGTCGCAAAGAGCTGGACACGACTGAGTGACCTCAGATAACTACCAGTACTCTGATGATGTATTATTATGCCATGCTATGTGTGGATTTAAATATAAAGTGGCATGAAAGAAAGCACTAACATTTATAGAATTTATAATATGTACTGGCCCTTTTCTAAGCATTTGACATATATGAACTCAATTAAGCCTTACAATCCTCTAGGGTAGTTACCACTATTATGCCCATTTCATAGACAGGAAAATGGAGGCACAGGCAGATTCAAGAATTCGTCCAAGGTCATGTTGTCAGTTAACAGGCAGATCTGGGATGTATACACAGATGGCCTGGTTCCAATAGCATGTTCAGAACCGATTATAACCTCTCATGAAGTGAAAGAGCATGGAAAGAAGGGAGAAAGGAAGAAGCAAACAAAGTACATCCTATCCTAACACTGATTCAGGTAATATAAAGCAAAAACATATATATTTAAGGGATCAAACCTGGGTATCCTGCATTGCAGGCAGATTATTTACTGTCTGAGCCACTAGGGAAGCCCTAAAAATCTATAGATACACTTTGATAACAGGAGAAATGATCATTTATTGAAGAGCTACCACATGATGAGCATTTTGCCTAGAATTTTTAATATATATCATTCAACTGCACTGAGAAAAATAGAAGTGTTCATTGTGTTAAAGGCTGTGAGGCGTTTTTCTGATGAGGAATCTAACCATCTTAATGAATAAACCTGCAGGATGGAGGTTCTACTCACGCTCGCAGTGTTTGCCATCGCTTTTGTAATTGGGAAGGCATTTGCATTCTAGTTTGATTTCATCTTTGCTGGAAGGTGAGCATCTGGAATTTTCTGGGCAGAGCAAGGCTGCACATTCCGGGATGGCTGGAAAGGAAGATTGTTGAGGTAATTGCATTAGTAGTACAACCAGTTCTTAAAAAAACAACTCAACAAATACAATATTTCCTATTATTACAAAAGTGACCACAGATTCCTTGTAATAATTTAAAAAATACAGAATTTGTAAGGCAAAAATTAGCTGTCTTTTTAGTTTCATTCTCCTATCCCACTCTCAAAATAATCAATGGCAAAAACCAACATAATACATTTACATATAAGACATTTTTTAAACAAAATGGAATCCTGTTAAAATATTTAAGAACTTAATTTTTAATTTAACATTGTGGAGGTATTTTGGAGAAGGCAATGGTACCCCACTCCAGTACTCTTGCCTGGAAAATCCCATGGACAGAGGAGCCTGGTGGGCTGCAGTCCATGGGGTCGCTAAGAGTCGGACACAACTGAGCAACTTCACTTTCAGTTTTCACTTTCATGCATTGGAGAAGGAAATGGCAACCCACTCCAGTGTTCTTGCCTGGAGAATCCCAGGGATGGAGGAGCCTGGTGGGCTGCCCTCTATGGGGTCGCACAGAGTTGGACACGACTGAAGCGACTTAGCAGCAGCAGCAGCATGGACGTATTTAAGGATGTACTTTGATCTCTAATGACTGCATAGTATTTTATAATATATCAACAGATGGTGCTTAGATGGCTTTTAAAAATGATAAAGAATCTGACATAAGGAGCCAGCTTGCAAAGCAAACAATTGGGACTGACACAGTAACACGGATGCTGCTAGAAGATATGACATGCCGGGGTCAGAGATAAAGGACAGTTTATCACTCACATCACCCACAGTAGCCAGAGGGTCAGCATTTTTGAACCAGTTCTTCCAAGCCCCAGTTCCCACCAGGCAATGCAAAGAGGGCCAGACTGAGACCTGAACAGGTGTCATTACAGAAGATGTGCCCTGACTTAGGGAAGTGAAATGCAGTTTTGTTCGTTTATCTTAAATAATAGGCAATCTTTTAGTTAGGGCCTGGGTAAGAGATAGAAATCACACAATTATTTAAACAGGGAAAGTTTTAGTATAAAGATTCATGAACAGATTAAAATGGCCCCTGAGAGTTAAAAAGAATTGGAAAGAATAAAGGGAGAAAAAGAGCCATCACTCCTCTTGGGTTAAGATCAGAGCAAGTCCTCCTCCCTCCAGAGCTGAGACACAGATGTCACTGGAAAGGAAAGGATCTTGGTCACTTCTATAGTGGAGAGGTTGCTGAGGTGTCCGATGGTGAGACTTATTGGACTCCATCCCTCTGGGGCTCCAGGGAAGATCACCCACGGGGAGGTGCTAAGCCTTAGGGCTCCCCTGGCGCCTGGGCAGGCTGCTCACCTCAGGACGTTACTGGAAGTAGGAGCTGAGAAGCCCATGCTCTCAGAAGCATGGTGCACTCCTGTGTGTGAGTGGGGCGGGGTGGCTTCAGGAGCCAGCTGTGTGGCATGAAGGTGGGTGGTCAGTTCTCCAGGTGGCCAGTCCTTCGGGGCCCCTGGTGTGGATGCAGCTGAGGGGAGGGTGTGCAGAACAGCACGCCTACTCCTGAACTGGGGCACCAGCCTCACTGTCCAGGACTCCTGGTTGATGCTGCTGCTGCCTGAGTCAATCACCAGACAAGGCATGCAGATATCAAATACTGGAGCATCCTAATCCCCGCAGGAAGCTAGTGCTGGAGAAACTGTGCAGGGCTGAGCAGTGGAGCAAAATTGTGTTCTTCAGGAACCTGGTGAGCCTGCTAAGCCAGAAACAAGACAGGAAAACCCTTCCTCCTTTGGTGTCCCTTTAGCGCCCTCTGTTGGTGAGGTTTCACATCTTGCTGGCAGGCAAATGAGAAATATTTCAAAGCCTACTGTATATTCACAGAGCAGGCAAGAAGGGTGAATTTGGAGCTGAGAGGCAATCCATTAACAGGCAGTAAGTGTGCGTGTATTTGCTCCCAAGGGAGGTCTTATATCTTCCAAGGCTGTTCGCTATATGCAGACATCCTCAGAAAGATGTTGGAACAAAGGGTAGTCAGTGTATGACTCTCAGTTCAGTTGCTCAGTCATGTCTGACTCTTTGCAACCCCATGGACTGCAGCATGCCAGGCCTCCCTGTCCATCATCAGCTCCCAGAGTTTATTCAAACTCATGTCCATTGAGCCAGTGATGCCAAACAACCATCTCATCCTCTGTTGTCCCCTTCTCCCCCCGCCTTCAATCTTTCCCAGCATCAGGGTCTTTTCCAATGAGTCACTTCTTTGCATCAAGTGGCCAAAGTATTGGCGCTTCAGCGGCAGCATCAGTCTTTCCAATGAATATTCAGGACTGATTTCCTTTAGGACGGACTGGTTGGATCTCCTTGCAGTCCAAGAGACTCTCAAGAGAATCTTCTCCAATACCATGGTTCAAAAGCATCAATTCTTTGGCGCTCAACTTTATAGTCCAACTCTCACATCCTGGACCTTTGTTGGCAAAGTAATGACTCTCAAGATGTGCACAAATGTGAGGTACACATTTGTCTCCCAATACTGGCTGGCTGAATCAAAAATTCAGAGAGAGTATCTTACATTTAGGTCTTTTCCATTTTGAGTTTATCTTTGTGTATGGTGTTAGGAAGTATTCTAATTTATAATAGCTAGGACATGGAAGCAACCTAGATATCCATCAACAGATGAATGGATAAAGAAGCTGTGGTACATATGTACAATGGGATATTACTCAGCCATCAAAAGGAATGCATCTGAGTCAGTTCTAATGAGATGGATGAATCTAGAGCCTATTATACAGAGTGAAGTAAGAAAGAGGAAAACAAATATGATATATTAATGCATATATATGGAATCTAGAAAGATGGTGCTGATGAACCTATTTGCAGGGCAGCAATGGAGACGCAGTCATAGAGAACTGACCTGTGGACATGTGGGGAAGGAGATGGTGGAACTCATGGAGAAAGCAGCATGGAAACAGACATATTACCATATGTAAAACAGATAGATAGCCATTGGGAATTTGCTGTATGATGCAGGGAGCTCAAACCTGTGCTCTGTGACAACCTAGAGGGGTGGGATGGGGTGGGAGGTGGGAGGGAGGCTCAGGAGGGAGGGAACATATGTATACCTATGGCTGATGCATGCTGATGTGCAGCAGAAACCAACACAATATTGTAAAGCAATTATCCTTCAATTAAGATTAAAATTTAAAAAATTCATAGAGAATATCCCCTCACCTCTTCCATAAAGTCAAATTGTTGCTGGGAAGGGGCTGCCTTTTCAGAGTCACATTTCAATCCCCCCCTCCTTTGCATCCATGTGGGATTATATGACTTGCTTACATTGATGGAATATTGGCCATCCTATGTACCATTCTAGACTTTATAAGCAGCTTTTTCTCTACACTCTATCCCTCCTTCTGTGGCTCAGTGCAGAGCATTCTGAGGTTCTATAGACTGACAGACACACACAGTAGAAAGCTCTGGATCCCTAAACACCATGTGGTGGGAGCTGGTATCAGCCAGGAACACACACATCGGACTGCTACCTGAGTAAGAAATAAATCTCTGCCGTGTTAAGCCAGAGCATCCCCAAATTCTCAGGTCACAGTGTCCTTGATGTTTCCGTGCCCTTCAGCCTTAGCCCGTCGGTGCCCTGGCAGCTGTCGCCTGCCTGCCGGGTGACTGCACTCCCATGCTGGTTTAGCAAACCAGCAAACTTCTCCCCTACCAAGCGGGCTGCCACCATACCTTCTCCAACAGGATTTGAACCCAGTCTTGGGGATGGCTGTCACCTTCTCTGTTATGCCCCATCAGCCCTGTGGTTTAATCTGTGTATTTATAGCCACTCTCCTATTACTAATTCTTTACATTAAACTTCCCTTGTTGCAATCACCCTGTGACCTCTATCTCTTGCTTGAGCCCAAGGGGATCAATTGTGTAGAGAATTTCAGTGACTTGAGTACCACCCAGCCCTTCATTATTTTGTGAACTTTGGTGAATCATTTAACCTTGGTGAGCCTCCATTTCCTGCTGATGCGCTCTGTCTTTGAGACCTATAAGTGAGAACATGCCTCATCTCCCTTACAAGGGACCTAACTGGCTGAAATGGCCCCAGCGTCTTCCTCTCCATCCCATCTTCACACTGCCACCAGCTTGGGCCTTCCTAAAACATGGCTGCAGCCATGTCACTGTGTTGTTCCCAAACCTTCTGGGACTTCCCATCTTCCATACTCTCTCTCCCCTCTTCTTCCTCCCCCACCTCTCCGCCTCTCCCTTCCTCTCTTTTTGTCCTTTCTTTTAAAATTTTTGACGATATTCCAGCAAAACATTTGATGCACATCACCCACCTAGGGCCCCAGTACATGAACACACAAGTGAAATGCATACATTTGTGTATTTGATTTGTGTGATATATTAACTGTTAGTCGCTCAGTGATGTCCTACTCTTTGCGACCCCATGGATTATAGCCCACCAGGCTCCTCTGTCCATGGGATTCTCTAGGCAAGAATACTGGAATTGGTAGCCATTCTCTTCTCCTGGGGATCTTCCTGACCCAGGGATCAAACCCAGGTCTCCTGCATTGAGGGTAGATTCTTTATCATCTGAGCCACCAGGGAAGCCCAGTGGAATAAAGGAAACTAGTGATACTTACGCTCATCACAGTTGCGGCCAGTGTACCCAGAGTAGCACTCACAGGTCCCATCACCGTGTATTCCACTGTTGCATACTCCATGCACACAGCTGCACACTGTGGACAGAAAATGGGGACTTCTTGTTACCTGATATAGACTTCCTCCAGAGATTCTGGAAGGGTACTGTTTTCAGATGGTGTAGACTGAGATTCTGCTTGATGAAGTGGGGAAAACCATGGGTGTGAAGCCCTAGAGACCTGGGCTTGAATCTTGGCTTCTTTTTATTAGCTTCAGTTTACAGTAAGTCCCCTACATACAAATGAGTTCCTTTCTGAGCACACGTTCGTTAGTCCAATTTGTTCGTAAGTCCAACCAAGTTAGTCTAGGTACCCAACTAACACAATAGGCTATATAATACTGTACTATAATAGGTTTATCATAATTTTCACACTAATAATAAATACAAAACAAAAATAAAGAAAGCTTTTAAAATCTTACAGTACACTACCTTGAAAAGTACAATAGTATAGTACAGCAGATGGCATACAAGGGCTGGCTTTGAGTGAAGAGGCAAGAAGAATTACTGACTGGAGGAGGGAGAGTAGGTGGGAAATAGTAGAGCTGAAGGATTGTCAGCAATAGGAGATGGAGGGCAAGCTGCAATTTCATGGCACGGTTTCTGGTTTCTTACTGGAACCAGATGCATGTTCACATCTTTGAAAGTTCACAACTTGCCTGAAGGGGACTTACTATATTTGTCTATGTGTGTGTGACTGCTCAGTCATGTCTGACTCTTTTTGCAAGCCCATGGACTGCAGCCTGCCTGGCTCCTCTGTTCTTGGGATTTCCCAAGCAAGAATATTGGAGTGGGTTGCCATTTCCTGCTCCAGGGGATCTTTCCAACCCAGGGATTGAACCCGCATCTCCTGCAAGTCTTCTGCATTGACAGGAGGATTCTTTACTGCTGAGCCTCTATAACATGTAGAAAATGATGCCCACTTCGTGGGATTTCTATAGAGTTTAATGAGGACATGAATATAAAGCACAGGTGGCATATCACAGGTACTGGAGTGCTATTCCTTGCTTTCAAGTTAGTTACTTCATCTCCCGATACCTCAATATAATGTCTTATATACACACCTGTCACATTTAAAAGAGAATTGCTACTGACTCAATTGCTGTTGGCAGGAGGAATCTACAGGAAATCTACTCCCCAAATGATGAGGGCGATGCAAATATAAAGAAGAAATTTGAAAGGCTAGAGAAAAACTAAGCCACATTGACTAGCTTGAAAAAGATGACTTTTCAGCCCTGCGACAGATCCCTTCAGGAATGAGAAATGAGGGACTTCCCAGTTGTCCAGTGGTTAAGAATATGCCTTCCAATGCAGGGGACGTAGGTTCAATCCCTGGTCAGGGAACTAAGATCCCATGTGCTGCTGGGTATCTAAGTCCACGTGCTGCAACTACTGAGCCCCGGCACAACTAGAGAGAAGCCCATGCTCAGCAATGAAGAAGCTGCATGCTGCAACAAAGACCTGACGGAGCCAAATAAAGTTTTTTTTTTTTTAAAGGAATGAGAAATGAAGCACATTTGAAATAAATATTCATCTCTTTAGCACTCAGCTTGTGGTTCATTTGTAGAAAGATTTACTGTCTGACTGAGTCACCAGCATCCTCTGCCCAGCCCCCTGTGAAGTGTATTGTATGGGTTTCCTTTTGCTGCTGTAACAAATTTCCACAAAGTCAGTGGCTTAAAACGACACACATTTGTTATTTTATAGTTCTGTATGTTTTAAGTCTGAAGTATGTCTCCTTGGGCTAATGCTTTCAAATTGCGGTGCCAGAGAAGACTCTGGAGAGTCCCTTGGACTACAAGATCACCCAGTTAATCTTAAAGAAAATCAACCCTGAATATTTACTGGAAGGACTGATGCTGAAGCTCCAATACTTTGGTCACCTGGTGCAAAGAGGTAACTCATTGGAAAAGACCCTGACACTGGGAAAGATTGAAGGCAAAAGGAGACAGGGGAGGCAGAGGAAGAGATGGTTAGATAGCATCTCTGACTCAATGGACATGAATTTGAGCAAACTCCAGGAGATAGTGGAGGACAGAGGGGCCTGGCATGCTATTGTCCATGGGGTTGCAAAGAGTTGGACATGACTTAGCGACTGAACAACAAAGGTCAGAAGTCTGAACTATGTCTCCCTGGACTAAAATCAAGTTATTCATTGGGCTGTATTTCTTCTAGAGACTCTAGAAGACAATCTGCTCCCTTGCCTTTCCAGCCTCTAGAGGTTGCCAGCATTCCTGGGCTCCTGGCCCCTTTCTCCATCTTCAAAGTTAGTGACATGAGGCCAAATCCTTCTCAAATTGCCATCTCTACTGGTCCTCTCTCTTCTGCCTTCCTCTTCCACTTACAAGGACCTTTGTGACCACATTGGGCCCACCTGGATAATCCAGGCAACTTCTCCCATTTTAAATCACCTATTTAGCAATCTCAATTTCCCTCTGCCTGTAGCCTACCATATTCTCAAGTTTCAGGACTTAGAACATGGATATCTCTGAGGGGACCACTATCCTGACTACAATGCATGTGTTTAGTACACATAAGTCAATTTAACATTAGCTCAAGTGAAACATTATTAAGAACACACCAGCTTAAATCCTAATCATGCCAGAAAAGCCAGATGAATTAAGCTTTAAGTATTCCAAATATCTAATAAACCTTCACATTCTTTGCATTCTTTGTTACATATCCCCCTTAATCCTCTGAGCTTCAATCTCCATGGGAACCAGCCTCTTGCAGGTTCTATCCTATTTTGCCCAGACTATTGCAGTAGCATTTTACCTGGACTTCTTGTCTGACTTCTCACCTCTGCATGTTTTCCATTTCATTTGATCAGTAATGGCATCAAGGTGATCTTCCCCCAAATATCTCAATGACTCCCAGTTGCTAACCTAATGAAATCTAAATTCCTGTTTGGAAAACAAGGTCCTCTCCAAGCCGACTCCAATCTTTAACAATTTTCATGTTCATCTTTCACCATTTCATTTTATACATCCTAGTATTTAAGTGCATGGGAAGACTCACTAGCTCACCTTCTTCAAAACAGGTATTGAACATGGATGCATAGGGTGCTGTGCTCGGGACTGAGGACCCTAAGTCCCTGCCCACAAAGAGCTCACAATTGGAAGGCAGGAGAAAGCAGCCCATCACAACATGGCGTGATCAATGCTATGACATAAGATATGACATACAAGTCATACGACATAACAGTAGTCAAGTACAGGTGTGAAAATTGATCCATAAAGAAGACTGAGTGTCAAAGAATTGATCCTTTCGAACTGTGGTACTCAAGAAGACTCTTGAGAGTCCCTTGGACTGCAAGGAGATCAAACTAGTCAATCCTAAAGGAAATCAACACTGAATATTCATTGGAAGGACTGATATTGAGGCTCCAGTACTTTGGCCACCTGATGTGAAGAGCCGATTCATTGGAAAAGACCCTGTTGCTGGGAAAGATTGAGGGCAGGAGGAGAAGGGGGAGACTGAGGATGAGATGGTTAGAAAGCATCACTGACTCAATGGACACGAATTTGAGTAAATTCCTAGAGACAGTGGAGGACAGAGGAGCCTGGCATGCTATAGTCTATGGGGTTCCAAAGAGTCAGACAAGACTTACTGACTGAACACAACAAGCAATGAGTCAATGGCTATGACGGCTGGCCAGGAAGAAATGGGAAGGCTGTCCAGGGAGAGATGGGGGTGGAGCTGTCCTGGGAAAGATCGTGCCCAGCGGAGGTGGCAGGACACGCACGCTGTACTTCACAACTCCATGCTTTGGCCTCCACTGTGCTCCCTTCTGCATGCAGTTGAAATCCTCATCTTCCAGGCCAGCTAGAGCCCCTCTCCTCTGTGGTGCCATCTCAGAGGTGTCAGAACAGAACCTGTGTCTCTCTGGGCTCCAGCAATACTTTCTTTGTACCTTGTTCACTATCACATTCTGCTGCAACTATTCATTTTGTGGTGCCCGCCAAATATCACTAGGAACACAGCAGTGGTTCAAATTGGCAGTGTTGGGGTGGGGGTGGGGTGCGGCGGTCCTGGAGAAGTAGCAGTAGCCACTTGTGTTAACCAGGAGGGATGGCGGTTGGGTTGCCCTCTGTCGCTGTTTATTTCTCTATTCAGGCATGACAAGTTGGTGGCCTAGTTTTTGTCTTGTTCCAGCACAGACAGAGGAATCATGGATGGTGACACTCTGTGCCATTGCATATGCTCAGCAGAGCCACACCACGGCCTGGCTGGGAACAACTAGGCTAGCAACTGGCCGACAGCTGTCGGGGGCTCTGTTTCTCTTTCTCTATTTTTCTCTTCTATTCCATTAGAATCCCACGGAAGGCTTTCCCTTGCCTTCTGCTTCCCTACAACATCTTTTAGAGCACCTTATAACAATACTGACAACTGCACAGCTCAGTTTGAATAAAGACAGCATCCTGCTGGGTTAGGGTGAGGACAGCGAAGCAGGGGATTTCAAATGCAGAGTGGAATCCTGCTTCTCTCTCTCTCTCTTTTTTTAACATTTTGATGCTTTGCTTGATAATTAAAAAATATCATTGTCATGGGTTGAATTTCATCCCCTCCAAAGTCCTAACTCCGAGGACCTCAGAACGAGACCTTATTTAGAAGTAGAGTTATTACTGTAGATATAAGTAGCTAAGTTGAGGTCCTGCTGGAGTGGAGTGGCTTCAGTCCAATATGATTTATAAGAGGAGGCAAGGACACAGACAGCAAGAAGATGATCGAGTGAAGACCTCGGCGCTGACTGCAGTGATGTGCCCACAAACCCAGAAGTGCCTGGGGCTTCCAGAAGCTGGAAGAGACAGGAAGGACTCTCTCCTGCAGATTGTGGGCTTCTTGCTTCCAGAACTGAGACAATACATTCATGTCTTTAAATCACCCGGTGTGCCACAGTTTGTCACAGCCACCCTAATCTTAAAAAACGATTTCTCTCAATTACTGAGTTTTTGATGCCTCCTTAAATTTTGCACCTAAGACATGTTCCTCTTCACCTTGGCCTAGCACTGGCCCTGCTTGACCCTTTATCAAGCCCTCCCTCTCCTTCAGGCACTTTGTCACATGCTTTACAGGCATGATCTCATCTGACGCTCACAGCACCCAGGGAGACACGACAATTAACCCCATGCTACATATAAAAAATGGGAGACAATTAGCTCCAGAACTTATTCAAATGATTGAAGAATTAAATGGATTTGCAATTATCATCTTCCCTTCAAAAATCAATTTATCATGGTTTCCATATTAGCAAAGCACTTTGATGTCAACCTCTGGCTGTAGCCTTCTAAACAGAGTTCCAGAGGGAAGTCGAATTGGTCGTGGAGATAACTGGGTTGACGTGGGAGTGTTCTATGGACTTGGTAGCAAAGATGTAAATTAGTTCAATTAAAAAAATATCTACCCAGTTCCAACTGAGTGGCAGGCACTGGGTTAGGCACTGGGTATGCAAATAAGTCATTCACAACACCTGGATTCAAGCTGCTCACAGTGCAGTGGCGCGACCAGACTCTAAAAGATACAGTGATGCCGCACGTCCTAAATGTTGTCATGTACCCCGTGGAGGGGGTGCAAGGGCAGAAGAGGGGAGTCGAATGTGACTCAGCCCCTGCTCTCAACCTCAGTGCTAACTACAAAGGGCTGTCCTCCTCCCTAAGCTTCCCTTTCAGGCACCCCGTGTCCTGGCCTCTGGCACGATCTCTATACTGGATTAACTGACCTGGCACAGTAGCTTTCAGGAGCTTCTGACACCCATTGCTGCCAGTCACTGCCCAGAAAGTGTCCTTGGGAAGGAGATATGAGTGGCAGAGGGATTCCCAAATGTCACTGAAAGAGCCCTGGGCATTTGTGAAACCAGCTACAGCAAATCTGTAGAGACATGTGAACCTTGGGGTACGGGACCCTAAAGCAGCCAAAGCCATGACCACTGGGGTCAGAGGGACAGGGCACAAAGCTCCCTGTGCCACGCCCCTCGGCAGAGTAGGCTGCCCTCTTGTGTTCCTGTAGCATCCTGCATGTGTGGTGCGCACTGGCTCAGAAGCATCACCCACATTTCCAGATCCTTGGGGGTGGGGAGCTATTCTTCCCCCTCTTTGGATGCCCATCGCCTGTAAGGGGTCTAACGCAAGGTGGATATGTGCCAGGGGCTGAATGGTGCAGTGGTTGGGTGCCCAGGTTCTGGAGTAAGACACCTGGGGTCAAACCCTGCCTCTGTTCCTGAAGTAGCTGCAGGACCTTGAGCAACCTCGCTGCTTCTTCATTCATAACACAAGGAACCCAGCTTGCAGAGCTGTTCCAAAGAGATTCTGTGTGTCAAGCTTTGTGCACTGCCTGGTGCCCAGCAGGCATTCAGCTATTATTAACAAGGCATGACTGTGGGACTGATCTGGGATCATGTGAGAGAGAGGGGGCTTTGTATTCTGCCCTAACCTGGGGTGAGGCACTGAGCAGGCGAGGGCCTTGGTGGTTGAGATGAACACCCTTGATAAATGCAGCTTGAAATTACCTCTGAGCACATCAAGAATCAGGTAGGAGAATGCTCCGGCAGCAGGTTAAAGTCAGTGTTAAAAATAAAACTGCAACTCATAGCTGTTCTACTTACAGGCAGAATCGCCACCGCCAATGGCCAGTGCCTCAGTGGGTGGAACAACACTGGCACCCAGTGGATGCTTGGCTAAAAAGGTTCGCAGGTTCCCCCAGTTCTTGCCAATGGGAAATGGTCAGCATCACTGAGCCATCCTGCAGTCACAGGTGAATGAATGCTCTCCTTACTGTAGAACTGCTCTTGTCCTCACTTAATACCAATACTTGCTTTCACCAAGTGCTCATGACATGCTGCTAAGAGCTTTTCTACAAGTTAATCCCATGAGGCAGGTATTATTATTCCTGTTTTATAGATGAGGAGGGCATAGAGAGGTTCAATAGCTTGCCTCAAATCCCATAGCAACTGGGCTTAGTTTCAAACTCAGGCCTGCGTGACTTGAAGCCTGCTCCCTTGGCCATTATGGTCTAGAGCTACACTATCCAATATGGGAGCCACTAGCCCCTTGAGGCTGCTGCTGCTGCTAAGTTGCTTCAGTTGTGTCCACTCTGTGTGACCCCATAGACGGCAGCCCACCTCGCTCTCCTGTCCCTGAGATTCTCCAGGCAAGAACACTGGAGTGGGTTGCCATTTCCTTCTCTAATGAAACTGAAGTCGCTCACTCGTGTCCAACTCTTAGCGACCCCATGGACTGCAGCCTACCAGGCTCCTCTGTCCATGGGATTTTCCAGGCAAGAATACTGGAGTGGGGTGCCATTGCCTTCTCCTCCACTTGAAGCTATTTAAGTTTAAATTGAGTAACATGAGCTAAGGGGCTTCCCAAGTGGGGCTAGAGGTAAGGAACCTGCCTGCCAGTGCAGGAGATATAAGAGAGTCAGGTTCAATCCCTGGGTCAGGAAGATCCCTTGGAGGAGGGCACAGCAACCCACTCAAGTATTCTTGCCTGGAGAATCCCATGGACAGAGGAGCCTGTTGGGTTACAGTCCAAGGGGTCGCAAAGAGTTGGACACAACTGAAGCAACTTAGCATGCATACACGCCTTGCAGCTACCATGTTGGATAATGAAGATCAGGACATTCCATCATCTTACAAAGTTCTGTTGGAACTAAGAACTGGGAGTCTTATCTCCCGAATCTCAGTTTTGGTTTCCAATTTTCTGGCTCAAAAATTTGGATTTTCAACAAACCACCTTGCTCCCTTTCACTTGCCCTTTCCCCATGGCACAAAGAGGTGTAAAGAGAGGCCACTTTTTTAATTAAAAAATGTTTGGAATTTCCATGTATGTCTATGCTCATTAGCAACCAACACCAGTTTCCTGGAAGTGACATGAGTTCATCTTTCTAAATTTTTATCCACAAACAATTACTTGGCTTTCTTGCTAAGTAAGCAGTGTGGGCTTCTTTCTTCCCATTTCAGTATTTATTTAAAATATGTGATTTAAACTGTATTGTGGCAAAGAAGGGACAATTTGTTTATCATGTTCTTGGTAAACAATTGGTTGATTACATTTTACTGTCTTTTAATGTATTAGTTTGGCCAAAAAGGTCATTCAGGAATTTTGGCCAATCCAATATAATGTTAAAGAAACACTCAGAATGCTAACATCTGGTTTAAATTTGGTTTTGC
Source organism: Bos javanicus (assembly GCF_032452875.1). Taxonomy (NCBI): domain Eukaryota; kingdom Metazoa; phylum Chordata; class Mammalia; order Artiodactyla; family Bovidae; genus Bos; species Bos javanicus. The sequence continues at coordinate 67,807,529 of NC_083872.1, read as the reverse complement.
TAACACTCTTATGAAATACTCTTTTATAAAGTGATGGGTTAAGAAAAACATAAGATTGGGAGGGAACACTAGGAAAGAGTAGGTATTAATAATAGTCATAATAATTGCTAACACTTGTGCACCGATTATCTCGTTAGATCCTCATGATAATTCTAAAGGAGGCAATGTTGTTTCTATTTTTACAGAAGAAGATGCAGAAAGCATGCTCAGTAAACTTAAGGTTTCCACAATTTGCAGCAGCCCTGGGACTGAAACCCAGTCTGAGTCTAAAGCTAATCACCTCGACACCATGCCTCCCAACACCCATGCTTCTGGGTCAGGACAGAAGCAGATAAAGACAGCATCGGCCTCCATGGACCCCATGGATTAGAGGGAGATAATAGCTTCATTATTACAAAGGAAACTTGCTATAGAGTGCACAAACTTACAGGGGTGGGATGTCTGTATTTTTTTTGCCAAAAATATTTAAATCAATGCAGTACCTACCAAATATGATTTTTCCATAAAAGCCAAACCAAAGTGGTGTTGGAGAAAGGTGACCTGACTTATCCTTTTAAGGGAGACTAAGGCTCTGGCAGACACTGTCCCTACCATGCCTACAATGCCTCCCATTCTCAGACCTCACAAAGTCCATGTGTTCAGCTCCCCTCCAGCAGCAGTAGCCTGTGGACACTTTCTGGGATGGCTCTTCCACCGGCTGCTTCACTGGGGGCTGGAAGTGCCGGGAAATGAATGACTCTGCCCTAATGACTACATGTGTTAGCTTCCTGTTGCTGTTGTAACAAATTGCCACAAACCTAGTATCTTAAACCACACACATTTACTGTCTTACAGTTTGGGAGGTCAGAAACCCAAAGCAGTTGTACTAAGATCGATCAAGGTGTTGCTGGTTCCACTCCTTTCTGGAGGGGAGTATTCTTTCCCTGCCTTTTTCAGCTTTGAGATGCTGCCCACACTGCCTGGCTCGTGGCCCCCTCCACCTTCAAAGCCAGCAAGATGGAGCCTTTCTCCCATCTTGCCACTCTTATATCTCATCACATCTGGAGTCTTTCACACATCAGAAGGTACATATCTATATCTTCTGTCTCTGTCTCCCTCCTCCACATTTAAGGACCTTTGTGATAACATTGAGTCCACCAGGATAATCCTGGATAATCTCTTCATGGTAAAGTCAGATGATTAGCAACTGTAATTCCAGTTCAGTTCAGTCGCTCAGTCGTGTCTGACTCTTTGCAACCCCATGGACTGCAGCATGCCAGGCTTCCCTGTCCATCACCAACTCCTGGAGCTTGCTTATACTCATGTTCATCGAGTCAGTGATGCCATCCATCCATCTCATCCTCTGTCATCTGCTACCTTAATTTCCCCTTGCCATGGAAGGCAACAGATTCCCAGGTCCATGGTATTAGAATGTGGACATTTTGGTGGCGAGGAAGTGGGGTTCCATTATTCTGCCCACTACCCCAAGGCTCCCTCTCCTCTCATGTGAGGTAACTCCAAGGTGAGTGTTCTTTGCAGACTCCAGAGTTCCCCAGGGGATTAAGCTCTAGTCATCCACGCTGGTCTCTGGCTTGACAGCACACCCTTTATTTCCTCTATGTCACTTTCTTAGTGTTTCCCTGGGTCCCCTCTCAAATATGCTACTTACATGAGAACGTTTGCAGAATGGGTCAGCTTTGGGGAGAACCAACAATGAGAGAGTGGATAAACCCATGCTGGGGACAAATCCATAATCTGCAAAATGGGACCAACAACCTCTGATGACCTCAGGTGTTTGTGAACTCCCGAAAGGAAGGGATAGGTTAGAATGTGTTGGGACCTGTGGTGGATATAGAGGCCCCTGGGGAGAAGGTCAGTGCTGAGACCACAGTCTAGAAAGACCTCAGGGAGTAGCTGGGCAGGAAAACAACTGGTGGATGTTGGATCCTGGAGCCTAGAGCGAGGTAATCCTATACCCCCAAGTTTGTCAGGAAGCATTCTTGGTGAGTGGCTGCCTGCAAGTGCCGACCACAGACATAGTGTCTGTCCTTTCAGACTGCCTTTTAAAAGATTTGTTGTCAACTTGTTGTCTTGTCTGTGCAGCCTTGGTTTGGAGAATTGTTCTGCATTCCCCCACAAGGAACTTTATTTCAGGGGTGTTGAGGTGTATAAGCCATGTCCGACTTTGGACCTTCACAAATGCATTTGATGACACCAAAGTGAGACATACCTGCTGAACAGTTGGGCCCAAATACGTTGTCAGCAGCGCAGATTTCACAGGCTGTTCCACTGAATCCTTCCTGCAGGACACCAGGGGGGAGGGTGTTAGACCCAAGCAATCTGTGTTACCCACGAAGACCATAGATTTCTGACTCTCCGGTCAGCATTCATTTCTCAAATGGATCTTCCCTCTGTGCCTGTCCTGAAACTCTCTTTCTTCTTTGCTCTTTTTTTGTGTTATAATTTGTACATTCATTCCTTGAATCAGTCTGGAGCTAAGAATCTGGAGCTCTTCTGAAGAAAGTTGCTTTAAAGGTATTAACTAGAGAATCAGCACTGATGGCCACATCCTAAATCCACCCAAGGGTGAAATGAATACATTCTCAGTTTTGCAATTCTAAAGACAGTTGAGCTCAATTCTTTTCAGAGGGTTTCTTTGTATTCCCATAGTGTAAGGCTTGAAGCTTGCAAAAAGTCCCTTTCATGGGATAGCAAAGAAATTCCTCAATTGGCAGACCAAGCGCTCACCTATGGGTCTGAGTACAGCTTCAAAGACTAGTCTGCCAATAGTGGTTACTTTGAAGGGTAACAATGACACAATTTCTAGAGCCCTGCATTGTTCTCATCTCAGTTTTTCAACAAGTATAATTGCTTCAGTATTATTATTAAATTCATTTTACAGATGGATTCACTTAAGGCTGAGCAGTTAACTGACTTACTCTAAGGTCCCCCAGCCTGTAACATGCATACACTTCCCCCACTCACCCCCACTAATATCGCTGCTTCTTAGAGTCTTCACCCAGTGTGTGTTTACAGAGGGACAACAGGTAAGGAGACAGCAGAGTCAGGAAGGAGGAGAATACTGTTTTGAACTTACTTGGCATAAGCAGCTTCCATTTCCTTCCATGCCTTCAGCACAACGGCCCCGGCCACTGCAGGGGGACCTTGCTCCTCCTGGGCACTCTGGGGAATCAAAGAGCAGATATATTCATTTGAAACTGTACGCAAGCATTCTGCAAAGATGCATGAAGCATCTGCTAGGTGCCAGGGATAAGAAATAATTGAAGACCGTGCAGGCATCATCTAAGGTTACTTAGGGGAGAGGAAGGAATCACAATGTAGTCAGGGACTGTACTAGGACCTGTCAGACCTTCTGCCCTTTCTTGAACATTTGCTGTTGACTTTACAATCAACTAATTAACTCATCCCTGTTACAACCCCAGGGGTTTTATGCTTCTTAGGCTGCTGGGAGGTGATGAGTCAGTGGGTCTTTGCATGGGGATGGTTATGTTGTGTATGGGCAGGGCACCAGGCAGGGTCCATAGTGCTTCAGCCAGGGTCTGCTGTGAACAAGCTTAGCGAGGAGTGAGTGTCTGGACATTTAAGTGGACCAAGACTTGCTTCAGAGGAAAGTGCAGCCCTGGGCAGCTGGTGGAAGGCCAGGCGTCCTGCCCACATGGAGCCTATATTCTAGATTTCAATTAACACTGGGGACACAAGATCAAAAGGTATACTCTGTAACTTTAGGATGATCTCAGTCTAATGCCTTCATTTAGAAATTATTTTTCATCAGATTATAGCAGGAATGAGAGAGGAGACATTGCCACAAATCTTAGAGACATTAAAAGGATAATAAGCAGATACTAGGAATGACTTTATGCCAAAAAACTTGACAATGTAGATGAGGTGAATAAATTCATTGTTCCAAACTACCAAAGATCTTCCCTGGGGGCTCAGGTGGTAAAGAATCTTCCTACAATTTGGGAGACCTGAGTTCAATCCCTGGAGAAGGAAATAGCCACCCACTCCAATATTCTTGCTTGGGAAGTCCTGTGCACAGAGGAGCCTGGCGGGCTACAGTCCATGGGGTTGCAAAGAGTCGGACACGACTGAGTGACTAACACACACACACACACACACACACACCAGAGATCATTTAAGTGAAAATAGATAAACTGAATATCCTTGTATCTATTTAAGAAGTTTAATTGGAAGTTAAAATCCTCCCCACAAGGAAAACTCCACACTGATGGATTCTAGGTGAATATTACCTCACACTTAAGGAAGAAATCTTATCAATTATAAAAAAAACTCTTCTAAAAAGTTGAAGAAGAAAGAACACTTCCCAGTTCATTCTATACAAAGAGCATCATTACTCTGATTCCCAAACCTGACAAATACATCACAAGAAAACTACAGACCAACGTCCCTAATGAAGTGAAGTGAAGTCACTCAGTCATGTCCAACTCTTTGCGACCCCATGGATTGTAGCCTGCCAGGCTCCTCCGTCCGTGGGATTTTCCAGGCAAGAATACTGGAGTGGGTTGCCATTTCCTTCTCTGAGGGATCTTCCCAACCCAGGGATCGAACCCAGGTCTCCCGCATTGTAGGCAGATGCTTTTACCGTCTGAGCCACCAGGGAAGCCCCCCATAGATGTAAATTCTTTAAAATCTAGAACAAATATTGAACATTAAAAAATTCTAAACAATATTATGCCCACTGAATCCAATGGTATAAAGAACATAACATGGTCAGTGCAGTAAGGTAAGAAAAAAAGACTCAAGATGGATACAGATTGGAAAAGAAATGAAAATTTTCTTGATTCTCAGACAATATGATTTTCCACATAGAAAATTCAAAACAATCTCCAAAAATTCATTAGAATTAATATATGAATTTATAAGTTCTCAGGACACAGGACACATAAACAAAAATCAATTACATTTCTATAAACTAACATGAAACTGCTGATAACTGAAATAAAAGTATATAAGTAAACTTAACACCAAAGGCAAAACTCAGGTGTGAATACAACAAGAATTGTGCAAAATCTGTAAGATGAAATCTATAAAACATTGACAAAAATAATTTAAAAAATCCCAGATACACTGTGGTTATGGATTATAAGAGTCAATATTTTAGGTTGTCCCTAAAAACATCTATTTCTGCTTTATTGACTATGCCAAAGCCTTTGACTGTGTGGATCACAATAAACTGTGGAAAATTCTTCAAGAGATGGGAATACCTGACCACCTGACCTGCCTCTTGAGAAATTTGTATGCAGGTCAAGAAGCAACAGCTAGAACTGGACATGGAACAGACTGGTTCCAAATAGGTAAAGGAGTACATCAAGGCTGTATATTGTCACCCTGTTTATTTAACTTATATGCAGAGTACATCATGAGAAACGCTGGACTGGAAGAAACTCAAGCTGGAATCAAGATTGCTGGGAAAAATATCAATAACCTCAGATATGCAGATGACACCACCCTTATGGCAAGAAGTGAAGAGGAACTAAAAAGCCTCTTAATGAAAGTGAAAGTGGAGAGTGAAAAAGTTGGATTAAAGCTCAACATTCAGAAAACGAAGATCATGGTTTCCGGTCCCATCACTTCATGGGAAATAGATGGGGAAACAGTGGAAACAGTGACAGACTTTATGTTTTTGGGCTCCAAAATCACTGCAGATGGTGACTGCAGCCATGAAATTAAAAAACGCTTCCTCCTTGGAAGGAAAGTTATGACCAACCTAGATAGCATATTGAAAAGAAGAGACATTACTTTGCCAACAAAGGTTCATCTAGTCAAGGCTATGGTTTTTCCAGTAGTCATGTATGGATGTGAGAGTTGGACTGTGAAGAAGGCTGAGCGCCTTTAATGCTTTTGAACTGTGGTGTTGGAGAAGACTCTTGAGAGTCCCTTGGACTGCAAGGAGATCCAACCAGTCCATTCTGAAGGAGATCAGCCCTGGGATTTCTTTGGAAGGAATGATGCTAAAGCTGAAACTCCAGTACTTTGGCCACCTCATGCGAAGAGTTGACTCATTGGAAAAGACTCTGATGCTGGGCGGGATTGGGGGCAGGAGGAGAAGGGGACGACAGAGGATGAGATGGCTGGATGGCATCACTGACTCATTGGACGTGAGTCTGGGTGAACTCCGGGAGTTAGTGATGGACAGGGAGGCCTGGTGTGCTGCGATTCATGGGGTCGCAAAGAGTCGGACACGACTGAGCGACTGAACTGAACTGAACTGATACTGATTTATAGAGTCACTGCAATTTTATTTAAAATCCTAGAAGGATTTTTTGGGTAGAAATTGATAAACTGATTCTTTATATGGAAAAGTAAAAGAACTAGAGTAACCAGGTTAATTTTGAAAATGACCAAATTTTGAAGATTTACACTACTTAATTTTAAGACTTACTATAAAGCTACAGTAATCATGATAGTGTGGTAAGGTGAAGGCATAAACACATAGATCAATGGAGCAGAATAGAGTCCAGAAATAGATCCACATATTGATGATTAATTTATTTTATACAAGGGCCCAAAGGCAATGATGCTGGAATTATCAGATATTTGTATAAAAATAAATGAACTTTGATTCAGACCACGAGTCACATGCTAGAGTTAACTTGTAATGGATGATAGACCTAAAAGTAATGCCTAAAACTACAAAGCTTCTAGGAGGAAATATAGAAGAAAATCTCTGTGATATTAGGTTAGGCAAAGATTTCTAGATGTGATACAAAAAGCAATTTTTATGAAAGAAAAATTGAAATATTTGACATCACCAAAACTAAGTACTTTTGCTCCTCAAAAGGTACTGTTTGGAGGGTGAAAAGACAAGCCACAGACTTTGAGAAAACATTTATAAGTCATATACCAAATAAAAGACATATCTCAAATAGTTAAAGGACTCTAAAAACTCAGTAATAAGAAAACAACCTGAACGATACATTAATAGCAAATAAGCACATGAACCACAGAAATTAAAACAAGCTGCAATAAAATGCCTCTGATCAAACTGGCTGAGATTAAGAAAAAAAATCTGATTATACCAAGTGCTATCAAGGATATCAAACAATTTGAACTTTCACATGTGGTCGGTGGGAATGAAAAAATGATGCAGGCACTTTGGAAGAGTTTGGCAGTTCTTATAAAGTTAAAATACATTCAATATACAATCCAGGACTCCCACTTCTAAGTATTTACTCTCAAGTGAAATGAAAACTAATATTTACATTAAAACCTGTATGTGAATGTTCATAGCAGCTTTATCCTTAGTTGCACCAAATTGGAAACCCAAATGTCTTTCAGCTGGTGAATAGATGAACTGGGTAGATGATGGTGGACTATGAAACATTAGGAAAGAATGAACTGCTGATCTTGTAACATGGATGAATCTCAAATGCATGTGCTAAGTGAGAGAAACCAGACTCACAAAGGTACATACTGTATGATTCCAGTCATAGGAATCGCAAAGGCACCGTGACGGGCACAGAAAACAGATCAGTATTTGCCAGGGGTTGGGGGTTGAGGGAGAACTTGACTACAAAGAATATTTTGGGGAGTGACCTAGCTGTTCTCTATCTTGATTGTGGTCCTTGTTACATAACTGTTTAGGTTCATCAAAGTGTGTATAACTTTACATCAAAAAAGGATAATTTTACTGTATGTAAATTATGACTTAAGCATAAATGAAAAATCCATTAGCAGATCATGTTCTTCAATGACAGGTTTGGAAAAAGTAGTCAATGTCCCCATAAACACACTTTACTTCCATGTAGACCTCAGGGGTGTCTACTTCCATAGTTTATACTCACTGGAAAGGAAAACAAATTAAGACACTAGAGTCAGGGCTGTTTTTAAACACATGGTAAACAATTTCCTACCTTCAACCTTTAAATTTTTTCGTTTGAATACTCCAGTGTAGTTGTAAAACTATCCATGTTCAGGGGAGGTGATTGTGCTTTTCTGAGTGAATTGCTTATAATTACTTTAAATGGCTTAAATATTTTATAAGTCATTCATTTAATGAATCAGTTAAACCTTCACTAAGTGCCCTCAATTATCTTCAAAGCTGGTAACGTTTCCTCCATGTCCTCACCAGAAAGTGAAGATTTAGTGAGGACAGAAAAGGGCCTGTGTGCAGGGAGGGGCTGATAAGGCAACCTCGGTGCTTCAGGCTGATTTCTCAAGAGGTGCCCTGATGACTCCTTCTCTGAAATGAGCAGCCTGATCCATGCGGTGTCCACTGAGTGTCTGCCTATGGCAGGGCTAAGGGTGGGTCGCCTGCTGGCTGGAATTGGCTGTCTCCAGGAGTCTTCCTGAGCCTAAGCATCACATGTTCTTTAGGGGACATGAGGCTTTCTCTGCAGCATGTTCCTCATTCTGGCCAGCCATCTCAGCTGGGGGCTTGTGACCCACCAGGCTAAAGGGCAAAGTGATTGCTTACTGTTATGGACTGGATATCTGTGCTCCCCAGTTCACATGCTAATGCCCTGACCTCCAACCTGATGACACTAGGAGGGGAGGCTTTGGGACATCAAGTTTAAATGAGATCATGAGGGTGGGAACCCCATGATGAGTCTAGAGCCCTTATAAGAGAAAGAGGGACCAGAGCTTTCTCTCTGCCATGTGAGGCCACAGAGAGAAGGCAGCTATCTGCAAGCCAGCAAGAAGACCCTCCCTGGGAACCAAAAACTGCTGGCATGATGAACTTGGACTTCCCAGCCCCTAGAACTATGAGAAATAAATGTCTGTTGTTATGGTATTCTGTTAAAGCAACTTCAGCAGGCCAACCCACTACTGTCCCCACATTTCTGAAGGGCAGGCCTTTGCTTTGACCTGAGGCATCAGGGTGACCCAGGGGGTCCACAGAAAGGCAGACACTGGTGGGAAGAAAAATAATAAACCCAAGGGATCACAAGCCGTATAAAAAATGAGATGCACAGAAATGTCCTAAGTGGGGAGGTAGTTATCAGCTCAACAATAGATGGAGAGAACTTGTTGAATACATATTATTGCTAAGCAGTTTGCATGTGTGGTTTCATTCTCAAAACAACTGTACAGGAAGCTCTCATCCTTGTCTTCCTTTCCAGGTTACAGATAACAAAACTGAGGCTCAGAGAGGTAAGTAACTTGCCCAAGATCACAGGTCTGGTAAGTGTTGGAGTTGCCATTGCAATCAGGCCCAACTCAAGATTTTGAGTCCTTAACACCAAGCCGGAGTATACAAGATCAGTAGCTTAGAATATAAAACTAAACCAAGACACACCTCCTGAACTAAAGAGGCCAGCCAGTGATCTGAGAACCACAGAAACAGAATTGGTAAGTAGCATATTCTGAATGCTTACTATCCGCCAGGCACATCCTAGGTTCTTTATGTGTACCAGCTCCCTTAGTCCTCAGCACCGCCTTTGGAGGTAGGCATAATACCACCAGGGCTTCCTAGGTGGCACTAGTGGTAAAGAACCAGCCTACCAATGCAGGAGACGTGAGAGTTCAATCCCTGAGTCTGAAAGATCCCCTGGAGAAGGGAATGGCAACCCATTCCAGTAATCTTGCCTGGATAATCTCATGGACAGAGAAGCCTGGCGGGCTATAGTCCATAGGGTCGCAAAAGTCGGACACGACTGAAGCAACTTAGCACCCATGCATATTACCACTACCATCTCCATTTTACAGATGAGAAAACTGAGACCAAAGGATTCATTTACCAGATAAAATATAGGATGCCAGTTAAATTTCAATTGCAGATAAACAATGAATAATTTTTTAGAATAAACATGCCCCAAATACTGTATGCCTATTTGCTGTTTATCTGCAACTGACTTAACTGGGTATCCTCTAGTGTTATTTGATAAATCTGGCAACTGGGCAGGGAGAGTAAGTAACTAGCAAAGTCCCAGAAGGAGAATGTGGTAAAGGCAGTTTAACTTCAGTGATTACAACATTTGTAAAGCCACACTGCCTCTTAGTGCCAGGTTGGAACTAGGGGGGACTCTGGTGTCAAGGAATCAGCTCCAGGCAAGTGACAGGCTCCCAGCTAACAGTGGAAGCAAGTTTTCCAGGAGGAGGCTCATGGGGGACAGGCTGCTTTCCCAGCGGTTGACTTGGCAACACAACCAGGTATTTGGGTAAGGAGACAGGAATGGGTTGTGGCTGGGGCTCTGCAGAAGATGGCCCTTGTTTCCTGTTCTGTTCTGCAGTTACTAGCTGGCTCTCCTTGGGCAAGCTGCAAAAGGCCTCAAAAGCCCTAAAGGACCAGGGTTCTCACCTGGACTCTCAGGTGTGTCTGTTTTCCCTCATCTATTTTTGCATCCCTGTCTCTCAATCTGTGAGCTCCTTGTGGGTAGAGACTGGGTTTATCATGTAGAAGACTATGAGCAGCATACAGCAGGGGCTCAAGAAATGCTTGAATTTTATAAGTTGGCCAACCCTGGAAGGAACTCTGAAAAAAAGCTAGCAGGAGTGTGAGAGTATGGAGAATCCTCATCTGTTGTCCTATGTCGAATGTTTTAACAATTTGTGAAAACAACTTGTTTGGTTTTAAAGTCAAAATTTTAAAAGTGTACATTTCTTTTCTAATTATCAAGTCATTTTCTATCACCTCAGGCCCCTTCTGTGGTGTTGGAGAAGACTCTTGAGAGTCCCTTGGACTGCAAGGAGATCCAACCAGTCCATTCTAAAAGAGATCAGTCCTGGGTGTTCATTGGAAGGACTGATGCTAAAGCTGAAACTCCAATACTTTGGTCACTTCATGCGAAGAGTTGACTCATTGGAAAAGACTGTGATGCTGGGAGGGATTGAGGGCAGAAGGAGAAGGGGATGACAAAGGACGAGATGGTTGGATGGCATCACCGACTTAATGGATGTGAGTTTCAGCAAGCTCCGGAGATGGTGAAGGACAGGGCAGCCTGGAGTGCTGCAATCCAAGGGGTTGCAAAGAGGGACACGACTGAGCAACTGAACCAACAACAACAGGCCCTCATTAGGGAAAAAAAGTTGGTGAGACTTGACATTCTCAGCAACCACCCTTGAAAAAGCTCTTCTAGAATTTGTTCTCAAGGCATGTTTCTGAAACCTGCGGGAGAGCTCAGGCAGCTGATAAAGCTATTTTCGGTCATTATCACATTTCCCTTTGGTCAGCACTGCTCTGAGGGTTCCACATCGTGACTTTGCTCATGCAGGAGGCTTACCCCGACAAGGTGTCAGCAAATCATCAGACGTTCTGTTCTTTCAAAGGCAGATAATGAACTTCCTGGCCAGCAAGAGGCCAGGGACCTCCCTTTATCTCTCAAGGAACTCCAGAGGTGGCCACTTGTGTCACTGTCTTTGTTTCAAAGCCTGCTGCACAGTGCTAGACAGAGGCTATGTCCTGCTTCGTAAAAATGGTGAATATTCCACTGACAGCTCTAGCTGGATTTGTCTGCCTGGGAAACTGATATGAAACTAGCTTCCTTGTGTGAACTCAGTGTGAATTTGTCACTCACAGCCAAGAAGGACATGCCTCACAGAGTGCTTTCTAATCCACGTAGTCCATTATTTGCAACCCAGGCAGTGAATGGCAGGAAACATACAAGAGGAAAGGATAAGAAGTCTGAAGATGCAGTGACACGAGGCAAAAAAATAAATGTGCCTAATTTGATGACATTGACTTCACAAAGCATCAAGGCCATTTCTAGATGAAATAATCAGATTGAAACAATTGAGTTTCTGTGTAACCCTGCACCCACATTGTTTTTCTGACGCTCTTGAGATTTTGAACAAATCTGCTAAAGTTCATAGTAGGATAAAAAAGAACTGGGATGTTCAAATTGAAACATCCATTTCCTCTGAAATAGAATATTGGTTGTTCAAATGTGATTAAGTTTCAAGGTTAAAAATGTTTTTGTGCTTATGAGAAGAGACTCCCATACACAGTTTTGATAAGGCTGTACAAGTTTTAATGAGGGAAAAGCAAGGTAAACCTGAGTAGAAACATCTTCCTGACATCAGGATGACATATTTTTTTCCCCCAGGGGAGAATTCCCGCCTTATTCCTAATTTTAGAAAATGAGCCAGTTTTTTCTTTGTGCTTTTCTGTGTTTTCTAAGTTTTCAGAGTTTATTATTGAATTATCTAATTTTGAATAAGGCACTATGAAAATAATTTTAAAAGTAACCCAGAGGTGTTGACTGTGAATGTCTTTGTCAGACGCATTGAGAAGGAAGTGGATTCCTCCCTTGCCTTGGAAAGAAGCCTGTTCCAGGGCTTGCACTTCCTCAAAAAGAAGGATGGACATATGTCAGTGGCTCTGAAATGGCCTTATCCTTTCAGCAATGTAAAGCAATAATCAAGATCTCACTTGTCATCACTGCAAAATGGGAGAGGTGAAATACACAGCCAAGTAGAGCATTTATCTCTTTCCTGAGTCAAAGGAAGGAAGCCTTTTGAGATGTTTGGTATGTTTGGAAGATGAAGATAAACGGGAGTGCCCTTCTGCCCCAACGAGACAACAGCAGAAAAATGTCCTGACCTTGGTTTCCACATTTTGCTTCTCCGGCCTTGAGACCTATCACAAGGAAAGGCCTGAACATTCAAGGAAATCTGTGACTCCTTCTATTGTAGGTGCAAGTATTGCCACAATTTTGGTATAGCCAGTGTGATGCATGAAACCCACCAGAGATTTTTGAATCCTGTTGACTGTTTTATGAATGCCTCATTGTTTCAAAGGAGCTCAGAGAAAGGGAGTCATTTTATCTGCCTTTCATGATCAGAGGTCTGTTTGACTCTGATTCTCTCATTTATTCATACATAAAATGTTTACACAAATCTTTCTTTGTGTCATGAAAGAAAAGTAAGTCACTCAGTCGTGTCCGACTCTTTGTGACCCCATGGACTGTAGCCTACCAGGCTCCTCTGTCCATAGGATTTTCCAGGCAAGAGTACTGGAGTGGGTTGCCATTTCCTTCTCCAGGAGATCTTCCCAACCCAGGGATTGAACCCAGGTCTCCTGCATTGTAGGCAGACACTTTACCGTCTAAGCCACCAGGGAACTCTATTAAGTAGTTTTGTCTATATTGATGTTTTAAAATCCCTCCTAGAGTTTTGTAAGGTAGGACTCTCTACCCTCATTTGATAGCTAAGGAGACTGTTGGAGAAGCAACAAATCATTTGCCCAAATTAGTGATGAGGGGAATAGGTTCAAACCTCAAACTTCTGGTAGCGGGCCCTGGGTTCTTTTGCTCTCTGGGCTGTGGTCTGTTATTCACTAGACTGGATATGCTCACTTTCACTACTGCATCTGAGACAAAGCCTTTTCTTGTCTACTGTGTGTCTAATTAACTTAAGATCACATTAGTTTCTGTGGATTAGAAACAGAAAAGCAAATACAAAATTCAATTTTATGAGGATGATTCTGTGAACCGGATGTGACCATGACCCTATCTGGTGCTTAAAAGAAAGTTCATCTGGATGTCTGGGTTAATTGCTTCGTTCTGATGTGACCAACTCTTAGAACACAAGGTGCCAACATGTTAAGGTGAAACAGAGCAGAATGGTTAACAGAGAAGGGCCAGGGTACCCTAAACCCCGAGCTTCCCAGGGTAAGGAGCGTGATCCAGAAATTGACTGGGAGGGCTGAAGGGACCTACCAAACAGAAGAAAAATTAGAATGCTCAACACCACTAATTATCAGGAAAATGCACATCAAAACCACAATGACATGTCACCTCACACCTGGCACTATGGTTATCATCAAAAAGAACACAGCCAACAAATGTTAGAAGGATGTGGAGAAAAGGCAACCTTTGTACACTATTGGTGGGAATGTAAATTGGTATAGCCACTGTGGAAAACATTTTGGAGGTTCCTCAAAAAACTAAAATCAAAACTACCATAGTGAAGTAGCTCAGTAGTGTCTGACTCTTTGCGACTCCATGGACTGTAACCTGCCAGGCTCCTCCGTCCATGGGATTCTCCAGGCAAGAATACTGGAGTGGGTTGTCATTTCCTTCTCCAGGGGATCTTCCCTACCCAGGGATCAAACTCGGGTCTCCCACATTGAAGGTAGATTCTTTACTGTCTGAGCCACCGGGGAACTACCATATGATCCAACAATTCCATTCCTGGGTATATATTTGAAAGAGATACGCACCCCAATATTCATATCAGCATTATTTACAATTGCCAAGATAATATATTAAAGCAACCCAAGATTCTATCAACCGATGAATGGATAAAGAAGGTATGGTATATATAATGGAATATGACTCAGTCATAAAAAAAGAATTAAATTTTGCCATTAGCAACAACACGGATGAACTTGGAGGGTATTATGCTAAGTGAAATAAGTCAGAGAAAGACAAATACTGTATGATGTTTCTTATATTCGGGGTCTAAAATTATAACAAACTAGTCAGTATAAGCAACCTCACAGATATAGAGAATGAAGTTGTAGTTACCTGTGGGAGAGAAGGAAGGAAGAAGGGCAAATATTGAGGTAGGAGATGAAGAGGTACAAACCATTTGGTGCGAAATAAGCTACAAGGATATGCTGTACAACACAGGGAATATAGACAGTATTTTATAAGTGGAGTGTAAACTTTAAAAATTGTGAATCACTGTATTGTATACCTGTAACTTATATAATATTGTACAACAATTACAATTAATAAAACCATGGGAACAAATAAAAAATACTTGTAGAAAAAAAGAGAAATTAGAAATATACTGGGAAGTCCTTTTTTGTTTTTTTAAAACAAATTCTGCTCCAGGCAGTGGGACAGAGTAGAAAGAGAGCAGACTTTGGTGACAGGCAGCCCTGAACTTGAATGTGCTTTATTTACTGACTCCAAAGAGAGAGGCAAGAGACAATCTTTAAATTGTATTTCTCATAGGAAGGATGGGGATAAGAAAGTATAACTTAAAGATTTGTTTTAAGAATTAAATCAGATTATATAGGCCGAGTACTTCTCTAGCACCTAATGTCAGCAGTATTGAGTAAATTGAAATTATTGTTCATTTAATCACTAGTTAAAAAAAACAGGCAATGTTATGCATATAATATGGGCTCAACTATTTACAAGCAATATGGGGAGAAAAAGGAACAAGAAAATAAGCCAAAGTATTTATAGTTTTCTATGTGTGATAGAATACAAGTCACTACTTTTTCCTCTTTCTTTATATCTTTCTAAATTTTACAAGCTATGTACAATTTGCTCATGTTATTTTAATGAGAAAACACAAAGCAAAAGAGAACTAATCTCTCCCTTTAAGTAGATCCTTATGATGTTTTCATTACATTTTAGAAGATGGAAAATGAATGGTAAGTTCATGAATAAAAATGCCTGATTTTTACTATCCTTCCCTCTCCAAAAGGGATCTCATGTAATTAGCATGTTGTTATCAGGGACTTAGTCACTGCTTGAGGGTCAACATCTTTAATCAAGATAGAAGTTCAGTTTCACGAGATGCCAGTCCAGGTTCGATGCACGATACTAGATGCTTGGGGCTGGTGCACTGGGACGACCCAGAGGGATGGTATGGGGAGGGAGGAGGGAGGAGGGTTCAGGATGGGGAACACATGTATACCTGTGGTGGATTCATTTTGATATTTGGCAAAACTAATACAATTATGTAAAGTTTAAAAATAAAATAAAATTTAAAAAAAGTAAAAAAAAATTAAATAAATAAAAAAAATTGTACTATAAAAGAAGTTCAGTTTCAGCTGAGAAATGTTATGTTGGACCACAGGAGTTCAAACCATACCACTGACTCAGGTTTGGCCGGTGGTTTTTCTTACAGTGGAACCTGGTCATTACAGAGTTTGCTATTGCATCCTAAGACAAGTTTTTCAGAAGAGTTAATTATTATTTTGGTTGCTAAACAATAACTACAGTCTTTGAGATACTGTAATCAAATGTCTTCTTAAAGAAAATTGTATTGAGATCATACTAGTCCGGCATTCTTACTCCCTTTCTATGGCTGCTGCCGCTAAGTGGCTTCAGTCGTGTCCGACTCTGTGCGACCCTGTAGACGGCAGCCCACCAGTCTCCTCCATCCCTGGGATTCTCCAGGCAAGAGTACTGGAGTGGGTTGCCATTTCCTTCTCCATTTCTATGGCTAGTAAAGTCTTTTATAAAAATGAATATCCTTTCAGTTGCCCCCTTTTCTGGCTTGTAAAGGAATTGTCTTAAAGAGAGATCCCTAAAGAGAGAAAAGCAGATATCAATATAAAAGCTGACAGGGCTGAAAAGGTTTTCCACATATGGATGGAAAAGGAACTTCTAGAAAAAGATGCTAACAGTCTCTTTTATCAGGCTTCCTTCCTCTTGATATCCTGTACAATGAGACATTGAGAAGCAAATATCAAAGAAACATGGCAGGCCACTTACCCATGCAGTCTGGGCCCCAATGGCCTGGGCAGCACTGAGGCTGGAGATAGTCCTTCCTACAGATATGGCGGCATCCGGGCAGAGACAGGGAGTATGCTCTGACCTCAAAGGTGTACCTTGAAGGGAAACAGTGAGTGTTCACCCATGATTACAGCAACTCAGTGAACTCTGGGCAGTGGGGTTGCCATAGGTTTTTATTCAGGTCTTTACACTTGCCTATATTTTAAAATATGTAGACTGAACACATTTTGCTTCCTAGGTAAAATAAAGCTTAATCATGATTCATCTTTAATGTAAGAGCTGGATGAAAAAAATCAGGGAAGGATGAAATAAGGGTGAAATATCTAAACTGTTAGAAATAAAGTTAATTGATGAAAGAAATAATATTAGGTTCTAAGCATATGTTAGATGTAGACTAGTCAGACTTGTCTCTGACTGTGCTGGCAGCCAGTAAAAGAAGGGAAAGTTCAAGCGTTATGTGATGCACAGTATCTGTGGTTTCAAAATAAACTGATCATTTAGGACTTGTAAATTTTTTGCAGATGCTATAGATGGAAATTTCTGTGAGAGGTGAAAAGTGAAAGTGAAAGGAAAGTCGCTCAGTCGTGCCTGACCCTCAGCAACCCCAGGGACTGCAGCCTACCAGGCTCCTCCGTCCATGGGATTTTCCAGGCAAGAGTACTGGAGTGGGGTGCCATTGTGGTAGGGAGCAATATTTGCCATGGTTTCCTTGAGAGAGAATCATGAGTTCCTTAGAACAGTTTTTGTACCAGCTGAGGAACAGATATACTACAGAGGTTAAATTTGTCTATTTACAGAGATCTTTGCATGGATGGCTTATTCCAGGACATGACTGCAGTGTATCTAGAGCATTCTTCCTGTCATTTCTTTTCATTGGGCCATTAAGAATAGTGTGATGCTGAGTTCAAGGTTGTATCCCTAAACCAGTTCCTGGAACATTGCTGACTAACTGCAGAGCTACTGGCTTTGTGGGCACTCAAGTTGGAGATAGAGTTGATTATTTCTTTGAAAGGCTGAACATACTGGCATGGACATTTCTTCACAAAGAAGGGGAAATGGAGAGCACAAAAGAAAATGAAATGTCCCCTCAAGAACCAGGCATGGCATAGAAAACAAACTAATGGTTACCAAAGGGAAAAGTGGGGGGGGGGAGTAAATTAGGAGGGATTAACAGATATGCACAATTATATATACAAGAGATCAACAATAAGGACCTACTGTATAGCACAGGGAACTATATTCGGTATCTTGTCATAAACTATAAAGAAAAAGAATACATGTATATAACTGAATCACTTTGCTGTCTACATGAAATTAACACTGTAGATCAGCTATATTTCAATTAAAATTTTATATTAAAAAAATCAGCCTTGGATTTGTTTCAGCATAAATGAGTGACATGTCAAAGTCCCCAGTTCTAAAATAGACAGCGTGAGTGCAATAATCATATTCTTTGTGTTTGTGGGAAGGGGAAGAAGTGGGGGCGGGGACACATAACCCAGTGCCCACTTTGGTCGTGAAGAGTACAGTATAAAGAATATTCTAAGTTCCCCTATAATTTTAACTTTGAGCCCCAAATCTTTCTGATGTACTTTCTCAGAGAATCTGGTTGCAAATGTGTGCCCACTTTAGTAACTGAGTGGTCAACTGCTGCACATCCTTGCTAATACCAGGCCAGTTAATGCTGGGAAACTTCTATTAAAAATGATGACTTGGGGTTTTAGAATATAGTACCGTTAACTGCATTAGGGCTTCCCAGGTGGCACTAGTGGTAAGGAGCCCGCCTGCCAATGCAAAAGACTTTAGAGATTTGGGTTTGATCACTGGGTTGGGAAGATCCCCAAAGGAGGGCATGACAACCCACTCCAGTATTCTTACCTGGAGAATCGCATGGACAGAGGAGCCTGGTGGGCTACAGTCTATGGGCTCACAGAGAGTCGGACATGACTAAAGTGACTTAGCATGTAATGATGCACAGCTGCATTAAGCAAACGTGAATTTAAAATAGTGTAATATAACAGAGTTAATTGTTTCATTTTATACAAAAATTTTCCAGTCCCTCACCCCTGAATTAAAAGCAAACTCGTTGAATAGTTTAATTTTTAAATTAGGAGACTGAGTAAATTAAAACTTGTGTTTGCATTTGAGCTGCCTGGCTGCATTCATGAGCTGGTGGGCAGAAATGCTTGTCATCCTTTGTAAGGATTAAATTTGAATTATGAGAGTTTTAAGGTCAAAAAGAGGTCTTCAAGAATGCAACACTCACCTAAAATGCAACAAATCTGTCTCCCTTCTCTGGGTTCTATAGTATCAGGGTGCAAAGCTGGTTAGTAAGATGACTATCAGACCCAAAGCCTTTTAAAATTGTATTTTTAAAAATTAATTTTTACTGGAGTATAGTTGCTTTACAGTGTTGTATTAGTTTCAAAGGAAGACCCAAGGCTTTTAACATGCTCTGACTAGAACTCTTTCCAGAGGAAACAAACCCCAGATGTTCAAAATAAAGAAGGGCAAGATGAGAGGAGAATATTTCTGTGCAACACAATGTAGTCAATTTTGTATGAAAATGTGAATCGTAATATAATTTTTAGACTCACAACTCACAACTCAAAGTTGCTGAAGTTTGGGCTCAATGTAACCTTAGAACAAGAAAAAATCATGGAAATGCTTTGTAGTTTTAAGTCGGGAAGTTTCCATTTGGATTCACAATCCCTTAATTTCCAAGACTCCAGCACACGTATACAGTATCTCATGATGAGTACCTGCAATCTCGGATCCCCGGAGTGCCATTGGTAATCTTGGTGTAACCATCTGGGCACTTCATTCCAAAGTTGACTGAGCAGGACTGGCACTCAGTTCTAATTGTAAGGAGAGACTTCTTATCACATCTTTTTCCCTGTGAAAACAAAAAAGAAAAAAAAAAAATCAAATCCCACTAGCAGAGCCTGGATTGGCCAATCTCCTCCATTAGCTTCAGGTAAACGAAGTGACAGGAATGGCAATGAGGTTGACAGGTGATGACTGGCCAGTCTTTTCATCTGAAAGGAGTGTTGGGATCAACAGGGATCAGTGTCTGCCATGGGAAGCTGCTGCTGGTACCATGCCTTTGCCATCATGGATCTCAAGTCTGGAGTCTGGCAAAATAGGGCAATGTCACTGTTTACATATATTCAAACGGGAAACTGAAAGTATACCACAGGGTACACTTTTCAAATGGGAAATTGTAAACGGGTTCTTCAAGGTTAATTGTTCATTGATCAACAGGTCTCAAGAATATTCTTTCAGCATCGATTCCATAGGCATAATGTGGTACAGGTGCTAAATGAAGCATACAGTTCCTGCTCCAAAGATGTGTACAATCTCATTACGATCCAGCTAGGAAGTGGGCTCCACGAGGGTGGCGATGATTTTCTATACTGTCCTCTGCTGTACTCTGAACACGTGGACCAGTGTCTAGTACACAGTAGAGTTTAGTAATGATTTGTTGATTGAATGAATGACTGTGGAAAAATTTGGCAACAGCAGGTGGCAGAGAATTCACTGCTAACGTGAATGATGCAGACACACTTTGGCCTTGTCTTCAGGGTCCCTCATCCATGATTCTGGTACTGATCTTCCATGGATTTCCCCCTCTTTCTCAAGTTTCCTTCATCTTCCCATCAAACTTAAGCAGCAGTTTTGTACAATGAAAAAAGACTGAACTTGGGACTCAAAAGACCTAAGATTGGAATCAAGCTCTGTATCTTGCTAAGTATATAGTCTCAAATGAATTCCTTATTCTTTGCCATCATCTGTAAAGGGGGGATATTGATAACCACTCTACAGGTTATTGAGACTGAGTGGTATAACACGTGCAAATCACCTGGCCCAGTATCTGGAATGTCACAGACCATAAACGTCAGTTCCTGTGATGCTTCTCTGTTTTTTTTTGGCCACATCATACAGCATTCAATGATATTAGTTCTCTGATCAGGGTCTGAACCCATGCCTCCTGCATTGGAGGCTTCCCAGGTAGCACAGTTCAGTGGTAAAGAATACACCTGACAATACAGGAGACATGGGTTCAGTCCCTAGATCAGGAAGATCCCCTGGAGGAGGGCATGGCAACCCACTCCAGTGATCTTGCCTGGAAAATTCCATGGACAGAGAAGCCTGGCAGGCTACAGTCCATGGGGTCGCAAAAAGTTAGGCATGACTGAGCAGGCACACCTGCACACAAACGCAGTCTTAACCACTGGACCACCAGGGGAGTCCTGCTGCTCTCTGTTCTTACCTCTGTGTTTGGCCTGTTGCCTGTACTGATCAGAGTGTTCTTTCCTCTTCCCTTGGTGACCCAAACTTTGTCTCCTTTAATACCCCGTGTCACCATGTCCACAAAACCACACTCATCTTTCTTCTCTCAACTCCTCCTCTCCCTATGGCTGGTCAGTGAAGAATGTTCTGTGGTCTCTCCATTAGAAAGACCCTTGCAGGAGAGGACCACTTTCTCCTATTTCTTTGTCATCCCTTGGGTCTGGCACTAGGTTAGGGGTGGTGGGAACATCATAGCTATTTCTAAATTCACTGAAATATGTAAGGGCTGCATAAGAAGAAAGCTTACATTTACAGGGAAATTTATGGTCATGCAAGCTTCCAAAGACACCATCTTATCTGATCTCGACCACTGTAGAGGTAAGTAGAGGAAGTATCATTATCCTCACTTTAGCAGGGGGAAAACTGAGGTAGGGGAGGTTCAGTGACTCAGCCAAGGTCACACTGTCAGTGATTTTGATTCCTTGATCAGCCATTGCTCTTCCCTACACACTATAGTGTCATATGGAAAACAAACATCTGTTTTTACTGGAAGGTTTCATTTGGTGATCATTATGAACCAAAATAGCACTGGAATGTTCTTTGTGGACAAATAAAAGCCACTTTTAGATACGGCTTGAATTCTTTCCCTTTAATGGTTAGGGTGCATCTACATTTTTTAAACAGGATTTTCTTTACATTAGGGTTTACCATTTAGATAAGTATATGAGGTGACATTACTTTGTCTTTTCTATCTTAGCAAGCCAGAATTAGTACTGTCTTTTCAAGAAATCCCTTGACCTTCAAATGATTCTTTTCAAGTGGAAAGGCTCATTATTTCTCTCATATGGTCCCATCTGAAGAGTAAACTCAGCTACTGTTGTTTGTGGAGCAATGTCATGGGAGAAACTGAAGCTTAGAGGGACTAAGTAACACACTCAGAGTTCAACAGTTAGTAAGCCATGGAGCATAGAGAGTGAAAAAGGAGTGAAAGTGTGAATCACTCAGTCACTCTTTGTGACCTCATGGACTGTAGTCCACCAGGTTCCTCTGTCCATGAAATTCTCCAGGAAAGAAAACTGGAGTTGGTTGCCATGCCCTTCTCTGGGGGATCTTCCTGACCCAGGGATTGAACCCGGGTCTCCTGCATTGCAAGCAGATTCTTTACCGTCTGAATCACTACAGAAGTCCAGTCACTGGTCCTCAAATAGCTGTTAGTTCAATCTTGATTCAACAAGAAAGCCCCAGTTCAATCTTGCCCCTATCTAATCTCAGAGCTGGAGCACTTAACCCATATGCTGTCTTCCAACATTTTAGTGAAAAACGTTATCAGAGTATAGTCAACTGGAGTAAAATTGGTATTGATAAAGTTTGCCTGGCACGGGGAGGAACAATGGGGATGTTGGGATTAGCAGGGGCAAACTATTATCTGTGGGATGGTACACAACAAGGCCCCACTATATAACACAGTGAACTATACAACATCCCATGACAAACCATAATGAAAAAATATGAAAAAAATAGATATGTATAGCTGAGTCATTTTGCTGTACAGAAGAAATTAACACATCATGGTAAATCAGTTATACTTCAATAAAATAAAATAAAAAATTGCCTGTCACAAAACAGACTCACAGACATAGAGAACAGAATTGTAGTTGATAAGGGGGTGGGGGGATATAGGAGGGGTGTATTGGGAATTTTGGATCAGCAGATGTAAACTAGTATACAGAGAATGGATAAACTACAATGTCTTATTGCATGGCACAGGATATGCTCAATATCCTGTGATAAACCATCATGGAAAAGAATATGAAAAAAGACTGTATGTATGTGTATATATATATCTATATATCTATATCTATCTATCTATCTATCTATCTATCTATATATGTAAAGAAATTGCCTGGCACAGATGCAGAGTCATGCTTATAAGTTTTATTAGTCATAAAGCAGAAATCCTAACTTGTGAAATGCATTTTAAATAAGTCACTTAGATCATCTCTCATATACACTCCTATATTTTTTTGGCTGCACAGCTTACGTTATCTTAAGTTTCCTGACCAGAGATCAAACCAATGGCCCCTGAGTGCTAACTTCTGGACTGCCAGGGAGGTCCCTCACATACCCTCCTCTAGCCTAGACTTGTGGCAGAGCTGGTTCTGAACCTGCTGTATGATGACAACTCACGTGAATCTGCTGGACAGGCAGGCGTGCTGGTGTCCTTCATCAGGCCATTGATTCCACTACCCTGGGTCCTTTGACTACAACTCATGGTAGGTAGATGGATGGATTCCCGGCATTTTGGTGACCTTGTGTTTCTCAATCAGTTATGACCTGACCTGGAATTCCCCAGAGCTCCTCTCTACTCATCTCTCTACAGTCATTGTTATTTTCAACATTCAGAATGATGTAATGGGAGGGATTCATTAAAACAAACAGAAAAGACAGCAAAATCCACAATGGAGAGAGGAATGTTAGGACTAAAATCAGAGATCCCAGTGATCGCATTTTAGCACAGAATAGAACCAACTGGGTTAGTACCCCTTCAGACAGATGGATCCTTGTTAGCATCCTATTCACCATAAGCTTTTTATTTTGTGAAGCCCAGAGAGTATGCTTTACTCATGACCACATAGGAAAGGAAAAGGTTTCAAACACAACTGTGAAGGTAAACAAACTTTTAAAAAACATAAGTTTCATCTTACCTGTTCTGCAGTTTCAGACAGGAAGCAGAGATTTTGTACCACCAATCCAAGAAAGAAAAGTATTACATTTTGTAGCATGGTGAGGAAATATTCGCTGCTTCTCCACGTCAGGCACCTGTCAGGACTGTGTAGCTACTTAAATTTAGCTTGATGAACGCCCAGTGAATTCTTTCTCATTTCAGTGTTTGCTTTTAAATCTTTTCCTCTCCCTTTTTTCCTGGATTGTAACAGATGATATGCGAGAGCTGCCTCTAGACAGGAAAAATGGCCAATCTAGGGGTCGTGGTGAAATCGGCCACTCTCAACTGTATACATGTCCTGGCTCAATGACAGGATATCCTGAAGGGGCCGAGGCAGAGACATGATCCGGAATTTTTGTGCCTTGTGAAACTCCCAAGAAAAAGCTCCTGCCTCCCACTGCTCTGCCCATCCTCCTCTGGTCCTGCCTCCTGCTGACCTCAGGCCCTGCCAACATGAACACAACCACACCATGGAAAACTGCAAGCCTCTGTCTCTGAATGCAAAGTTCCGAGCTTGTCATCAGGCAGTATATATGGGGGTACCCATAAATGGGCACAGTTCCAGGTGTTGAGGGGATGTGGCAGAAGGCTAGTCCTTGACTTAGGTGATGGTGGTGGAAAACTCTATCACAAAGAAATGTCTCTTTTAAGATGCCATTGGTTGAGTTTTTGACTCATCCTTTGGCCTCTTCCAAGTCACTTTAGCAGCAAATAACTGAGTCTACAGGTCTCATCTTATGCTTCAAGGCCCAAGTCTAATGTCACCTCTTCCAGGAAGGCTTCTGTCCTGCTCCTCTAATATTCATCTTGGAGGCCCTCCCAGCATTTTGCACATCATTCTACGAAAGCCCAGTCACCTCCATCCACAATTCACTGTATGTCTGTCTCTGATGACCAATTATTAATTTCTTGAGGAGCAGGCCTAGGCTTTAACTTTTGTAATTCCAGCAGCATAGAGCAGAGATCTGTATTTGAAAATAAGAAAAACAACTATAGCCAACATTTGTTGAAGACTTACTATGTACTACTCACTCTGCTAGACTTCTCCATGGATTAACCCATTTAATCCTCACAATTCTTGGTGAAATAGAATTGTTCTCCCCATTTTACAGATGAGGTAACTGAGGCAGAGAGGTTAGGCAACAACTTTTCCAAGGTCACACAGCAAATAGGTGAGGATCTAGTTTTCAAACTGGGTGACTCCAGAGCTAGTACTATTAACCACTATCCTCTATTTCCTAAAATTATACTTAACACATAAATAGCAGGTGGTGCTCCAGTCTCATTGACATGATGGAAAAATGTCAGACCTAGCACCACAAAGGATAAAGTCTGGGCTAATCAACTCTTGAGAGTCCCCTGGACAGCAAGGAGATCAAACTAGTCAATCCTAAAGGAAATCAACCCTGAATATTCATTGGAAGGACTGAAGCTGAAGCCCCAATACTTTGGCCACCTGACAGGAAAGTTGACTCATTGGGAAAGACCTTAATCCTGGGAGGGATTGAGGGCAGGAGGAGAAAGGGGCGACAGTGAATGAGATGGCTGGATAGTATCACTGACTCAGTGGATATGAGTTTGAGCAAACTCTGGGTGTTAATGAAGGACAGGGAAGCCTGGAATGCTGCAGTCCATGGGGTCGTAAAGAGCTGGACATGACTGAGTGACTGAAAAACAACAATTACCAAAACAGGCTTAGGGTATATCTCATGACACTGAGTTAATTGGGAGACTCACAGTTAAAGACTAGTTTTGGTTAAATAATCCTAACTGTACAAAATCTTTCCCTCTGGATGTTTGAAACAACATTACATTATATTGATCAGTAATCCAAGAAACTTCTGGTACAGATAAGCCCTTCAGGGGCTAACCCAGAGGTCTGAATGAGAAGACACCAGATGAGGAAGTCCTCACAATCCTTTGGTTCAGTGTATTTCAACATCATTTAGAATCTACAAAGCTTTGTAGATGATTCCACTTGCATGGGCGGCAGCTGCTTAACCATCGACTATTATTGTGTAAAGTCAATGAAATTGAGATTAACCTGTTAACAGAGCTATGTTACCTTAACTAATACTTGAGGGGATGAAGTTGAAAGTATTTTTTTCTGATTCTTTTCTCTCTGAAGAACATGGATTAGTGTCTGTGCCTAGGAATGGATTGGATTCCTGTGTGTGTGGGGGGAGGGGGAATGAACCCATATTTGCATTTCCTGAATGGTTGTGGATGAAGAAAGTGATGTCACCCCACTCCAGTACTCTCGTCTGGAAAATCCCATGGATGGAGGAGCCTGGTAGGCTGCAGCCCATGGCGTCGCAAAGAGTCGGACATGACTGAGCAACTTCCCTTTCACTTTTCACTTTCATGCATTGGGGAAGGAAATGGCAACCCACTCCAGTGTTCTTGCCTGGAGAATCCCAGGGACGGGGGAGCCTGCTAGGCTGCCGTCCATGGGGTCACACAGAGTCAGACACTACTGAAGCGACAGCAGCAGCAGCAGCAGCAAATGGTTGTGGAAGATGCTTCAGGGGGTAATGGAGAAGAATTCTACTTGATAATTTGGAACACCCTGCCTCTGCTGTACCTTGCTTATGGATTGACCATGCTCATTAGCTCATTCAAGTTTCTGAGAAATCTTTCAGTAAAACATAAAGTAATAAAACCAAAGAGTTTCACTTTGCTGAAAGCAGTATTTTCTAAAAGTTTTAGATCAAGAGAGTTTTCTCTCTTTGCACACTAACCTTCACACCTCCAGGTCTACATTCTATTACATTTTTTTTTTTTTAAGGGAGATACTATCCTAGACTTTAGCAGGTTGAATATGCTATCTTTAAATACTTCAACATTAGGGTTTAGAAATTAGCTTGCCAGTGGCCATGGGGATTCCACAGTCCAGGACCTGTTCACATACTTTATTAATTGCATCAGAAACATTTCTAAATACCTGGCTTTGTTTAGCAGTTGAATAGGTTTATTAATTTTATTTCTGTTAGGTTCATTTGATTGCTGTGAAAAAAGGTTCTTCAAGTTATTTCAAATCTCTACCACTGCTTCTGCAATACACATGCAATGAACAAGTGGTTAAAATGGTGCAGTGTTCAACCATTCTTAGTATTATTGTATTATTAAAATCTGCTGATGTCATAGATGACTGCTACACAAATCTCTACCCTTAGGTGAGGTGCTCAGCCATTTTTAATATTACTGTATTATTAAAATCAGCTGATGTCATAGATGACTTCTACACACGTCTCTACCCTTAGCCCAGCAGAGCTGCGAGGTGGCTCTGTATTTCCTCTGTCTTGAGTTGACCCAGTTCTGCTGACCTCTGTGTGCCTCATGGGGTGGGATGTCATTTTCATTATAGTGGACCCTGTTCCTTTTTGCTGATTGTTATAAATTGTCTCTAGCCATCACAGTTGTTTTCAGACAAGGATTTTTAATCAACAGTACTTCACAGGCAGTTTGTTCCCTCCAGTATCCGCTACTGTGATGTTGGCAGTTATTTAAGGCCTGGGAATGGCTTTCTTCTGTTCTCTCCTGCTTCCTCCTCATGTCCGCCTCGACTGGCACTCACCTCATTACCAGCACCCCCCACCCCTACCCCGCTCCCTGTGATCTGCCCTCAATGGTGACAACATGAGGGGTGATCATTTCCTTGTGAGAGAGAGGGTTAATTTCCTGATTGGAATCTGGAGACTATTCCATATTGGAAAAGGCAGCAGAGGGGTGGGGACACTTCCTGGGTTACACTGTGAAGTATCCCCTATGGCTGTAGGATTCTGAATTGTTAGTGCTCCTTTCTCTACATCACGCCAGTTATTGAGATTTTAGTCCCTGGTCACTTTGACCAGGTTTCTCTGGTAGCTCAGAGATAAAGAATCTGCCTGCACTGCAACAGTCTTGGGTTCAATCCCTGGGTGGGGAAGATCCCCAGGAGAAGGGAATGGCAACCCACTCCAGTTTTCTTGCCTGAAGACTCCCATGGACAGAGGAGCCTGGCAGACTATAGTCGATGGGGTCACAAAGAGTTGGACGTGACTTAGTGGCTAATGGCTTCCTGGGTAGTTCAAATGATAAAAAAATCTGCCTGCAATGAGGGAGACCTGGATTCGATTCCTGAGTCAGGATGATCCCCTGGAGAAGGGCATGGCAGCCCACTCCAGTATTCTTGTCTGGAGAATTCCATGGACAGAAGAGCCTGGTGGGCTCCAGTCCATGGGGCTGGAAAGAGTTGGACATGACTGAGTGACTAAGGGTCAAGGCAGTAGGAGTCTTGTGAATGAGTGAGTGAAGTCGCTCAGTCATGTCCGACTCTTTGCGACCCCATGGACTGTAGCCTGCCAGGCTCCTCTGTCCATGGGACTTTCAGGCAAGAATACTGGAGTGGGTTGCCATTTCCTTCTCCAGGGGATCTTCCCCACCCAGGGATAGAACCTGGGTCTCCCACATTGCAGGCAGACTCCCTACTGTCTAAGAACTAACTTCCCTGGTGACTAACACTAGTGACTAAACCACCACCACTTCAACTAATAAAATGTTTCACATGTGCTTTGAGCAGCCTTCCAAGAAGGGAGAATCATCATCCTCACCACGACCATCACAAACACACACAAAAACTTTTACACATGCCAGGCACTCAATTTTTAACTCACTTGGGCTTCCCAGGTGGTGCTAGTGGTAAAGAATCCCCCTGTCAATGCAGGAGATGCAGGTTTGATCCCTCGATCAGGAAAACCCCCTGGGCAAGGGCGTGGCAACCCATTCCAATATTCTTGCCTGGAGACTCCCATGGCCAGAGGAGCCTGGTGGGCTACAGTTCATGGGGTCACAAAGAGTCGGACACAATGGAAGTGACTTAACACACATGCACATCCCCCTTTTGCAGATGAGACTGAGGCAGACAGAGGTTAACTCACTTGTCCAAGGTCACAAGACTATGACTGATGGAGAGGGAGACGAATGAAGGCAGTGTGAAGCCCCAGGTAGATGCTGAGCCATCATCCACAGGTCCTGCTTTGGATCTTGAATCTTGAACAAGGTGCTTCTGGACTTGCGTGAAGCGGCCAACAGAGTTAGAGCTGATGCTTCCGAAGCAGAAAAAACCTAATCATTTATTGGGAAATCAACTGTATCTTTTGCTTTGCAGGGGAATAAAAAAGGCCAGAAATTGAGATGTAAGGTGAGTTTTCTGGTCAAGATTTATTTTTCATTCTCTCTGCAGTTTTTGCTAGACTGAGGAAGAAAAAGAACTCAGAACGGTGGCTACCTGTTGGTCTCTCTTGAGCAGCTATCTAGAAAACGGAAAAAGTTGCTTTACGTAGCTTCAATATCTCCAAGAACTCCTAGAATTTTTCCAAATGAAAATGGTGCTTTGGGAAATAAAAATGTAGAAACGGGAAAACAAGACTACATCCCTGAAACCTTTCAGCATGAGAAACTGGTACTGAATCATGTTTGTTAGCCAAAACGCTGGTGCTGAGGTTTTTCAGCAAACAGGAGGGTTTATTCAAAAGGGTGGCGAAGGAGGAAACTGGAGAAGAAATCCCAAATCTGCATTCCCAAAGGCAACAGGCCAGGGTTATTTATGGGATAATGAATAACGAAGTAGGGCGGTCCAAGGCATAGAGAGCACGGAGAGAGGTGATTGGAAGGTGTGGTAATCGACATTCAGGTCAGGTGTAACTGCTGCTGCTGCTGCTAAGTCGCTTCAGTTGTGTCCGACTCTGTGCGACCCCATAGACGGCAGCCCATCGGGCTCCCCCGTCCCTGGGATTCTCCAGGCAAGAACACTGGAGTGGGTTGCCATTTCCTTCTCCAATGCATGAAAGTGAAAAGTGAAAGTGAAATCGCTCTGTCGTGTCCGACTCTTAGCGACCCCATGAACTGCAGCCCACCAGGCTCCTAGGTTACTGCTATCTGCAAGTTCAAAAGGTCATAGGCAGACCCGCGCATGCCCAGTTGGCTGATGGGTGGTCCAAACTGGTCTTGCTGATGCTGCTGCTAAGTCGCTTCAGTCGTGTCCGACTCTGTGCGACCCACAGACGTCAGCCCACCAGGCTTCCCGTCTCTGGTATTCTCCAGGCAAGAACACTGGAGTGGGTTGCCATTTCCTTCTCCAATGCATGAAAGTGAAAAGTGAAAGTGAAGGCGCTCAGTCGTGTCCGACTCTAGCGACCCCATGGACTGCAGCCTACCAGGCTCCTCCGTCCATGGGATTCTCCAGGCAAAAGTACTGGAGTGGGGTGCCATTGCCTTCTCCAAACTGGTCTTAACCAGCTCAATTAGAACTGGATGCTCCAGTACTCTTGCCTGGAGGATCCCATGGACAGGGGAGCCTGGTAGGCTGCAGTCCATGGGGTGGCTAAGAGTTGGATACGACTGAGCGTCTTCACTTTCACTTTTCACTTTCATGCATTGGAGAAGGAAATGGCAACCCACTCCAGTGTTCTTGCCTGGAGAATGCCAGGGACGGGGAAGCCTGGTGGGCTGCCCTCTATGGGGTCGCACAGAGTTGGACACGACTGAAGCGACTTAGCAGCAGCAGCAGCTGCCCATGACTTCAAGTTGCTGGAAAACAATCTGGCAGATATCTTACTCTCTAGACATAAGCTCCTTGGAGGACTTGTGAGTTTTGTAACAACAATGAAAACGATCTTGATTAGTGAAGGCAGATGACAGGTGAAATGGGTTTAACCCACGATTTCAAAATCAGGGAGAACTCTCCGGAAACGCCGCTCATCCCTACTCAGACCCTTCCAAGCCTAACATGAACGCTGATGAATTTAAATTTTGGCCAAGGTGGAACAAACAGAACGAACAAAACAGACTTTCAAAATCACAGTTTGTAATTTTAAGCAGTATTAAATGTAGTCTCCCAGGAGAAGAGAGAACTAGCTTGTGCCATAGCTTGAGGATTTTATGCCGAGCAGGCATTTTCAGTGGAATTCATTTTTTTTTTAATACAAATAGCTTGCTGATGATTATCCTGGATATTCTTCCTGTGTACTCATTGGGTAGAATTCTTGGCATCTGAAATATCTTGGCCGGAGCATAAAATCTTTTCTTCTCTCCTTCACATCTTATTCAGTTCATTTCAGTCGCTCAGTTGTGTCCAACTCTGCGACCCCATGGACTGCTACACGCTAGGCCTCGCTGTTCATCACTAACTCCTGGAGTTTACTCAAATTCATGTCCATTGAGTCAGTGATGCCATCCAACCATCTTATCCTCTGTTGTTCCCTTCTCCTCCTACCTTCAATCTTTCCCAGCATCAGGGTCTTTTCAAATGAGTCAGTTCTTTGCATCAGGTGGCCAAAGTATTGGAGTTTCAGCTTCAGCATCAGTCCTTCCAATGAATATTCAAGACTGATTTCCTTTAGGATGGACTGGTTGGATCTCCTTGCTGTCCAAGGACTCTCAAGAATCTTCTCCAACACCACAGTTCAAAAGCATTGAATTCAGTGCTCAGCTTTCTTTATAGTCCAACTCTCACATCCATACATGACTACTGGAAAAACCATAGCTTTGACTAGAGGGAACTTTGTTGTCAAAGTAATGTTTCAGCTTTATCTTATGGTAACATTGAAACAATTCAACAGCTATTTATATTCCAGATATAGAAATTACTAAAAAGAAACCCACTTTCTTTCTGTTTTTAAAAGTTTTTTCTTATATCCATCTGCAGAGCAATATTGAATTCTTTTTTCTTTGCCCTTCTCTCTTCCCTGCTTTGGGTAAAAAATATCTTATACTTTTCTAAATCAAAGGACTTAACAAGCTAAACTTAAAGTATCCTATAATTTCATATCCAGTACTTTGGCCACTTCATTCGAAGAGTTGACTCATTGGAAAAGACTCTGATGCTGGGAGGGATTGGGGGCAGGAGGAGAAGGGGACGCCAGAGGATGAAATGGCTGGATGGCATCACTGACTCAATGGATGTGAGTCTGAGTGAACTCCGGGAGTTGGTGATGGACAGGGAGGCCTGGCGTGCTGTGATTCATGGAATTGCAAAGAGTCAGACACGACTGAGCGACTAAACTGAACTGAACTGAATTTCGTATCATATTTTTTATATAAGCAACGGAAATTTCTTTTTTTTGATTTTGTTTTTTAAATTAATTTTTATTGGAGTCTATTCTGGGCTTCCCAGGTGGCACTAGTGGTAAAGAACCTGCCAGCTAATGCAGGAAACAAGAGATGAGAGTTCAATCTCTGGATTGGGACGATCCTTTGGAAAAGGAAATGGCAACCCACTCCAGTTTTCTTGCCTGGAGAATCCCATGGACAGAGGAGCCTGGAGGGCAACAGTCTGTAGGGTCTCAAAGAGTCAGACACAACTGAAGTGACTTAGTGCTAGCTTAGAGTCTATTCTACAGTACAGCAAAGTGAATCAGCTACACATATATATATATATATACCCTCTGTTTTGGATTGCCTTCCAATTTATCATATCACGTTTTGAATAACCTCTTTAAAGGGTCTTCAAGTAAAAGCCTAAATAATATTTTATTTGGCCTGGTTTATATATGTCATTGTTCCAAATAATTCCAAATAACTTTGATTGTATAGACATATGTTGAGTCTAACAGGATGCTTTTTCTGTTGCCACCACACTGTAAATTTTACTTAGTCTTTCTTTTGTACCACAGACATTTGTGGAATGCCAGACACCATTCTGGGCTCTCAGGACACAGAAGTGGGTAAGTCACCTTGCATTGTGCATTATAACTTTAACCATATTTTTGCACATATTATCTTGCTTAAATTTTATTGGGAAATAGACTGGGAAAAAGGTAATATCTTGATTTGGTAGATGTGAAAACGGAGGCATTTACCTTTTATGATAAACCAGCTAATAAATGGATTATCATGGTTCATCTAATTCACTCATTCAAATGCTAAACTTGTCTGTTTGTTGTCACATGAGACAAGGTCATGACCACCAGAAGTCCTGAAGAACAAATATAAGGAATATGATTGAGATTCATACAACCACAGACATACTTGCCCCAGAACTGAAGTATACCAATTCCCAGTGGTCCACTGTGTGATCTACTGGTCTTGTTGTCCATGGCATAACATGGCATGGCAAATTGGATGGACTGAGGCTTCCTGTTTTATATAAAAAGGCTTATCCATGTTCCAGGACCATGTACCACACCAGCTCTACACAGCATACGGTGGAGCAGACACTTGCCCAGCATACCTCTCCCTTCATGACTTGTCTAGCCTGGAAACAACCTTCTCCTAAGAGTCATTTGATTCATTTCCTTCTAGCTTTTGTTCAAATCTACCTTCTCCAAGAGACCTGTGCAGACTATTCTACTGAAAGCCCCCACCCCAGTATTCCTGCTGCTTCTTATCCTGATATTTTTTTCCTTGCTCCCCCCAATTAGAATATATGCTCATTTAGGGCAGAGATTTTTGTCTCTTTATTTAACTGATAGATCTCAAATATCTGGAAGGGTGCTTGATAGACAGTAAGCACTCAATACATGACTGACAGAACTCTCAGAAGTGAACATTTCTCAGCTACAGAAACTGGTTAGATAATTCAATAAAAACACCACCATCACCCCAAAAACATTATTGAAACATACTTTTCTTTTTCCTTTTAATTCTCTGAGCCTCAAATCAGTTCTTTCTGTACTTGACACCACTCAGTTCTGCCATAGCATACGTCTCTAAATTAATCACTCTAAAATTTCCCTGTTGCTTGTTGAGTTTTTTCCACATGTTTTTCTGTTGGATTATTATTATGATTCCTGGGAAATAAAATTCTTGTAACTTTTGTTAAACATTTTTTCTATTTCTTACAAAGTGGTTTTCATCCACAAGTCCTAGGCTTTTTCCATCTATGATGAATATAGGTTCAGAAAAGAGAGTTAGTTCAATACATACAAGGGTCTGGCTCCAGTGATGCCCCAAACTACTGACCCTGACCTTGAGCAAGCCCTTCAACTTTGATAATAAAAGAAGAGGGTTGAATGAGGTGATATATAATCTGCTTCTCCACATTTACAGCATATTGTAATAAATAAATAAAACTTTTTGTGTAATATAATTTGATAATAATTTAATGTAATAATAAAGTAAAAATTTCTTTTCACATTTCTCACCCTAAGATTTCTCTCCCTCCAAATTTCTTTAAGCCTGAACACGTTTGGTGATTGACTTGAATTCTGGGTGCATCCTAGAGGACTATAAGTAAATTACTTTCCCTCCCAAGTAGTCTGAATTGGCTTAAATCCCTCAAAATGACTGTCTCAAAGGAAACAAACATTCCAGGATTTTGAGAAGAGGGTGGTGGGGATATAGTTAACCTAGGATTTATTGTCATGGTGCTATTTTGCCTAAGCGATTTCATCAGCCTGCAGAGGAAAATATCAGGCTGAACCATACAAAATACTTTTAGGTCAAAAATAAACTTCACAGGGTGCACCCCACATGTACCCGTGTAGCACTATTCATGATGCAAAAACAGTAAAACTTAATCTTCACAGAGAGGCACCCTCCGAGTCCATTGTCATTTCTCAGGGGCTGAATTTACAGGAAGGTTATTGGGAGTATAAGATACAAGGGCTCAAGAGACTGTCAGTTTGAGTTGAAGTGCTGTGTCTCCAGGTAGCACGTCCACTGGGGTCATGGCATCGCTTCTCCTTTATGCTTCCTAACAGAAGGGAAGTGCTGAATGTACAGATGGATAAATGTCCATGCCTTCACCTGGCCCTGAACACCCCTCCCGGTTCCTCTGCGTTGTGCTTTAAGAGAGTAAATAAATGCATGCAGTTGTTATGAGGAACTGACAGGGCAAAAGGGTTTCCTGCACACTCATCAGATCCTGGCCCTTGCAGGAGTCAGCTTTCCCAAGCAGGGGATGTGTCCAAACACGTGTCTCCCTGTCCTCTTGGCCCTTTCCTTTTCCTTTGTTAGGGCAAATCTTTCCAGGCAGCAAACTTTCTTTTTTTGTGATTTTGTTTTTCCTTTCTGTGGAGGCCAGTCAGCAGGTCCTGCTTTAGGCAAAATTGTAAAGTAGGCAGAGTTTCTCTTTGGCTTCCCCCTTCCCTCCCTGTCACCATCTCACTCCCCCCACTTCATTCATTCCATCAACCAATCTTAACTGGATGTTGTTCTCCATCCTCAGGGCATGTTTCTGATTGGGATGTTATTTCAAGATAATATCCTAATTCTTAGTTAGAATTCATTATTTTTTAAAAAGATTTTTTTGATGTGGACAATTTAAACCTTTATTGAATTTGCTGCAACATTTCTTCTGTTTTATGTTACGATTTTTATGTTTTTTTTTTATGGAGGATTTTAGTTCCCCGACCAAGGATCAAACCACCCCCTGTATTGGAAGGTGAAATGCTAACCCCTGGACTGCCAGGGCAATCCCTAGCATTCATTATTAATCAATTAGTCAGTCAGTCAGTGCAGTCACTCAGTCAAGTCCAACTCTTTGTGACCCCATGGACTGCAGCACGCCAGGCCTCCCTGTCCATCACCAACTCGTGAAGTTCACTCAAACTCATGCCCACTGAGTCAGTGATGCCATCCAACCATCTCATCCTCTGTCATCCCCTTCTCCTCCTGCCTTCAGTCTTTCCCAGCATCAGGGTCTTTTCCAGTGAGTCAGTTCTTCACATCAGGTAGCCAAAGTATTAGAGTTTCAGTTTAAGCATCAGTCCTTCCAATGAATATTCAGGACTGATTTCCTTTAGGATTAACTGGTTGTATCTCCTTGTAGTCCAAGGGACTCTCAAGAGTCTTCTCCAACACCACAGTTCAAAAGCATCACTTCTTCAGCCCTCAGCTTTCTTTACAGTCCAACTCTCACATCCATACATAACCACTGGAAAAACCATAGCCTTGACTAGATGGACCTTTGTTGGCAAAGTAATGTCTCTGCTTTTGAATATGCTAAGTTGGTCATAGCTTTTCTTCCAAAGAACAAGCATCTTTTAATTTCATGGCTGCAGTCACCATCTGCAGTGATTTTAGACCCCCCAAAAATAAAGTTTCTCACTGTTTCCATAGTTTCCCCATCTATTTGCCATGAAGTAATGGGACTGGATGCCGTGATCTTAGTTTTCTGAATGTTGAGCTTTAAGCCAACTTTTTCACTCTCCTCTTTCACTTTCATCAAGAGGCTCTTTAGTTCTTCTTCGCTTTCTGCCATAAGAGTGGTGTCATCTGCATATCTGAGGTTATTGATATTTCCCTCGGCAATCCTGGTTCCAGCTTGTGCTTCATTCAGCCCAGCGTTTCTCATGACATACTCTGCATATAAGTTAAATAAGCAGAGTACAATATACAGCCTTGACATACTCCTTTTCCTATTTGGAACCAGTCTGTTCCATGTCCAGTTCTAACTATTGCTTCTTGACCTGCATACAGATTTCTCAGGAGGCAGGTCAGGTGGCCTGGTATTCCCATCTGTTTCAGAATTTTCCACAGTTTATTGTGATCCACACAGTCAAAGGCTTTGGCATAATCAATAAAGCAGAAGTAGATGTTTTTCTGGAACTCTCTGTTTTTTCTATGATCCAATGGATGTTGGCAATGTGACCTCTGGTTCCTCTGTCTTTTCTAAATCCAGCTTGAACATCTGGAATTTCACGGTTCACGTACTGTTGAAGCCTGGCTTGGAGAATTTTGAGTATTACTTTACTAGCATGTGCTGCTGCTGCTGCTAAGTTGCTTCAGTCGTGTCTGACTCTGTGCGACCCCATAGACGGCAGCCCACCAGGCTCCCCCGTCCCTGGGATTCTCCAGGCAAGAACACTGGAGTGGGTTGCCACTTCCTTCTCCAATGCAGGAAAGTGAAAGTGAAAGTGAAGTTGCTCAGTCGTGTCCGACCCTTAGCGACCCCATGGACTGCAGCCTACCAGGCTCCTCCATCCATGGGAGTTTCCAGATGAGTGCAATAGTGCAGTAGTTTGAGCATTCTTTGGCATTGCCTTTCTTTGGGATTGGAGTGAAAACTGACCTTTTCCAGTCTTGTGGCCACTGCTGTGTTTTCCAAATTTGCTGGTATAGTGAGTGCAGCACTTTCATAGCATCATCTTTTAGGATTTGAAATAGCTCAACTGGAATTCCATCATCTCCACTAGCTTCCTTCATAGTGATACTTCCTAAGGCCTACTTGACTTTGCATTCCAGGGTGTCTGGCTCTAGGTGAGTGATCATACCATCATGGTTATATGGGTCATGAAGATCTTTTCTGTATAGTTCTTCTGTATATTCTTGCCACCTCTTCTTAATATCTTCTGCTTCTGTTAGGTCCATGCCATTTCTTTCCTTTATCGAGCCCATCTTTGCATGAAATGTTTCCTTGGTATCTCTAATTTTCTTGAAGAGATCTCTAGTCTTTCCCATTCTATTGTTTTCCTGTATTTCTTTGCATTGATCACTGAGGAAGGTTTTCTTTTCTCTCCTTGCTATTCTTTGGAATTCTGCATTTGTTAGTTAGTAGCTGGTGTTAATTGTTTGGTATTTACATAATAATTTTTGATATTTACTTGATCATCATGAGCATTTATCCTCCTAATTGTTCAACAGTTATTTTTCTTTCTCTTCTTTTCCTCTCTACTGGTAGCACCAGCCATTCCTATTGATCCTATCTTCCCTAGTGGCTCAGATGGTAAAGAATCTGCCTGCAATACAGAAGATCTGTATTCGATCCCTGGGTCAGGAAGATCCCCTGGAGAAGGAAATGTCAACTCACTCCAGTATTCTTGCTTGGAGAATTCCATGGACAGAAGAGCCTGGGAGGCTACAGTCCATGGGGTTGCAAAGAGTTAGACACGACTGAGTGACTGTCACTTTTCATTCCTTTTCAATAAGTAGACTTCTAGCATAAATCTGAACACTTCTTTTCATCCTCACCTCTCTCACCTTGATTCATGCTGCAATCATCTTTTGCCTACATTATCATAGTACCATTGTAACACCCTACTTGACCTCTCTCCATCCCCTTTGCCCCCTAATTCACTTTTCAAACAGCAGTCAGAATGACCTTTTAAGCATGTAAGACCAAGTTTTCCCAGCTTAAAACTCTTGAATGACTTGCCATCACATTTTCAACCAAGCCCCAACTTATTGCTGTGGCTTTGGGTCCTAGCTGATTTGGTCTCTGATCTTCTCTGTGGCTTCCCTTGTAGCTCAGTTGGTAAAGAATATGCCTGCAATGCAGGAGACCTGGGTTCAATTCCTAGGTCAGGAAGATCCCCTGGAGAAGGAAATGGCACCCCACTCCAGTGTTCCTGCCTAGAGAATCCTATGGGCGGAGGAGCCTGGCGGGCTGCAGTCCATGGGGTCGCAAGAGTTGGACATGACTTAGCAAGTAAACAACCACCTCCACTTCTCTGTGGCCTCGTCCTGAAGCACTCTCTAATGCACTCTGCTGCACCCCTCCTGCTTTATTCTGTGTCGTCCACACCTTAAGTTTGTTCCCATCTTTGGCATTTTCAAATGCTGTTCCTCTGCCTGGACTGTGCTTCTCTCTGATTTTTGCACAGTTGACTTTTTCTTGTCATCACCCCTCAAGGTCATCACGGAGCCCTAAGCTGAAACTACTGGGCTACACGACACGTTCCCACTAGATCTCTATTTTACATCTGGTAGTGTGATTGGTGGCAGGAGGAGAAGGGGACGACAGAGGATGAGATGGCTGGATGGCATCACTGACTTGATGGACGTGAGTGAACTCTAGGAGTTGGTGATGGACAGGGAGGCCTGGCATGCTGTGATTCATGGGGTTGCAAAGAGTCGGACACGACTAAGCGACTGAACTGAACTGAAATGAACTGAGTGTGTATATGTCAGTGCTATTCTCTCAGTTTGTCCCACCCTCCCCTTCCC
Source organism: Bos javanicus (assembly GCF_032452875.1). NCBI lineage: Eukaryota > Metazoa > Chordata > Mammalia > Artiodactyla > Bovidae > Bos > Bos javanicus. The sequence continues at coordinate 67,769,261 of NC_083872.1, read as the reverse complement.
GCCCTGTGCATCAGTTCTCATTGGAATGTCACTTCAGAGGGAAGCTGCCCCTGATCACCTAACCTAGACACTGTGTTACACCAGTCCACTTTGGTTCTCCCCTAGTACTTATCCCATGTGATAGTATCTTATTTGTTACTGGTTCTCTTTCCCTCACTGGAATGAAAGCTCCCTGAAAGCAGTTTACCCTAGGCATTTCCCCAGTGCCTAGAACAGTGCCTGATACATAGTAGACAAATAATAAATTAAATTGTTGTTGAATGAATTTATAAGTATTAATGTGCCTGGTTCTTAACCTAGTCCTCTCAAAATCTCTTTTAGAAAAGTACTATTATTTTCTGTGTTTTACAAATCAAAAGGACAGAGGCAAGTAGAGCTCTTTAAGGAAGGCTGGATACATAACTTGTAGGGTCTAGTGCAAAATGGAAATGCAGGACACTTTCTTAAAAATTACTAAGAATTTTAAAGATAGAGACAGCTGGGCAGAGTAAGGAGTTTTTAGAGAGCTGGAAAAGACATCTTGAGTAATGCCTTTCAGGGTAATCCTCACTGAAAAGGTGAAATATGAGAAAGACTCAGGGTTGCTGAGGGGATTTGCTGAGTGGATAGTCAAGAGTAGCATTGCAGATACAGGGAACAGCAGGAGAAATGGTCCATAGGTGGACGTGGTGATGGGAGATGGAAGGTAAAAGTCTCAGTGAAGATTCTGGAAAGTGTTGGAGGGTTCTGAGTAGAGGAAAGATGTGGCTTTGTCAGGAAAATATTGTTCCAGCTGCTGTGCTGAGAATAGATTTTGGAGAAGCAAGTGGGAAGGCGTTCAACAGGTATTGCAACAAACCAGGCAAGAGATGATGGTGGCTTTAACCACAGTGGAGGATGGAAGTGGTGAGAAGGAGTCAGACTCTTGACCTATTTCACAAGGAGGATGAACAGAATTTATTAATAGTTTGTGTGGGAGGAAGGTAAGCAAGAGAAGAGTCTAGGATGACTTCGATGCTTTTGACCTGAGTAATTGAAAGAATAAGACTGCTATCCATTGGAATAGGAAGATATGAGTAAAGCAGGATTTTGTAGGGGATATTGAGAAATTCAGGCTTCCCAGTTGGTGCTAGTGGTAAAGAACCTGCCTGCCAGCAGGATATTTGAGAGATGTGGGTTCGATCCCTGGGTTGGGAAGATCCCCTGGAGGAGGGAATGGCAACCCACTCCAGTATTCTTGTCTGGAGAATCCCATGAACAGAGAAGCCTGGCAGGCTATGGTCCATAGCACTGCAAAGAGTTGGACATGACTGAAGGGACTTAGGAGGCATGCAGGCGTTTAAAAATTTAGTTTTGGACATGATACATTTGAGATGGCTATTTGATATGCAAATGGAGAAAGGGATAGTTGAGTAAATGAGGGTGGAGTTACATAGATATTTGAGAATCACCAGCACTGTAGATTGTATTTAAAGCCTTGGGTTAGGGTATATCAATAAAGGAGTGAGAGCAGGTAAGCACTAGATCACTGAGCCCCAGGCACACGGACGTTAACGGGTGCAGGAGAAGCAGGTGAGGCAGGAGGGAATGCTCACCTTGTGTCCATGACAATGTGAGATGGAAAGGACTGAGGCTATGCTTCTGGACTTAGCAATACGGAGGTTTTTGGTGAACTAGACCAGAACAATTTCAGTGGAGAAGTAGGGAAGAATGGCTGAATGGAGTAGGTTTAAGAAAGAATGAGATGAGAGGAATTAGCAATGGAGAAGATTAATTTTTTTAAAAAACTGGATTCTCCACCAAATGAGGAGCAAAAAATAATGTAGTAACTGGTAAGCGTGGAAATGAGTCAAGGAAGGATTTTTGGAAGATGAGAGAAATAACTGCATTTTTATATGCTCATGGGAATGTTCCAACAAAGAGGGAAAGGTGGATGATGTTCATAATTACTTTCAATTTTGAAAAACCATTGCTATTTATATCATCCTAATTAATTCACTACCTGGTACTGCTGGGATGTATAGATACTGAAGTGACATTTACTTCTGGCCTTGAGACTTCTGCAGGAAGCTTTGAAATGTTAAATGTTTGTTTTTTAAATGTTTGTAATCCAGATGGAAGGGAGATAAGTTTTATCTAGGCTCTGAAAAGAGTCTAGTATACATACATAAAAACAACTCCACATTGTCTATCCTAAGTAACAATGTGACACCTATAAACCCATGACTTATGCCCTAACTCCACCCATCTTTCACATTCCCACCCCCCGCATTCCCTACAGGAGCCCCAGCCCAGGGTTGGCCCTTGAGAGGAGGAGTCTACAGAGGGCTTGGGTGGCCTGTGCAATTCTCCAGGGCGTCTTGCCCCGTGGCACTTTGCTGCAGTCAATACCTTTGTCGGAGATCAAACGCGATGTGGCGCCATCACAGACTCTCAGACAAGACCCCCAAACCATTTAAAATAAAAAATTTCCCAACTTCTTACTCTAAGCTGTGAAAAATCACCAAATGGTTGTACATTCTCCAGCTTTTACATTTTAGCTCTCCATTTACGAGCTGTATAAAGGGTTTCTCTGTGGCTCAGCTGATAAAGAATCTGCCTGCAACGTGGGAGACCTGGGTTTGATCCCTGGGTTGGGAAGATCCCCTGGAGAAGGGAAAGACTACCCACTTCAGTATTCTGGCCTGGAGAATTCCATGGACTATGTAGTCCTTGGGGTCACAAAGAGTCGGACATGAATGAGTGACTTTCACTTTCTTTCTTTCAATCTTGGACAAGCCACATAACTATTAGGATTCTTGGGCTCCTCAAGTTGAGTCTGTTCTGGTTTTGACTTTTTTTTTTTTTGTTCTAGCTTTGCTGAGTCTTTTTGGAGATCTGCATCAGAAAGTTTTTCTTTTTTCATTTTCCCTTTCTCTCGCTTTCTCTAGTTGAGGACCTAAGTAACCTAAGAAAAATACAACTCGAGGGTTCATAATTTGTTAAAAGGAAGTTCATTTCCTTATTGCAGTTAATATATTAATACACAGCATATAATTTACCATGTTAGCTGTTCTTCAGTGTACAGTTCAATGGCATTAAGTGTTCACATTGTTGTATAGACGTAACCATTATTTATCTCCAGAACTTTTTCATCATCCCAAATGAAAATTCTATACCAATTAAATACTAACTCCCCACTTCCCCCCTCACCCCAGCCCCAGGCAACTACCATTCTGTTATCTGTCTATGAATTGACTATTCTAGGTGCTGAATACAAGTGGAAATAACAGTATTTGTCCTTTCATGTCTGGCTTATTTCACTTGGCAGAATGTCTTCAAGGTTCATCCATGTCTAAGCATGTGTCAGAATTTCCTTCAAGGTTGAATGATATTACATTGTGTATACAGCCACGTTCTGTTTACCCATTCATTTTTTGATGGGCCCTTGCTTGGGCTGATTCTGCCTGTTGGCTACTGTGAATAATGTCACTACAAACACGGTTGTACAAATCTCCAAGGAGTCCCTGCTTTCAATTCCTTTGGATCTGTATCTGTGAACTCAGATAAAGAAGTCTACTGAGGCAAGCTCAAAAGAGCAGAAATTAAGTTTTTTTTTCAGGAATAGCAGAGTAATTGCAACTCCCCAAATGCATGCTGTACAAGTCACAGGTAAGTCATTGAGGGTTTGGGATGGGTTGTATCCATGGGCAAGGAATACAAACAGCAGGGTGTCCAACCAGAATCCAAGCAGCGAGTTCACTGACTTGAGGAAGGGGAAAGATTTTTGGCAGGTATTTATTGGTCAGGAGATAAGTCTCTGTCTTCTGTAATCAGGCATTTATAGGAAATCATTCTTGGTAGGTTTCAGTTGGTAGGTTTCATTCTTCCCAGGGTGCACGCCTGAGAGTCTCCATTTCCTGTCCTCCAGGTCCAGAAATGCTCCCATGTTCCCAAGAGTGGAATTGCTGGTGTCGGTTCATAACCTCAGGACCTTTTGGGGTAAAATCTAAAACTGGTCCCACAGAAAGCAAGGAGAGACCCAAGAAAGAGGTGGATGGTGCCAGATTGATAAGTGGCAGTTTTAATAACCAAAGGAGTTTTCTTATGTTGCTTGTCCCGGGGGCGGGAAGATGAGCAGATCTCCATGCCTGGAGTCTTAAAAATTTATACAGATGCCTTAACGTTCATTCACTTGCACATGCAGAAGGTCTCAGCAACACGTTGCTATCTCAAGGCTGTGTCCTTGGGGCAGCTTCTAGGTTGGGGAAAGCAGGTGGAATGTTGGGGAAAGCAAGTGGACAGGGGCAGGGGTGAGGAGCTTCTGATGCCAGCATCCAGTTCCGGGGACAATCGGTGGTCAATATTCTCTCCATGACCCCTTCCAGCAGCTGACCATGTGGTAGTTCTCTTTAATTTTTCAAGGAGCTACTATATTGCTTCCCACAGCGGCTGTACCATTTTATATTCCCATGAGCAGTGCACAAGTGTTTCAATTTCTCTACATCCTTGCCAACACTTGTTATTTTGAATTTTTTCCTTAGAAACTATCCTAATGAAGTGATATCCCACTGAGGTTTTGACTTGCATATCCCTAATGAAGCATGATGTTGAACATCTCTTCATATGTTTATGGGATATTTGTGTATCTTCTTTAGAGAAATGTCTATCCAAGTCCTCTTAAATCAGGTTGTTTGTTTCTTGTCGTTGAGTTGTAGCTTTTTATATATTCTGGATATTAATCCCTTATCATATATGTAATTTATAAATATTTTCGCCCAATTCCATGAGCAGCCTTTTCACTTTGTTGGTAGGATCCCTTGATGCACAAGCCATTTTTAATTTTGATGAAGTCCCATTTGTCCATTTTTTTCTCTTTTGTTGGCTCTGTTTTTGTGTCATGGTCAACAAATCATTGCTAAATCAGTGTCATGAAACTTTTCCTCTATGATGTTTTTTAGAAAGCTTTTTATAGTTTTGGCTCTTACATTTTCGTAATTTGGTATGTTTGTGTCTCGGATGTAAAAAATTTCACTAAGGCTGTTTCTTAAAGAACAGGAATATAATATTTTATTCAATAAATAATTGATTAAAACACTTCATTTAAATATGACCAATAATCCAGGGAGCAAAAAAAGAGAAGGGTAAAGAGGATAAAACATGTGAGACAGTGAGGGAGGAAGACAGAGCAGCAGAAGAAGGTGGAGAAAGGAAAACAGAAAAGAAACCTCAGATAGTTGAAGAAACAAAGATCTGTTTTATTATTCCTATTCTTTGAAAATATACCTCCTGGCAGCATTTGTTATAATAAAGTGTATATTTTGTTGGTTACCTAAGTTTTGTATGCATTGAAGTTATTGAAAAAAATTATAATAAAAAATTACTACCTGCCCTGGGATGCACATTAGGTGAAAAACAAAACCTTAAAAAAATGTCTCACGTCAGGAATTCCCTGGTGGTCTAATGGTTAGGACTCCAGGCTTCCACTGCAAGGGATGTGGGCTCATCCCTGTTCAGGGACTAAGATCCTAGAAGCCTTAATGCTTGGCCATAAAAAGAAAAACTCTCGTGTCCTTGAGCCATGGCCCCTTTTGTGGTCCTTTATGGTCCTGCTCTAAAGGCATATGAGCCACCCCTTGATAGTTCATAAATGATCCAAATAGTCCCAAAAGGACAGTCAGCGGGATTTCAGCAAAAATAGACACCATGTTATATTTTCTTCTGTGTCCTGTGGATTTAATAAAAATAATGGAAGGAGTTGTATCAGCAGACGCAGGGTGAGCAATCACTTGAAGTGCTGCTGCTGCTGCTAAGTCACTTCAGTCATGTCCGACTCTGTCCGACTCCATAGATGGCAGCCCGCCAGGCTCCCCCGTCCCTGGGATTCTCCAGGCAAGAACACTGGAGTGGGTTGCCATTTCCTTCTCCAATGCAGGAAAGTGAAAAGTGAAAGTGAAGGCGCTCAGTTGTGTCCGACTCTTCTCGACCCCATGGACTGCAGCCTACCAGGCTCCTCCGTCCATAGGATTTTCCAGGCAAGAGTACTGGAGTGGGGTGCCACTGCCTTCTCCCTCTCTTGAAGTGAGAGACCACAGAATCCCGGTGGGGTGCCGGGCAGAGGTGAATGGCACTGGTCTCAAGTTCCTTTGCTTCTTGCTTCCCTTCCTCCCAAGAGGAACTAGCATGAGACCGACTTAGTCCTAGTGTGGGATGCGCCGCCTGGTTTCAAATGTGTTGTGTGCTCTTTTCTGTCATGAGAGAAGTGCCCCTGGAATCACTGTGGGCAGTTTCCCTTCTAAACACATGATGTCTGGGAGCCACTGAGGATGGTCTCCTCAGAAGGAAGGCATGATGTGACCCATTTGAAAAAAATGGTATAGTTGTAGAGGGAAAGGTGGCAGAAGGCTCTGTCCTTGAGGAGGGTGCTAGAAGGAATCCTGATTCTGGGAGCCTGGGGTTGGCTAATGCTCTGGAAGGCAGCATGGCCTGTGAACTGAAAGAGCTGATCCCTAAAAGTAGACACCTTGGGGGCTCCACAGGCCCCCTTGTTGCACTTGACATGGGAGTCAGGATGGCCGTGCCTCCAGAGTCAGTTCAGGACAACTGGCACAGGGACCAGGACCTGCGCGCCAAGGCCACGAGGACCTGCAGCATCTATCTTTAACAGTGACCCCGTGTGGTGAAAAGGAGCAATGACAGGCCCTGAGATTTCAATTTTCTCCCAGCCTGGGTGTGGGAGGCATGTGAACCCTGCTTTCTGACTGTGCAGTTCCCTGGGGTTTGTGGATTGGCAGGTACCGAGTAGGGTGAAATCTTCCATAAAGAGATGCTAGATTTCATGTAAGATAAGGTTCATGGGGCCTTGATGGGTTGAGTAAACAAGTTGCCTCTGGTTCACTGAGCAACTCACTTTAATAGAGTGAAAGTGACATCTTAGATTTTGTACTTGGGTCCCCTCCTGCCACCTTCCAAAGGAGGGTTTTCAGTCACAATAGAAGGGAAATATATAGCTTTGCGTCTTTGATAATTTTGGCTTGTGCTTATCACTAGTTGCTAATATATGACACCTGGAGGGTTCAAGAAATCCATTGCATACAGGGTGAGCTAGTGGACCTGTTTGGGTAGTAAAAGAATTTTTCCCCACAACCCATGCCAAATGAGATAGTAGGAGAGGGGACTTCCCTGGTGGTCCAGTGGTTAAGAATCCATCTGCCAATGCAGGGGACATGTGTTTGATCCCTGGTCCTGGAAGATTTCACATGCCACAGAGAAACTAAGTCCACGTGTCACAACTATATTGAGCTTGCATGCCTAGAGCCTGTGCCCAGCAAGAGACGCTACCGCAGTGAGACGCCCACACACTGCAACCAGAGAATAGCCTCAGCTAGAGAAAGCCCTGGAGTAGCAACAAGGACCCAGTGCAGCCAAAAGTAAATAAATAAATAAATATTTTTTAAAAGATAGGGTGAGCAAGTGGGAATCAAGATTGCTGGGAGAAATATCAGTAACCTCAGATATGCAGATGACCCCACCCTTATGGCAAAAAGTGAAGAGGAACTAAAGAGCCTCTTGATGAAAGTGAAAGAGGAGAGTGAAAAAGCTGGCATAAAACTCAGCATTCAAAAAAACAAAGATCATGGCATCCAGTTCCATCACTTCATGGCAAATAGATGGGGAAATAATGGAAACAATGACAGACTTTATTTTCTTGGGCTCCAAAATCACTACAGATGGTGACTGCAGCCATGAAATTAAAAGACACTTGCTCCTTGGAAGAAAAACCATGAGCAATCTAGATAGCATATTAAAATACAGAGACATTACTTTACCAACCAAGGGCCATCTAGTCAAAAGCTATGGTTTTTCCATCAGTCATGTACAGAGTTGGACCATAAAGAAAGTTGAGTGCCGAAGAATTGATGCTTTTGAACTGTGGTGTTGGAGAAGACTCTTGAGAGTCCCTTGGACTGCAGGGAGATCCAACCAGTCCATCCTAAAGGAAATCAGTCCTGAATATTCATTGGAAGGACTGATGCTGAAGCTGAAACTCCCAATAGTTTGGCCACCTGATGCAAAGAACTGACTCATTTGAAAAGTCCCTGGTGCTGGGAAAGATTGAAAGCAGGAGGAGAAGGGGATGGCAGAAGATGAGATGGTTGGATGGCATCACCGACTCAATGGACACGAGTTTGAGCAAGCTCCAGGAGTTAGAGATGGACAAGGAAGCCTGGTGTGCTGCAGTCCATAGGGTTTAAAAGAGTCAGACACGACTGAGTGACTGAACTAAACTGAACAGGCAAATCACCTGCAAATATTTTCTCCCAGTCTGTAGGTTGTCTTTTTATTTTGTTTATAGTTTGCTGTACAAAAGCTTGTAAGTTTGATTAGGTCCCTCAGCTAGGCATTTTGATACAAGTTTTAGCAGACAATTGTATCCAAATAATTTAGTCCAACCCAAGCCTTAGCCAAATCTAAACACAAGTGTTTATCTTGTTTTTGTTTTCAGAATTGCAGTGTTCATCGACCTCTGATGTGGAGGTCTCCTTTTCTTACTGCTCTCTGCAGAATTTTGCAGACTTAGGATTGGGCTACATCCTTTTCCTTTGCTACAACTAGAGACAAAATGCACATTTTAGAGTCTGCCCCCTTTGCTCTCTCTTATCTATATTATCTAAAGTTCAGTGTATTTTCCGCTATTTCCAGCTCCCTCTCTCCTTCTGGTTGAATAGAGGAGGGAACACTTGGAGCCTACTGGCAGGGACCCAGTGCCGTTGTGTCTGATTTACAAGTGATATTTATGCCCTATTCATGTCCAACAATGGCTTCAACAATTCCCCAGGACAATAAGAGAGCTGACACATCAGTATGAAGTGGTCGTGACTTCATGAAGCCCTCAATAGGTCAGGACCAGCAGTAAATCAGCCACTTCCTGCTTTCATTTATTCTGTTCATTCATTTTTTTTCGACAAGTATTTACTTATGGCCTACTATGTGCCGAAGGCTGTTCTAGGCCTGTTTATTTCTAGCCCATGGGTCAGCAAATTTTCTCTGTAAGGGACCAGAGAGTATTTCAGGCTTTGTTGGTCATAAGCTCTCTTTGGCAGCTAGTCATCTCTGTCATTGTTCTGCAAAAGTAGCCATAGACAATATATAAACTAATGAATAGGGTTGTGTTTCAGTAAAACTTTACCAAAACAGGCAGTGGCCAGAGTTTGCCTCGTGGTCCTAGTTTTTTTGACCCCTGCATACATGCTCAGTCATGCCTGACTTTTTGTGACCCTATGGACTGTAGCCTGCCAGGCTCCCCTGTCCATGGAATTTTCCAGGCAAGAATATTGGAGTGGGTTGCTATTTCCTTCTCCAGGGGATCTTTCTGACCCAGGGATCGAACCTGTGTCTTCTGAATTGGCAGGCACATTCTTTACCACTGCAGTACCTGGGAAGCCCTAAGAGAAAGGGATTAAGACCTGGTAAAGAGGTTACTTAATAATGATATATTCACACACACACACTTATTTTCAGCCATTATTTTGTAGTATCACATGTATTTTAGTAAGATAAATTGTATATATATGCCATGCTTGCTAAGTTGCTTCAGTCATGTCCAACTCTTGAAGACCCCATGGACTGTAGCCCGCCAGGCTCCTCTGTCCATGTGATTCTCCAGGCAAGAATACTGGAGTGGGTTGCCATGCTTCCCTCCAGGGGATCTTCCTGACCCAGGGATTGAACTCAATGTCTCTTACATCTCCCACATCAGCAGGTGGATTCTTTACCACTAGCACCACCTGGCAAGCCCCAAATTATATACATATGTTTATGCAATTTATTTAAATATTGATTGAGATCTTACAAAATACCAGGTGGCAGTCTAAGCGTTGTCCATGTGTGACCTCACTCAGTCACCCAGCAACCAGTTGAGGAGGTGAGATTCCTCGATGGCTCAGTGGTAAAGAATCTGCCTGAATGCAGGAGATGCAGGAGACCTAGGTTTGATCCCTGGGTTGGGAAGATTCTCTAGAGAAGGAAATGGCAGCCCACTCCAGTATTCTTGCCTGGGAAATCTCATGGACAGAGGAGCCTGGAGGGCTACAGTCCATGGAGTCACAAAAGAGTTGGACATGACTGAGCACCCACATACGCATAGCCAAGAAAATTAGAGTTCCAAGTAGTGGGACAACGTGTGCCATCTAGCAGGTGTGGAGTGGGACTTGTGTCTCCAAAACTTATGCTCTTCACCACTTTGCTATAATGACTTGCTGGACCAGAGGAGAATTAATAATAATAAATTCCAGAGGAGTAATAAATTCCAGACTGGTGGATTTTTTTATGATTGCATTTTGTTTGTAAATGAAAAACATTTTCCTTTTGCGGTGCGAGCTTCTGAGATGGCAAACACAAGATGGTTTGTGTCTCCGTGGCCTTGGCATTACGATGACTGTCATTTACAAACCCAGCGCCCAAGAGGCCTCATTAAATCAAGAGGACAATGGGACGCATTAAAACCTAAGTGCAGCTGCTCTGTGGTGGAATGTCGCCTGGGGGACGGAGCCAGGCCTTTATCAGGCCGAGCGGGGTGGCTCTGGGCAGAGGGCACAGGCTGCCGCTCCACCCTGGAATGCGGGCCTGTGCCGACAGCTGACAGCCACTCCGCTAGCCCAGGGAGGGGTGGTCTTAGCCATAGATTAGATCTTGAAAGCTGCCTCTTTGGGTGTCTTTTTGTTTTGTGACTCAAAAGAGTCGCTCAGCTGGCGCAATTGCTGTCAACAAAAGGAAGCTGTATTTGAACAGGAGCCGGGCAGGCCAGCCCCAGGAGGCCTGCCGAAGTAAGCAATGGATGCTGAGTGAGAATTTGAGAGCTCACATTCTCCTGGGTTTTGCAAGTTAAGGCCGCACTGGGTCATGCGTGTGTTTGGAGGTACTCCCTGGCTTCTAAGGGGCACATAGCTTTGGGAATATCTGGCCTCTTTCTGGCAGAGCACACAGTTGGTGTTATGTGGGATGAGAATTTCTCTCTCAACTCAGTTTAAAGTGCTACAGTGTTGGCCCCAGAAGACCTTGCTGGATGCAGTGGCAAAGGTGACCACAGAAATAGTGGGAATTACAATGACCAGGGTTGAGAAAATCTGAGTTTTAGATTCAGTTCTGTTCCAAATAACTATGTAAATAACCTTTGATTAGTCTCTTCACCTGTTTGGGTCCTGATATATTTATCTGTTAAATGATGGGGTTGACAGGAATGACTTGAAGTTCCCTTCTGGTTCGAAAATAGTATGGCTGCATGGAGATAATCTGGGAAAAATTCTTTGTTGTTTTAGGTATTGTTATAGAGTAATCATAATGAGAGAGGGGAAAAAAGTGTATCTTCCTATCCCTAGCAAGATCTGTGGATTGATAATGGCCATAAGTCTCAGGACTGAAGTAAGAATGTGAGGCAGAACTAAAACCAGTTTTTCTTGGAAATGGATCTGTTTCTTGTGTGTGTATGTGTGTGGCTGGCCCAGCGTGCTGTTGCTGCTGCTGCTGCCAAGTCACTTCAGTTGTGTACGACTCTGTGCGACCCCAGAGACTGCAGCCCACCAGGCTCCCCTGTCCCTGGGATTGTCCAGGCAAGAACACTGGAGTAGGTTGCCATTTCCTTCTCTAGTGCATGAAAGTGAAAAGTGAAAGTGAAGTCGCTCAGTCATGTCCAACTCTTAGCGACCCCATGGTCTGCAGCCTACCAGGCTCCTCTGTCCATGGGATTTTCCAGGCAAGAATACTGGAGTGGGTTTCCATGCTCTCCTCCAGGGGATCTTCCTGACCCAGGGATTGAACTCAACGTCTCTTACATCTCTCGCATAGGCAGGTGGATTCTTTACCACTAGTACCACCTGGGAAGTCCCAAATTATATACATATGTTTATGTAATTTATTTAAATATTGGTTGAGATCTTACAAAATACCAGGTGACAGTCTAGGCGTTGTCCATGTGTGACCTCACATATGACCAGTGTGCATTCTCCTCTTAAGAGTATTTTCATTTTTCCTCTGGATACAGTAGTCAGATTTAGCAAATAAAAATACAGGCTGCCTAAACAAGTCAATCCTAAAGGAAATCAGTTCTGAGTATTCACTGGAAGGACTGATGCTGAAGCTGAAGCTCCAATACTTTGGCTACCTGATGCAAAGAACTGACTCATTGGAAAAGACCCTGATGCTGGGAAAGATTGAAGGCAGGAGGAGAAGGGGATGACAGAGGATGAGATGGTTGCATGCATCACGAACTCGATGGATGTGAGTTTGAACAAGCTCCGGGAGTTGGTGATGGACAGGGAAGCCTGGCGTGCTACAGTCCATGGGGTTGCAAAGAGTCAGACATGACTGAGCTACTGAACTGAGCTAGTACAATACTGTAAATTGATTATAGTATAAAATAAAAATTAAATTAAAAAAATACAGGACACCTAAATTTAAATTTCTACATGTAAGTGAGATCACGTGGTATTTGTGTTTCTCTGTCTGACATTTCATTAAGCATAACACCCTCTAGGTTCATACATATTGTTGCAAATGGCAAGATTTCGTTCTTTTCAATAGCTGAATAATATTCCATTATATGTGTACCACAACTTCTTTATCCAATCATGTGTGGGTGAATACTTAGGTTGCCTCTATATTTTGGCTATTGTAAACAGTGCTGCAATAAACATTAGGGTACAAATATCTTTTCAAATTAGTATTCTTTTCCTTCTGGTAAAACCCAAAAGAGCAGGACTGCTGGATCATATGGTACTTCTAGCTTTAGCTTTTTGAGGAACCTCCATTCTGTTTCCTTTAGTGGCTGCTTCGATTTACATTCCCACCACCATTGCACAAAGGTTCCCCTTTCTCCACATCCTTACTAAGAGGATGCAATGCAGGAGACATAGGTTCGATCTCTGATCTGGGAAGGTTCCCTGGAGAAGGAAATGGCCACTCACTCCAATATTCCTGTCTGAAAAATGCCCATGAACAGAGGAAACTAGTGGGCTACAGTCCATGGGGTTGCAAAGAATCGGACATAATTTAGCAACTGAATAGCAACAGTGATTAGTGATGTTGAGCATCTTTTCTTGTGTTTGCTGGCTATCAGTATGTCTTCTTTGGAAAAATGTCTATTCAGGTCCCCTGCCCACTTTTCAGTTGGATTTTTTTTGATGTTGAGTTATATGAATTCTTTGTATATTTTGGATATTAACTCCCTGTAAGATATGCTGTTTGCAAATATTGTCTCCCATTCAGTAGGTGGCCTTTTCAATTTGTGGCTGCTTTCCTTCACTGTGCAAAAGGCTTTTAGTTTGATGTAGTCCTATATGTTTATTTTTGCTTTTGTTTACTTTGCCTGAGGAGACAGATTAAAAATATTACTTAAACTGATATCAAAGAGCATACTGCCTATTTTCTTCTAAGAGTTTTATGGTTTTAGGTTGTACATTTATGTTTTTAATCCATTTTGAGTTTATTTTTGTATATGGTTTGGGAAAGTTTCATCCTTTCACATCATGCTAAGTGAAATATGTCAGACAGAGAAAGACAGATACCATATGATCTTACTTATACACGGGATCTAAAAAAACAAAACAAAAATAGACTCAGACACAGAGAACCAGTGGGTGGTTGCCAGGGGGAGGTGGGTAGGCAGTTGGGTAAAATAGGTGAAGAGGATTAAGAGGCACAAATCTCCAGTTGTAAAATAAATAAACCATAGGGATCTAACTTACAGCATAAGGAACATGGTCAGTACTATTGTAATAACTTTGCATGTGAACAGATGGTTACTAGACTTACCATGGTGATCGCTTCACAGTGTATGCGTGCATGCTAAGTTGCTTCAGTCATGTCTTGAGTATTTGTGACCCTGTGGATTGTAGCCTGCCAGGCTCCTCAGTCCATGAGATTCTCCAGGCAAGAATACTGGAGTAGGTTGCCATGCCCTTCTGCAGGGGATCTTCCCAACCCAGGGACTGAACCCACGTCTCTTATGTCTCCTGCATTAGCAGGCAGGTTCTTTACCAGTAGCACCATCTGGGAAGCCCAGATGCAAATATCAAATCACTGTGTAGGAGACAGACTTATTTTATGGGGAGCTGTACACAGCATGTGTTGTGTACAGTCTCCTTCGTGGTCTGAAGGAGAACCCTTCATCTGGTCCCTGCTCTTTGCCTCTCCTTACATCAGTGCCTGTTGCCATGGAGCTCTGTAGTGCACCTGCTGCCTGACCTGAGCACAGGCTTTGGCCAATGGGATGTTAGCAGATGCGATGTAAGCAGAGGCCTGAAACTGCCTTGAGCACTAGGATGTGATCTCCTGATCATCTGGCATCGCCACAAGAACATTCAAGGGCTAGCCTGCTGGAAGGTGAGAGTCAGGGGGCACAGAGCTCAGTCACCCTGGTAACCTTAGCAGAAACGAATCTAGATCATCTGACAGTCAGACAACCCCTGGATGTGTGATTGAACTGAAACAAGATAGGAGAGCTCCCAGGCCAAACCCCAGCTGAGCTCAAAAGGGTGAAAAGTAAATGCCTACTGTCATATGACAATGGGGGCTTCCCAAATGGCACAGTGGTAAGGAATCAGCCTGCCAATGCCAGAGAGGCAAGAGACTTGAGTTCAGTCCTTGGGTTGGGAAGATCCCCTGCAGAAGGAAATGGCAACCCATTCCAGTATTCTTGCCTGGGAAATTCCATGGTCAGAGGAGCCTGGAAGGCTATAGTCCATGGGGTTGCAAAGAGTTGGACATGACTGAGTGGCTGAGCACACACACTTATAACAATGAGGTGGTTATTAGTTATGCCTTGAAAACATACTGATATGTGGACCCAGGGAATTTCATTTCTGTCCTAGCCTTTAAATGCTAGATGTATTCTTAGTGCTACTGTGACCTGCAGGGCAATTCTAGATCTTTTGTTGCATGGACTCTGATTGGTTGTAGCATACAATGGAAACTGACAAGGGGACCAGAGAATATCTGGGAGGAGTCCAGGATATATATACATTCTGGAGGCTGGAGGAGAACCAGGCTGACCATGAAGCAGTGTTCCCAGAGATATGCTGTCAGTGATTCACTGCTTTGTTGGGCAAGGGTACCTGTGAAGGTTTACTTGCTTGAGGGACCTGAAGAGAATGTGGATACACACTGGGAACACACACAAGCTATATGAGAAACCAGGGACTGACGGCTGAGTCTTAGAAGAGTCAGTCAGAGTAACCCATTGATTGATTAAGCAGATCCAAATGCGTTGCTTGCTGCCGTAGGGGGACGGCTGCATTGCCAGTCTTAGGACCATCATAGAAGGGGGAGTGGTGTGTCACAGGCAGGAGATTGACTGTTTTAGGGTTCTGGTTAACATGGATCTTTCAAAGCAAGGGACTGATGGCAAAGGGGTCAGATACCTTAGGGTATCTCTAAAGGTACACTCAGAGATAAAAAAGTGTGGAATTGCTGCACATGGAGAGTAGGGTTTAGAAGTGAGCCTTGGAGAGTAAGCAGTGGTTTGATGACCCTGGCTGAGAGTACTGAGAAAGGTCCCTTTTACCACAAGCTGGGCTAGCTGAGTAGTCTGTAATTTGGCCACAGAAAGTTCCTGGATCAGAGTTATTAAGATCTTCATCTTCCTGGACAAGAACTTTCTGAAATCGTGAAGTCATGTTGGAGCCCCATAGGCAGAGACTATCACGCTGGTGGAGACAGTCAGCTGGGTGGTGGGGGGTGATCTCTAGATCAGTGAACCCTGTGTTCTCACCATGTGAGCTGGGAAGTCACGTGGCTTCTCTGAATGTCCCCTTTCACGAGTCCAATGAGGATAATGGCTGTTCCTCTGGCAAAGTGTTATTGTGAAGACTGAAGCTGATAAGGCATGGGACAAGCTGACAAATGCCAGGTTTGACACAGGAAATTCTTGACAAATAGGGGCCATTTCCAGATTCCAACTGCCAGAAAACCAAGTGACATTAGCGACAGTTCTGAGGTTTTGGTGAATCTGACAGCTAGAGTGAAAAAGGGGAGAAAAGACAGCAGCCCTGCTTAAAACAGACACTCTGGCACCAGCAGTTGGGTATTAATGGCCAAGAGACACCTGGATAAGTTGAAAAGGTGAAGATGGAAATTAAGTACTTCTAGCTCCACGAAACGGGACTTTTACAAAAGCATAATACATTGTTTCTGCAGAGCCTGACTTGAGGATGTTGTGCATTAGAACGTATCAAAATTACTTGCTTTAGAGTCTCCAGTAGGAATGCAGCCCTGCTGATCCATTTGGACTTCTGGCTGCCGGAATTGTACGATAATACATTTGTGATTTTTTTTTTTAACTTTTATTTGCATTTATTTTTTGTGGCATTTACTCCCTGGCCATAAGCTTTTGTTTCTTCACTTTCTTCTGGAATATCCTTTTTTTTTTTTTTTTGGATATCTTTTTGTTCTGTGCAACCTCCTCTTCTGGTTTAGGCACAATCTATTCTTTTTCAGTAGGGATCATCTCAGTGGGGCAGAGAGAGCTCATGAACAGGTTGATCTGATCATGAGTTCTCTGTAATCCAGTGTCACATGTTTGGGGCCCCGTTCACCAGGATGGGCTCAATGCCCAGAGAATCTACATCTAAGCCCTTAAGTTCAGCATTACTCTCTGTATTTTTGAGCAGGAGCAGTAAAAATTCAGCACTCTTGGGGCCACTGGCCCTGCGTCCAGCCCCACTGTTTGGGGCTACCAGCTCCAGCATTGTAATGACAGAAAGACATGCATTGCTTCTTAAAACTGACATCCTTCAGATACTTGGTGGCATTTCAGATGTGCATACCCTCAATGGTCTGGGCAGTTTCACGAGTGTTCTTAAAATGTACACAAAGATTTGAACCTCTTGATTTACATGATTTTGTGGGGTTTTCTGAGTCAAGTGAATAGTGAACTATTTTTAGAGGTCACTTCAGGCCTCTTACTGGAGAAAAAAGGCATTTGTGTTGTTTTTAAGGCACTAAATTTGTGGTTGTTTGTTTCAGTAAGAAAACAAGTACTGAGGCTCAATACTTTAAAAAAGTATGAGGGAGGGCCAGAAAATTTGAAAAATACTCTCCTGGATCATGTAGCTCAATGATATAGGCAGAGGTGAGTGACATGGAAACAGAGAAGAAGGCAAAGATGCAGCCAGAGGCCGTGTTACAATAGCATCCAGGACCTTGTATGTGTGTGTTCAGTTGTGTCCGGCTCTTTGTGACTTCATGGATTGTAGTCTGCCAGGCTCCTCTGCCCATGGAATTTTCTGGCAAGAATACCTGAGTGGAATGCTGTTTCCTCTTCCAGGGGATCTTCCTGACCCCAGGAATCAAACTTGCATTTCTTGTGTCTCCTGTGTTGGCTGGCAGATTCTTTACCATTTGTATTCATTTTTCAAAAGAGAGTGGGTGTGGTTACTTGTGTAGTTTGTGTGTGTGCATGCTTGTGTGTTTTGTTTGAAGAAGCACAGCCCCTTCTTCACACTAGGAGGAGGCCCAGTGCACAGAATCTACCCACTTGGCTGGCTTTGGCTCAAACAAGAGCAGCAGGGGTCTCATCTCCTCCCAGGCACTCCAGAGGCCCCTTGGAGCGTGGTGTGAAGAGCCCTGTCGAGGCCAAGGTCTTAGAGTTTTAAGTCATGTTAGGATTTTAGTGCCTACTGATCACTCCAGTGGAGGGAGGATTCAAGGATGATTAAACATGGGGATCTTCTGGAAGACAAGCTAGCACCTTGATTAGAGAAATGAAATTTGAGTGAAAATGAGCTGAATGAGTTGAAAAGCTTCGGGTTGAAAATCGTCATAGTTATTAATTGAATGCTGTGGGTGAGGGAGAAGGATGACTCACATCAAGGGTCTCCAACCCCTGTTAGGAACTGGGCCACACAGCAGGAGGTGAGCAGTGGGCAAGCCAGCGAAGCTTGATCTGTATTTATAGCTGTTCTCCATTGCTCGCATTACCACCTGAGCTCTGCCTCCCATCAGGTCAGCGGCAGCATTAAATTCTTGCAGGAGTGAAACACACTTTGAGGGTCACTGTCTCCTATCACCCCCCAGATGGGGCCATCTAGTTGCAGGAAAACAAGCTCAGGGCTCCCACCGATTCTCCATTATGGTGAGTTGTGTCATTATTTCATTATATAAATGTAATGCTCTTGAATCATCCTGAAACCATCCTGTCTATGGAAAAATAGTCTTCCACAAAACCAGTTCCTGGTGCCAAAAAGGTTGGGAACCTCTGACTGACCCCATGGATCTCCCTGTTGGATGACTTGTGGAACAGTTACAGTGGCTAACATTCATTGAGAAGCACCATATACTCTCTGCTTTATAGGCATTATCTTGTTGTGTCCTCACAGTGACTCCATGAGGTCTGTATTCTTTCAGCCTCATTTTAAAGATGAAAAGACTGAGCCATAGACTTCAGGAAAAGAACTAGGAACAGCTGAACTGGATTCCAAACCAGTCACACTCCAGAACCTGTACGTAACCATTCCTTGTACTGTAACTGACCATGCACACAGATACTGGCTGTTCTTCACCATTTTGGGGTCACACATTGCTCTAAGAATCTAACGAAAGCTAAGTATATATCCTTGCACCAGTAATTATGTGCACAGGCTTAAACATGAAGTCTGCTTTGCATGTGTCCAGTGTCACTCAGCTCTTGGGCATCAGAACCTCACCTTACCAAGGCCTTGTCTCCTTTCATCTCCTCCAACCTCTTTTTCCTTGAAGGTAATGACTTCTGTTACACAAGCATTTAGATGTCCAGTGGGAACAGAGTCATGTTCATCTCATGACATCTCATGTCATGGACTGACATGAGATGTATTTGGGGTTTAGAACTCACCTCTCGATGGAAGGTGGATATAAGGTTGAGAAAAAGAAGAGTTCTACAGCTCTGTGTATCTCCTTGGTAGATGTTGATGTCAAGCAAGGCCAGTTTAACATTTGGATACTTTTCTAACATTAAAATAAAACAGGTAGGCAGTTCAAATAAATTCTTGAAGAAGACAAAGTTTTCATGTTATGCGTTTGGTTCTGAACTGCTTCCAGCTCAGTGTGTTTGCAATCTGCCTTAGTTTGGGCTCCTCAAGAATAGACCCACAGAAAAGGATCCAAGGGGAAGTGGTTTATTTGGGAGGGGATTCCAGGAGACACTGGTAGGGGAATAGGGAAATAAGACAGGAAGGGGAGCAGGGTAGTCCTCTAGGCATTTGGGGCTTAGTCCTCCTGGCAACTCAGTGGTCAGAGAGTCCCAGCAGAGATGTGGGGCACGGGGGTGTGTATACCTCCGCTCTAGTTATACACTGCTTGAGGGTTTTTCCTGGGACCTTCAGGACTCCACCTTGCCATGTGTCCCAGGCAGAGCAGGCTCTGGTGACCAGAGGAAACTCTTAGGCAAAATGGTGCAGATGTTGGCAGTTGGGCCAAATTGTAATGGAAGGCCCATGTGGTGGGGCCTACAGCTTTTAACACACAGTGAAAACAAAGAAGGCTGAATGAAAGGCTGATGCTTTCAAACTGTGGTGCTGGAGAAGACTCTTGAGAGTCCCTTGGACTGCAGGGAGATCAAACCAGTCTATCCTAAAGGAAACCAACCCTGAATATTCATTGGTAGGACTGATACTGAAGCTGAAGCTCCAATACTTTGGCCACCTGATATGTAGAGGCAAATCACTGGAAAAAACCCTGATGCTGGGAAAGATTGAAGACAGGAGGAGAAGGGGGCAACAGAAGATGAGATGATTGGATGGCATCACCAACTCAATGGACATGAGTTTGAGCAAGCTCCGGGAGATGGTGAAGGACAGGGAAGCCTGGCATGCTGCAGTCCATGGGGTTACAAAGAGGTGGACATGTCAGAGTGACTAAACAACAACAACAACAACTGAAATATTTTATAAACAATTGAAGGTGCAAGCATAGACACTTTTGGTTTTGTTTTGTTTTCAGTTAAAAAACTTAAACGAACTTTTTTGAGTTAAAAAATTTCGACATATTTTCTTTGATTTCTAAACTTTGGGTCTTTCACTATGCTCAGTCTTTCTTCCTATCATTTTCTATTCCTTCTTGCATGACTCTGGATGAGCTCAAGTGTTTTCTGGGAACTGAATATTGTTTATTTTGCTCTTGGCTGCTGTATTTGTCTCCTAGGACTGTCATAAGAGGTGATCACCAGCTGGGTGACTTAACACTGAACAGACTTATCTCCTTGTAGCTCTGGAGGCCATGCTCCCTAAGAAGGCTAGAGGGCAGATTTCTTCCTTATTTCCAGGCATTCCTCTGCTTGTGGCTGCATAACTCCACTCTCTGCCCCATCTTCAGCTGGCTATCTCCTCTTATCCCTCCGTCTCTCCTCCATGTTCCTCTTAGAACAACACTTGGCATTGGATTGAGGGCCCATTTGGATAGTCAAAGATGATTTTGTCCTAAGACCTTTAATATCTGCAAAGACTCTTGGTCCAAACAAGGTCATATTCATGGTTACATTCACAGGTTTTGGCTTGTAATGTTCATGACAGCAAAGAATAAAGGGAAGGTTTAAATACCCTAATTTACAGATAAAGACCAAAAGTTAGAGGGAGGGCAGTTGAATGCAGATGGTGGCATAGGAAGAGTCCGAACTTAACCTACTCCTATGAGCACAACAAATATACAGCTACCTGTCAATCAGTTCCCTCCGAAAAGAACCTGAGAACTAGTGAACATCTCCTTCACGACGAAGGCTAAAAGGACCACCCTGAGAGGGGTAGGAGAGGCAGAAAGACGCTCTTGCCAAAACCCCACCCCTGGTGTGATTCACACAGTAGGGAGGGATCTCACCAGATGGGTGCTTCTCCTGGATGACTGAAGAGTTGGCACCCCACATCAGGCACCCATGTCCCCTAGAATCTATACCAGAAGGATGAGCCCCCAAAGCATCTGGCATAGGAAACCAGTGGGGCTGATATCCAAACACCCCAAAGTGCCCTCTTACAAGGGTTGCCTGCAGTCTCAGTCACCCTGAGATGCCATAAGACAGCAGAAGTTTGAAAAGTGCAGAGATTGTATGCAAAGGAGAGTTATTTCCAAAGCTAAAAGCATTGGCTTGATGGGCAGGGGATAGAAGAACTGGTCCCTGGAGATAGAGGCATTGGTGGACATCGATGTGAGTCCCATCTAATGTCCTAGCTCAGGTGGGAAAGCTCCAAAAGGAGTGAGCAGTCACAGAATTATCGCTGCCTTGCTAAAGCAGAAAGTTCTGTCGGTTGTAGCGTTCGCCCACTCCCTGGCTGGGGCTGGTGTTAAAACCGATGCATGTACATACAAGGCACTCTTCTGCTGCATTGCTGAAACTCCTGGGTGCATGCAGTTATTTCCTGATGTCTTTGTGAAGCAAGAGAGCTTCACAGTCTTTTTATGAAAAAGGCCTGTTTACTTAGCATGGAAGGTCACCTTGAGGGACAGGCTTCATGTTTTCCACACACTTATATGCAGAGTACATCTTGAGAAACACTGGGCTGGAAGAAGCACAAGCTGGAATCAAGATTGCCAGGATAAATATCAATAACCTCAGATATGCAGATGATACCACCTTTATGACAGAAAGTGAAGAAGAACTAAAGAGCCTTTTGATGAAAGTGAAAGAGGAGAGTGAAAAAGTTGGCTTAAAGCTCAACATTCAGAAAACTAAGATCATGACTTCCGGTTCCATCACTTCATGCCAAATAGATGGGGAAACAGTGGAAACAGTGGCTGACTTTATTTTTCTGGGCTCCAAAATCACTCCAGATGGTGACTGCAGAAATGAAATTGGAAGACACTTGCTCCTTGGAAGGAAAGTTATGACCAACCTAGACAGCATATTCAAAAGCATATTCAAAAAACATTACTTTGCCAACAAAGGTCCGGCTAGTCCAGGCTATGGTTTTTCCAGTAGTCATGTATGGATGTGAGAGTTGGACTATAAAGAAAGCTGAGTGCTGAAGAATTGATGCTTTTGAACTGTGGTGTTGGAGAAGACTCTTGAGAGTCCCTTGGACTTCAAAGAGATCCAACCAGTCCAGCCTAGAGGAAATAAGTCCTGGGTGTTCATTGGAAGGACTGATGTTGAAGCTGAAACTCTAATATTTTGGCCACCTCATGCGAAGAGCTGACTCATTTGAAAAGACCCTGATGTTGGGAAAGATTGAAGGCAGGAAGAGAAGGGGACGACGGAGGATGAAATGGTTGGATGGCATAACTGACTCAATGGACATGAGTTTGGGTAAACTCCAGGAGTTGGTGATGGACAGGGAGGCCTGGTGTGCTGCGGTTCATGGGGTTGCAAAGAGTTGGACACGACTGAGTGACTGAACTGAACTGAACTAGGGCTAAGGAGGTGCTCCTAGAGAATATAAATAGGGAAGTGCCATCTTTGTGTACCCCCCTTTGCCTTGCTACAGCTCAAAAAGACTCCTCAGAAAGCAGCTGATACCCTCATCAGGAGCTTTGATTTTTGCAATTGTCCTCCAAGAGAACTCCCCAGATCTCCTGGTCCAGAGGCCATTAGGGATTATAATCATGACCCCACAGGACTGAATAAATCTGCATACTTCAACAGCTGCTACCCGGGGCTCTGAACGTCCCTGGTGGCTCAGTGGTAAAGAATCCGCCTGCAATGCTGGAGACTCGAGTTCATTCCCTGGGTTGGGAAGATCCCTCGGAGGAGGAAATCGCAACCCACTCCAGTATTCTTGCCTGGGAAATCCCATGGACAGAGGAGCCTGGCAGGCTACAGTCCATGGGGTCACAAAGAGTTGGACACAATTGAGCAGACACACACACACACACACACACACACACACACACACGAACAGCTCATACACAGACACAAACTTCAGTGCACATAAAACTGGTGAAATCTGAATAGCCTCTGGATTGCACTCAAGTCAGTTTCCTGGTTTTGCTTCTGTACAGTAGTTGTGTACTATAGGTGTGTAAGATGTTACCATTGATGCAGGTTGAGAAGGATGCACAGGAACTCCTTGTACACTCCCCCCACTTCCTGTGAATCTAAAAGTTACACCAAAATAAGAAGTAAAATTGAACCAAACCCAACCACCACCACCAAAACCCTCCAAACCCCCAATAAGTGCTGTAAGATACAGATGTGTGCACAGTATGACAGAAGCAGAGAAGGGGGCACCAACTCTGAGATTTCATAGCTCTTTATGGCATAAGGAATAAGAAAATAATAAAGAATTTGGAAGCTAGTAAAATAAAAAAATGACACTATTAATATAGCCATTTTAGAACTGGAGGTGTCTGTGCGGTTCATCTAGAGTTAGAAAATAGTCAACATTTTACAGGTAAGGAAAGAGGGGTCTAAAGAGGTAAGGTTACCTGCTAAGGTTGTAGACCCCCAAAAGAGACTGGTTTGAGCTGTGAAATTTTCCAGATGTTGTGACAGTGACATGCAGGAGAACTCAGATTCTTTCCTTTGGGCACTAGGATCCCTAGAAGTTTGGAGTTCACTGGTCCAAACCAGTCCTCCCCACTCTTCCCAATAGTGTGCTCCCAGTTTACTCACCACGAGATGGCAGCAGAACATAAACCATCGTCCTCAGAGGTCCTGCTGAGGCCCCATGGTTGGCCGTCAAGGAGTCAGCTACACAGGTTTTGATTGTATAGTCCAATCAGCATTGCGGTAGTAACATATTATGTACATTAGAAAATAAACCACTGAAGAGGACTTAAAAATAACGCAAAGATGAAGTCAATAAGCCACTTTAATATCTTCATTCTATTGTTAGCTAATATTGTAAGGCAGAGTATATATTTATAGGGAAGTTGATAGTTAAGGCTAGTGGGTATACTGTCCATATTTCTAATGATCTTGATAATTTCACCTTCTTTGAGCTCACTTTCTGTAAAGTCTCATGAGATGGTCATTGTCTTGCCTGGTAACGTGGCTGATCGGCTGCCCCAGGGACAGTGTCATTTCCTTGTTGTTTGCAAGCATTAGCTTGAACCACATCAAATTGTTATTTTTCTTATATAAAAGCTGAGCAAACATTGGCAATTTCATGCAGTCTAACCCATCTATAGCTGTGCTATTTGCATTATCTTTAGTCTGCATTTATTCTTTTGCAGAATTTTTTTAACCGTTATCTTGGAAAAACTGATGATTTAATTAGTATAACATATCCATCTACTCACTGGGTCTCCAGCTGTCATGTGTCACCATAAGTTCAAGGCAGAGTGGCAGAGCCTCCACACTGTGGAGATCTTGCTGCTCCCTAACGATTCCTCACATACCTTATGTGACCACAGACTCTCTGATGCAGCCCGCAGGTAGGCGCCTTGGTCAATCCAGGTAAGTGAAACTGGCTTCCTCATGTTTTCAGATAAAAGTAAATATAAGTTATATGAACATAATCTTTGGGAAGCTGCAGGGGATGGTCTTATAGTCTCAACTTGTTCATTTTACAAATGAGGAAATAAGACAAGCCGATTTCGAAGAACCAACTCATTGGAAAAGACTCTGATGCTGGGAAAGATTGATGACAGGAGGAGAAGGGGACAACAGAGGATGAGATTGTAGATGGCATCACTGACTCGATGGACATGAGTTTGAGTAGGCTCCAGGAGTTGGTGATGGACAGCGAGGCCTGGCGTGCTGCACTCCGTGGGGTCGCAAAGAGTCAGACACGACTGAGCGACTGAACTGAACTGATCTACATTCTCTCTTTGGAGGAATCTGAACATTTAATATCACACAACAGTGAACCACACTGGGCCATGTGATGCTGTGTGAACATGCTCCCTTTTATCTTGAAAATGGGTGAGGGAGACAGCTTTAAAAGGAGCCCTGTCTAGGACTCTCTGTTGGAGACCTCTGTTGTCACAGTGTGCACATCTCATTCCATTGTCCCCAGAGTCCCAAAAACATTCCTGAAACTAACATTGGAGAATTTGGATTGGGGTACTTTGGACAGCTTCAGTCTTGGAAGAAATTGTGCCTAAGGAAAAGTTTCCTGGGTTCTTCTAGCCCCTGAAGCAGGTCGCATATCTTTCTTCCTTTCTAGGTAATAAACTTCTTGAAGGCAGTGGTCATGTCTAATTTGTTTTTTTATCCAACTCCCTCTTCCCCCTCCCATGGATGGTTCAGTGTCTTGCATCTAGAAGACTGGGGTTGGTAGAATAAATAACTGTTGACTAAAGTTGATAGAATTTCCATGTAAGACATTTAACTTTAGATCATCGCAAACTTCACTAAAAATTGTATCTGTAAATGTTCAGTAGGACACTAGGGAGGGCTATTCCCTTTCAAGATGTTGCTCTCAGTTCAAACAGAACTTTCTACAACAATGGAAATATTCTATATCTGAGCTCTCCAATGCATTATCTGCTAGCCACAAATATCTACTGAGCACTTGAAACATGGCTAGTGAGATTGAGGAATTTAATTTTTCATTTTATTTAGTTTAAATAGCTCTATGTATCTTTTGACCTCATATTGGACAGCACAGAAAGATGACAAGTTATTAAGCATAGTAGCGTCACACTTAAACAGTCTTCATTTATCTTATAATGACATCCTTCAAAACACCTCACATTTGTACCACCTCACCATCAGTTTCTTTTTTCTCATATTCTCTCACATCCCTTAAGATCCCCAGGAAATACTGTTTCTCCTAAGTGTTTATTTTCTTCAACTCATCATCTAAACAACAAAATCACAAAAAACCCTAAAAGTAATGAAGAAAATAGTGATAATTAAAAAATAGAATTCATCTTATCATTCTCTTAGGGAGTCATGACAGGACCTTTCTGTTAAAGCCTCAAGCTCATTGGGACTCCAAACACTGGTTCCTCTTTAGGGGCAAAATTGTAATTGGGTCTTAAAAAAATCTAAATAGTTTCCTTTGCCAGTCAATTAGAAGGTTAATACTGAGTCATTATATGCTGAGTTTCCTAGATCCAATTTCTTGGATTGAATCACCAGTTTAGCCCCTACCCATTCTTTAGGGCTTGGCTTCATCATCTTCTCCTCAGGGTGACTTTCTTCCTTCCTTCTTTTTACTTTTGGCTGTGCTGGGTCTTCATTGCTGCCTGTTGCTTTCTCCAGTTGTGAGCAGGGGCCATGCTCTTGTTGTGGAGCATGGGCTCTAGACCACAGGCTCAGTAATTGTGGTGCATGGGCTTAGTTTCCAGGCAGTATGTGGGATCTTCCTGGACCAGGGATCCAACACGTGTTCTCTGCATTGGCAGGCAGATTCTTAACCACTGGATCACCAGGGAAGTTCCATCGGAATGACTTTCTGATCTGACTTTCTAATCAGATTTCCCTCAGATGCTTTCTCTCAGCCTTTGCACCTCTCCTCACAGGGTTGTTTTAAAGACAAATAAAGTAATGCAGAGCAAGCACCTATTTAGTGCCTGATAGACAGTAAGTGCTCAAGAAATACTAGTTGTTCCTATTTTTATAGAGTCACCCTATCCAGATGGAGAAGTCTTAATGAAATTCAACAATATTGAGCTTTGGGTTAAGAATGAAGGAAAAATTGTAAACAGACAAAATAATTCTGAGGTCACATGCAGGTTGAGGTGATGGTTTGAAATGCAAGTATAGATAAGGCAGAGGAAGTGTTTCAGAAATGGAACTGGGAAAGAGAAAAGATTACCGTGTTGTTGTTCAGTTGCTAAGTAATGTCTAACCCTTTGCAACCCCATGGACTGCAGCATGCCAGGCTTCCCTGTCCTTCACTATCTCCTGAAGTTTGCTCACACTCATGTCCATTGAGTCGGTGATACCATCCAACGATCTCATCCTCTGTTACCCCCTTCTCCTGCCCTCAATCTTTCCCAGCATCAGGGTCTTTTCCAGTGAGTTGGCCCTTTTCACATCAGGTGGCCAAGGTATTATAGCTTCCGCTTCAGCATCAGTCCTTCCAGTGAATATTCAGGGTTGATTTCTCTTAGTACTGACTGGTTTGATTGCTGTCAAAGTGAAAGTTGCTCAGTCATGTCCAACTCTTTGTGACCCCATGGACTATACAGACCATGGAATTCTCCAGACCAGAATACTGGAGTGGGTAACCTTTCCCTTCTCCAAGGGATCTTCCCAACCCACGTCCCCCCACACTCCAGGCAGATTCTGTACCAGCTGAGCCACCAGAGAAGTCCAAGAATACTGGAGTGGGTAGCCTATCCCTTCTCCGTGGATCTTCCTGACCCAGGAATAGAACTGAGGTCTCCTGCATTGCAGGTGGATTCTTTACCAACTGAGCTACCAGGGAAGCCCCTGATTGCTGTGGGTCCATTGTAATTCAAGACTACCCCTTATCTCAGTGGCAATTTAAAGGATATGTGCAAGACCATCTGGTCAACCCCTTTATAGTTGGGCAAGATAGCACTTAACCATCGATGCTTTTGTCCATGTTACCTTTCAGTCCTTGTCTATAGATTTAGACATATTTGGAAGAATATATACGTTTTAACAACTTGTATATTTTCCCTCTTTTTATAATATTTTGCCCTTATTTTCTCACACCAAGTGTTAGCCATTCTGAAGTAATCAAAACAGTTTGTATGTAGCTCTTTAAATCTTTCTCTATGCTCATACACATATACAAATACATATATATTTAAATATTTTAAAAATATTTGTCTTTACAAAAATTGTGTTATGCTGTATACACTTGCTTACAACTTGTTCTTCATATAGCGTGTGTATCCAACATCTGAATTGTTCGTAATAAAAGTGGAATGTGTGTTAGATTTGGTGTCTGTTCTGATTCCCACTTGAAAACAAACCAATCTTCTATTTCTGGAAGAATAGTAGAAAAGATACTCTACTTATCCTCCCAGTGAAATCCTCAAATGCCGAATAAAATTTTAAAAAACCTAAAATGCATCAGTGAGCTGTTAGGAGGAAATGAATCTCAAGAGATAAACAAAGTACTAAAGATACTTTCATTTTGAGGACGTTTGAAGAAACCCCAGTGAAGCTGGGTTTTGATTGTAATGGTCTCTTACAGATGGGAGAAAGTAATGGGAAGCATAAGGGAGGTCCCCAATATAGCTGGAACCCCACAAGTCCATACAGGCTGAGTATGAAGGGTAAGCTAAAAATACAGCTGCCAGCCCCCAAGTAGAGAACAGCAAGGAAAATGGTCGGCCTTGAAACCTGATACTAGAAGAAAAATAATCAGTGGATGGATTTTAATAGTAGATTAGACAGAGTGAGGAAAAGGATTGATGAACTGGAAGCTAGACCTGAAGGAAGTATCCAGTACAAAGGACAAAGAAATAAAAAGATGAAAGATACTTAAAAGAGGAGACATAAGGATAGTGTGAGATGGTCTAATATTTGGGGTCTCAGAAGAAGAGAAGAGGTACGTAAAGGAGAGAGGGTATTTGAAGAGATAATAGCAAAGGATTTTTCAGAACCAATGAAAAGCATCAATCTTCATATTTAAGAAACGAATCCATCCCAATCAGGACAAATAATAAGAAATACACACTCGGAAACTTTACAATCAAACTTTAAAATCTCCAAAGAAAGATAATAATTTCAAAGCTATTGTCTATGAGAAAAATAGACTATCTATAAAAGAATGGCAATTGAATAGAACTGACTTCTGAACAGCAACTATGAAAGCCAGAAAAAAATTAGACTTTTGTGAATGTACAGAGAAAATACCTGTCAACCTAGTATTACCTAGCGAAATATCTAACAGTGAAAGTGAAATAAAGACATTTTCAGAAAGAATAAA
The DNA here is from genome assembly GCF_032452875.1 of Bos javanicus. Lineage (NCBI taxonomy): Eukaryota > Metazoa > Chordata > Mammalia > Artiodactyla > Bovidae > Bos > Bos javanicus. The sequence goes on along the minus strand of NC_083872.1, from coordinate 67,740,543 downwards.
AACTGAGAATGTTTGATATTAACAGCTTCTTTGTAACTACTGAGAATTCTGAAAAGATGCACTTGAAGAATAACAAAGGTTTCTCATATAGAAGGTTCTTAGATGCAAGGAGGAATGACTACTTAAAAAGCTGTGAGTCTATATATAAGTCTAAAACAAAGATCGATTTTATAAAATATTGATGGTGATAAGCCAAGACAATTAAATACACAGAATAACAATAGTGTGCAAATTGGAAGTGACTGATTGGATTGAAGTGTTTTAAGGCTTTGTATTTCATGGGAAGATGATAAAGATATAATTAATTTTGGACTTTATGATTTATGTGGAAATCTAGAACAATAGAATTAGTGATTATAAATTCTAAATCATTAGAAGAGACAGTGGAATGGGGGAAAAATCAATCCAAAAGAAGGTGTGTGCATGCTAAGTCACTTCAGTCCTGTCTGACTCTTCCCAACCCCATGGACTGTAGCCCCCTAGGCTCCTATCTTTGGAATTTTTCAGGCAAGAGTACTGGAGTGGGTTGCCATTCCTTTTTCCAGGGGATTTTCCTGACCCAGTGATCAAACCTGCATCTCCTGTGGCTCCTGCTTTGCAGGTGGATTCTTTACTGCTGAGCCACCTGGTAAGCCCCTGAAAGAAGATTACAAAAAAGAAAAACACATGAGACAAGTATAAAGTACAAAATAAATTGGTAGAGGGACTTCCCTGGTGGTCCAGTGGCTAAGACTCTCTGCCCCCATTGCAGGGGTTCTGGATTTGATCCCTGGTCAGGGAACTAGATCCCACATGCCACAACTAAGAATTTGCATATCACAGCTAAAGATTTCACATGCTGCAACTAAAGATGCCGAATGCTGCAACAAAGATCTAAGATCCTGAGAGATGCAACTAAGACCCAGTGCAGCCACACACACACACACACACACACACACACACAAATACATATGTATATGTATATGTACATAATGGGCTTCCCTAATTCAGAATCTGCCTGCAATGTAGGAGACCAGGGGTCATTCCCTGGCTCAGGAAGATCCCCTGGAGAAGGAAATGGCAACCCATTCCAGTATTCTTGCCTGGTAAATCCCATGGACAGAGGAGCCTGGGGTCGCAAAGAGTCAGATATGACTGAGGGACTTTCACTTTTTCATATGTATATAATATACATAATTTTTTATTATATATAATATATAATAAGAAATAAGTAGGTAGAAGTAATTCCAGATGTATTTGTTATTGCAAAAAATTAAATTGTAACTATTCCAATTAAAAGACAAAGATTGTCAGACTGGGTTTAAAAATATATATATAGCCATATGCCATTTAAAAAGTGAGAAATTTAAAACATTACATACAAAAATTTGAAAGGTATAGAAAATGATATAGCTGGCAAATGTTAGTCACAATAAAGCTGGTGTAGCAATATTAATGACTTTAGACTTTACAGTAAAGAACAACATGAGAAATAATGACGGTTGCTATGCAATGAGAAAAGGTTCAATTTATGAGAAGAATACAAAAATTCTAATTTGCCTAGCAACCACACCCTTAAAATACATGAAACCAAAACTAGCTACAAGGAAAAACTGACAAATCTCTAGGGAGATTTTAGTACATCTTTCTCAGTGATGGATAGATCAAGGGGACAAAACTATGAAAGAGTTGAAAAGTGAAAAGAATGTATATTGTCTCATGTTCAATAAAATATAAGGTGAAATACTGTTTCAGACATGTTTAGCATGTCAACTTTTAATTAAAATTAAGAAAATTTAATCCTACAATTTTAGGAATACACACATATATCTTAAGACTGTATTTTAAAAAGTAAAGCTTTTGTGAAGACAAGATTCAATACAACCATTTCAGATGGGGAGAGGTATGGGAACAGCATTGAGGATGCACACAGGTAAATGTAACTTGCTAGTATTCAAGTTCATGTCTTGGATTCTGGGTAGATAGGTGATTTTTCCTTATTAAAGTAATAAACAAAAAGGAAAGATCATTTAAGTAAAATTTAGGGAATTTCCCTGATGGTCCAGTGGCCAAGACTCTGTGTTCCTGATGCAAGGGGCCCAGGTTTGATCCTTGGTCAGGAAACCAGATCTCACATGCCACAATTAAGATGGAAGTTCCCACATGCTGCAGCTAAGACCCAGCACAGTCAAATAAATAAGTAAATATTAAACCAAATTCAGTGCAGCTGAATACCTATGTCTGTATCTATATCTGTGTCTATATATGTATATCTGGAGATGGACTTCCCAAGTTAAAATTCTGGCTCTGCAGTCAATCTCTGTATCTTAGTTCCCTTCTGTGTAATATGGAAGTATAATAATTATACTTATTGCATCATGGTGAACACTAAATGAACAAATAGATTTAAAGTCCTTAGATCATTATTTCATGTAGATTAGGGGAGCAATACATAGTAGCAATTAATACTATTGCTCCTGAGAGAGAAATGACTCTTTGGATGTCCCACCCTTCTTTTTTCTCGGGTTTATTCATACTCATCCTTGTTACTTTCTCTTCTGAGATAATTAAGATAATTCCGATCTCTTTAAGGCCCACTCCTTTACTCACACTCTGAATGCTATCCTTATCTCCCCTGCCTCCCTGTCCTCTTCCCACAAATGATCCTGTCCTTTCTTGCTTCTCCAAGCTCTTTGTATCAGTAAGGTTTGGACCAGGAAAACAGAAACCACTCTAGGTATCTCAAACAGTGAAGGGTATATTATAAGGACTTGGAGACTCTCAAAGCTGTTGGAAGAGCTGAGTGTGGGGTGAGCAAAGATCAGGAAAGTCATTTCTAGCTTTCAGGAAAATGGAATACGCCATTCTTTCCACCTGAAGCAACTTTCCTTCCCCTTCGATAAGTGAACTCTATCCAGCCTTCAGGACTTGGCTCCTCAATCCCTTCCTTTGGGAAGGCGACTTGAAAATGTTAATAAATGTTAGCTTCCCCCAGTCTCCTAGCTTTTGGCAGAGGACACAGACTCCTGAGTCAAAGACAAAGGAAGGCTTATTACTCACAGCAGTAGCGGTTGCCAGAGTAGCATCATTTTCTTGTACTGGCTCTCTGAGTTGGGTTTCTACAGGGTGAGGTAATGGGGGCTGGGTGGGTTGTGTTACAGGGGCGGGATCCTGGATTTAGAGAGCCTGAAACTTTTCTAATGGGTTGCAAGAAAACCTGCCCAAAATTCATCCCAGGGAGAGGCTTTATTTTTATTTTACTGGACAGTAAAAATACTTGCTCTTTCTCTGAAGGGAAATACTATTTCTGTTTTCCAATACTGTTTGCTCTGCAAATATCCATGCAAATTTCATCTCACCAAAAATGCAGTAAATGTTTCTGCTCACAAGTCAGGCAGAAATTTGAGAGACCATGGAAAATTTGTCTCATACCACTTATTACAGTTTATTGTAAGTGCTTGTTCATTTGATATTTTCTCTAACTGTACTGTAAGTTGCTTGAGGGCAGGGTACAATCTCTTTTCATTGCTTTATCCCTAGGATAGTGACTGAGTGTGTGTATGTAGTTGCTCTGTTGTGTCCAACTCTTGACAATCCCATGGACTATAGTCCACCAAGCTCCTCTGTCCATGGAATATTTCAGGCACAAATACTGGGGCAGGTTGCCATTTCCCACTTCAGGGGATCTTCCTGACCTAGGGATCTAACAGGAGTCTCTTGCGTCTCCTGCGTTGGCAGGTAGGTTCTTTACCAATAAGCCACCTGGGAAGCCCAGGACAGTGACTAGTGCATGGTAAATGGAGTAAATATTTGTGGAATGAATGAATGCCCTCAGTTCTATGTGTAACACAGGGTTGGGAATGGTGCTCTATGTCTAGCTCTTCTTATCTAAGGCTAGAGCAGTATCTGGGAAGCAGTGCTGGGATTCTCTGAAAGTGTCATAGCTTCTCTGGATCATGCTTGGTCAACTATTTGGGAATGTAATTGCAGGAACAGGAGGATATGATTATGAGGTGCCCCTACATTCTTCTCCTTTCCCCTCTTCCAGAGCATGTAACTTGAGTGTACAGAGCCTCAGGAAAATTGCTGTGATATTTATTTGAAATCTAATGCTATTTCTAGGCTGGTGAGTGAAGTGAAAGTCGCTCAGTCATGTCCGACTCTGTGCGACCTCATGGACTATGGAATTCCATGGAATTCTCCAGGCCAGAATACTGGAGTGGGTAGCCTTTCCTTTCTCCAGGGGATCTTTCCAACCCAAGGATTGAACCCAGGTCTTCCACATTGCAGGCAGATTCTTTACCAGCCTTGCCACAAGAAAAACCCTCTAGGCTGGTAACTAGCAGGTATTTCTGGTACAAGAAGAATCTTTAAACAATCCTCAAGGAATTTTATAAAACAGTAACATCTACTGAAATGTAAGCTCCATGGGGGTATTTTTGGAGATAATAGATCCTTAATATATTTTGTTGATTGCATTAAAGAAGTAAATTTATTGAGTGCTCACTATATGCCCAAACATGCGACCAGGCATGGAGCTAAGCATTTAATATATTTCATTGGCACAGTGACACTATGAAGTAGGTCCTATATTAGCCCCATTTAGCTGACAAGGAAACTGAGGCTTAGAGAAATTAAGACTCACCCTGACCACGTTATTTGCAAGTGCTAGGCTAGTGTTCAGACCTTGGCATGAATCCACATAAAACATCTTTGCCCACAAAGTGCCAAGGTGGGAGAGCTGTCATTTATGGAGGAGGGTGGTAGAATGTTAACACATACCATGTTTTTCACTGGATCGTTTTCTGATCCTATGACTTGAAAATTGTAGCTTGACAAGTATTGTGTACTTGAATAAGATCAAATTGCTTATCTGTGAAACTTTTTGCCCTATAAAAATGTTATTTAATACTTTCACATATTTTCATCTCAACTGTGTGCTGTAAACATCTCAGAAAATGTGGTTTTCAAAAAGTAGCTTCAGAAACATTAATATTCTGAGTACAGGACATGCCTTGGGTCCCCAGACATGCCTGGCATCATAGTTTTACCTAGACCCTGAGGTCATCCAGAGGACATTTTCATAGAAAATGGGGACCAGGAAGAGGATATTTCTCACCTAAGACCTGTGAGGACCAAAAAAGCACAGTGGAACAATAAAGACAGCAGCCACTGAAATCATTGAGCTAGCGAACTTGAGATTAGCCGGACTCTGCCAAATATTAAAACTTTACACTGTCAGAGTGAACTCCTGGCTGGAATCTGAAGGGACAATTTGAGAAAATTCAAGTTCCCCAAAACGAATTTGCTGCTTTCAGCCATGACAAATCACCACAGTATTCAACAAGCTCAGTGATTACTGACTTAGAGGACATAACCAGCATTGTTACTCTGAGTTAATATCCGAGGCTAAATATTCATTTACATCGTTAGTGTTAGGAAACGCAGCCAGAAAATATTCAGGAGCCTGCTCTGTTGGCCGAGTCAGCCTGAAAGGAATCGCATCCTGTCAAGGGCTGAACTGAAGGCTGGGTCTTTGTGTGATTGGCATCGGTTCCAGTCCTGCCAGCAGACACACAATTCCCCGTTGTCCCTGTGATCCACGCTTCACCTTGCCTGTGGGGCAAGCGTGGTTTGATGTGACCTCTTTGAAGACTCAATGCTGTGCCTCACCCTCTTGTTCAGAGGAGGCTGGCAAGCCCGGAGACCACTGGAACGGGGACAGCAGTCATCCTCATTCTCCTGCACGCGGTCACATAGTTAGTAGGTCACACGTACTAATGATAATTTAATAAGCATAGCAGTACGACGGCAGATGACAACGTTTGATTTTGCCATGGAGGTCGGAGATCTGAAAGCCAAGAAGTTTCTGTGTCATTGTGTCAGGAGTTTGTGGAGAATTAAACAAAATTAGATACAGCTACTTTCCTTTCTTATGAAATTTTCTCTCATTGAGAACAAATACATACTTTTCCCACCTCATAGACAAAATGACTGTTTTATGAACTTATGGTACAAACTGTTTTAAATTCAAGTAGCGATAGAAAAAAAAATCGGTGACAACCACAATGAATATTTTTAGTACATCTTTCTTTCTTTTTTTTTTTAAAGAGAGATCCTCTAATAACTGTGATTTTTATTATTTTTACTTTTTTCTATTCTTTTTTATTGGGGTATAGCCACTCCACAATGTTGTGTTAGCTTCCACTGCATAACAAAGTGACTCAGCCACATTTATATATACACACACACACGTATATATATGTATATATACTCCCTCTCGGGCCCCTCTTTTTCCGCATGTAATCCCATCTATCTAGGTCACCAGAGAGTTGTTTAGTTGCTAAGTTGTATCTGACTCTTTTGCAACCCCATAGACTGTAGCCTGCTAGGCTCCTCCATCCATGGAATTTTCCAGGCAAGAATACTGGAGTTGGTTGCCATTTCCTTCTCCAAGGAATCTTCCTGACCCAGGGGTGGAACCTGTGTCTCCTGCACTGCAGTCAGTTTTTACCACTGTGTCACCAGTGCTTCCCATTTCTAATTTAAGTATAAGTCTATTTTATAAAACAAGTTGGGCTCATACTAGACACACTTTTGGTATTGGGTTTTTTTCCATTTTGTATGCTGTAAATATTTTATTGGCTTTTAAAAAAAGGATTCATTGGAGTATAGATTTACCATGTTGTGTTAGTTTCAGGAGAACAGAAAAGTGAATCTGTTCTACCCGTACATATATTCACTCTCTTTTAGATTCTTTTTCCATACAGGCCATTACACAGTACTGAGTAGAGTTCCCTGTGCCGCACAGTAGGTCCTTATTATTTTTGGTAAATAATCATCTCTTACTTATTTGTTTCTTTTTTTGTGGCTGTTTGATATTCTGTGATGCAGATGGTGTGGAGGACAGACACAGGTTTAAACCATAGCTCTGTGAGGGCCTCAGTTTCCTCAGCTGTAAAATGGGAGTACGAATATTTGCCTGGCAGCCTTGGAGAGTTGTCATGACAGTTTAAATTAGTTTCTGTGAAGCCTAGAACATGCTAAGCTCATAAAGAATTCTTGCTTATAGATATGCTTATGGAACATTTGGGTAGCATTTCAGAGTTAGACCATAACACTGGAGTCTGTCTTCATCATTTGGTCTTAACCCACCAAACATCAGAACCCAAGTTATGTCAAAACTATAATCCCTCAATCCTTCCTAATGCAGATTTTAAAGTTTTGGGTAAAATAAAACTTTTAAGGAACCACCACACACTTTTATGAAGTTGTCTTCTTTTCAACAAAGAACTGGTGTGACTGACTTTCCTTTGAAGGTCCTGCGAGGGCTTTAGCCTTCAAACAGAATCACTGATGGGCTTTAATGTGAAGTGAAAGTTGCTCAGTCCTGTCTGGCTCTTTGCAACCCCATGGACTATGCAGTCCATGGAATTCTCCAGGCCGGAATACTGGAGTGGGTAGCCTTTCCCTTCTCCAGGGGATCTTCCCAACCCAGGGATCAAACCCAGGTCTCCCACATTGCAGGCGGATTCTTTACCATCTGAGCCACCAGGGAAGCCCAAGAATACTGGACTGGGTAGCCTATCCCTTCTCCAGAAGATCTTCCCAACTCAGGAATCGTTTGGGGTCTCCTGCATTGCAGGCAGATTCTTTACCAACTGAGCTACCAGGGAAGCCATGGACTTTGATACTGGGTGGGAATTCAGGGGAGCCTCTCAGGGTCCAGGAATTAATATGTTTTGATGAATGCTAATTTTTAGTAGTTCCCTGGTTAATACTCTTTTACTTAAAATATAGTGATAAGAACTTGCCACTCAAACCACTGAAATCATGTGTGTGTGCGTGCTCAGTTGCTTCAGTTGTGTTGGGCTCTTTGTGACCCTATGTGCTGTAGCCCACCAGGTTCCTGTGTCCATGGGATTCTCCAGAGTTGCCATGCCCTCCTCCAGGGGATCTTCCTGACCCAGAGATGGAACTCGCATCTTTTACGTCTCCTGCGTGGGAAGGTGGGTTCTTTGTCACCAGTGCCACCTGGGAAGCCCACTGAAATCCAGATCCTTCCATATTTCTGGTTCCAAAACCCAATTCTGCTTCCCTTTGACAACAGAAAACCCTGTTTAGACCAACTCCTCCCAAGATGAGTAGCCCTAGACTGTTCATGTCCTGCTGCTATGAGGGAGGGCATGGCAAGCAGTTGCGCTCTCCTTCCTACAATGTGCAGAGAAGGAAATGGCAACCCACTCCAGTAGCCTTGCCTGGAGAATTCCACGAACAGAGGAGCCTGGAGGGCTACAATCCATGGGGTGGCAAGGAGACTGAGCAACTATCGCTCACTCACTCACTCCTACAGTGTGCAAAATGTTAGGTCTCATGTTGACCACTGCATGAGGTGGGGTGAGGCAGGGTTTATTTTTTTAAAAAAGGAAAACTAAAAGAATTCAACTTCATTAATTGCTGCCCAGACTAAACGTTGGCCACTGCACCGTTTTTCATGCTAAGGAGAAACTCTCTGATGGGGAATAAACATCTGATCAACTTGTGTTGCCGAGAGAGGGATGGTTTTAGGAAGAGGTTATATACATTCTTCCATTTGGAGGAAATGAACTCTGCGGACTGCGCCTCTTTATTGATACTGTTTTCTCCCCCCTTTTCTTTTCCTTTTCGAAATAAGTTCCCTGGAATGGTCGGGCGATGTGGGAAAATATTGTGACACTCAGGCCTGTTTACGTTTGCGGGGGGGGGGGGGGGTGGGTGGGGGGCGGCTGTTTTGTTTGCCTTGCCGGCCGCGGGGCCCCTCCTTTTCATGGTCGGCGGTCCCCCGACAGCTCGGATTCCTCCGCTGACATCTGCGATAATGAGAACCCTGACGGGAATAGATTTGCAAAATGATGGGCCCACAATAGGACGGCGCTGTCCCCCAAACTTCGCTGGAGATAAGCAGATGGGGTCTGAAAACAGAGCGTTTGAACCGATTAGGTCGAGGTGACCGCCTTTATTCAGCGCACACTGGAGCGCTATTCGGCGCCGGACCCCACCGCCCCCACCCCCCAACCCCGACTTCCCTGCCGACCCCCCTTCTCCCCCCAGCCCTCGCCTCCCCTGGTTTGAAGCCGGGAGGGCCGCCGATGGCCGCCTTTCTCTGCCTCCCGCGCACTCGCCTGGAGCCCGGCCCTTCCCGTCCCCAAGCGGAAGCCTGCTGGGCACCCACCTCGTGCCAACCGACTGAACGACAGAGAAAAGCCACCCCTCACGCCGCATAAAGAGAAGCCGAGGCAACACATGGGGCTTTCCCACTCGGCACAAATGATGGCTGTTTGTGCTAGTTAACCTTTTTCGGAGCCCGGGTCGCCCCTGCTGGGAGGCAGGGCCAGGCTGCAGGGAGCGCAAAGCCTGGCAGAGCCCGGCGTCGCCAGCGCGCCCGCCCGGGGGCCCCCAGCACGCGCCGCCGCCTCCGCAGAATACCAAAGCCCAGGCCCCCGCTCTCCATAAGTCAGCCGGCCCCATGTGCTGCTGACAGCTTGGATTCCAGAAGAGAAGGGCCTCCAGGAAAACTCCACACAGTTCCTGGTGACTTGGATTGCCTGGCACGGTTTACCTTCCGAAGCCCTGAAAAGGAGGACATGGAAAGGTTCCCACCCCGGGCTTTATAATGTTCAGTGTCTCCTCCACTAGCTGTGTCAGAGGCAACCTCCTTTGTACTTTGCAAGCCTAGAGTCAGGTCGTTAATACACTTTTTCTTTTCGCCGTATATTTGTATTTTTTAAAACCTTTATATCTTGTATTGGAATACAGACAGTTAACAATATTATGATAGTTTCAGGGGACTCAAAGGGACTCAGCCATACATATATATGTATCCATTCTCCTCTAAACTCCCCTTCCGGTCCAAGTCCCTGTGCTATACCGTAGGACGCTGTTGGTTATCTGTTTTAAGTATAGTAGTGTGTACATGCCCACCCCAAACTCCCTAACTATCCCTTCCTTCCACCATCCTCACCCCTCAACTGTAAGTTCGGTTCTCTAAGTCTGTGAGTCTATTTCTGTTTTGTAATTTCATGCGCATTATTTCTTTTTAGCTTCTACATTATCTCTGTACTAATACTACCCTGAACACTCTGGATCTCCTCTGCTAATACACTTTTTAATAACCTGTGCCCGGAGCTAATTGACTGAAGCAAAACCAAGACAGGGTGATTGTACAAATGTGTTTCTAAGACCCGTTCTCTGGGTCTCTGGGGAGAATTTTGATGATGTCAGAGCTGTAATGCTAGCTAAAGAAGAATGAGGACAGAAGGTGATCCTTTTGTGAAGGAAATTTTTGGAAGTAGCTTTTCAGGGCAGCGGAAAGTGGGGGGAAGCAGAAATTTAAAATCAATGGGAGTTCCATGCCCAGGTGGAGGGCTGGTAATGCCGCAACACTGAAATAGCCAAATGTAGTAAAAGGAATCAGATTTCTGCAAATTGCAGGTTGAGCTAATCAGTGAAAATGCATTTATTCCAGCTGCCAGTGTTCTGAAGAGCGGGACTCCTACCCTCCAGTACACTCCAGAGAACAGTCTGTAGAGCTCATGTCCTCAAACTCCCCATCCCTGACTATCTCCTGCTGCCAGCCCAGACCTGTGGGGTTTTGTGCTAACTCAGTGTAGCTCGTTTATGAGGTGGCATTGTTCAGAATTGGGTGTTCACCTGGCAATGACTTTCCTGAGAACGGAGGGTTTGCTCAGGCACAGTTGAAATAGTTCATTAACCAGGAAAGCCATCACAACATTTCCACAAATAGGTCAACAAAATCTAGCATTGCAGATATCACATTCTGAGGAAATCCACCTCAGAAACAAAGGTTTTGATAAACCTTTGTTTATCAAAAGAAATCATAGAGGATTCACTAAAACATAATATTTGTGGCCACCCGTCATGGTAAAGAGAAGAGGGAAATAAGAGGATGCAAAGGTTGGGACCTTGAGCTACATTTTATTGGGAATGTTTGAGATGAAATAAAGGTTAAGGACATCAATCATCTCTATTTTTTAAGTCCTATCCTTCATGGAAGCTCTCAGGTACTTGGAGGTTGGGCATTTTTTGATTTTCATAAAACCATAGGATGAAATATTAAATTTAGCTTGCAGTGGTGTTTTTTTTTTTTTTTTTTTAAGGTGCAAGCTCTCATAATCCTTTAGAAACATAAATGGTTGAAAGAACATTTAGTTTTGGGTTCACAACATTTGAATTTTGTCTCTGCTAGTCATTGGTTGTGTGATTTTGAACACATTTGTTAACTTCAGTGAATCTTGGTGCTGCTACGGACTAAATATTGTGTCCCCCTAACATTCATTTAATTGAAGACCTAAACCCTATGCAATAGAAATTGGAGATGGGGCCTTTAGGAGGTAATGTCATGAAGGCGGAGGCCTTAAGAATGGAATTAGTGCCCTTAGAAGAAGAGACATGACAGAGATGACCTCACCCTCCACCATGTGAGAATACAGCAAGGTGACTGTTTCAAGCCAGGAAGCCAGGTAGCTTAAATATACCTTAAAAAGTAAACTGTGTCTTATTTTGCCTGAGGGTTGTATTATTTCTTTTCAAAGGTATCTTCAGTTCAGTTCAGTCGCTCAGTCGTGTCCTATTATTTGCGACCCCATGAATTGCAGCACGCCAGGCCTCCCTGTCCATCACCAACTCCTGGAGTTCACTCAAACTCACGTCCACCAAGTTGATGCCATCCAGCCATCTCATCCTCTGTCGTCCCCTTCTCCTCCTGCCCTCAATTCCTCTCAGCATCAGAGTCTTTTCCAATGAGTCAACCCTTCACTTGAGGTGGCCAAAGTACTGGAGTTTCAGCTTTAGCATCAGTCCTTCCAAAGAAATCCCAGGGCTGATCTCCTTCAGAATGGACTGGTTGGATCTCCTTGCAGTCCAAGGGACTCTCAACAGTCTTCTCCAACACCACAGTTCAAAAGCATCAATTCTTCAGCGCTCAGTCCAACTCTCATATCCATACATAACCACTGGGATAACCATAGCCTTGACTAGATGGACCTTTGTTGGCAAAGTAATGTCTCTGCTTTTCAATATGCTATCTAGATTGGTCATAACTTTCCTTCCAAGGAGTAAGCGTCTTTTAATTTCATGGCTGCAATCACCATCTGCAGTGATTTTGGAGCCCCCCAAAATAAAGTCTGACACTGTTTCCACTGTTTCCCCATTTATTTGCCATGAAGTGATGGGACCAGATGCCATGATCTTCGTTTTCTGAATGTTGAGCTTCAAGCCAACTTTTTCAGTCTCCTCTTTCACTTTCATCAAGAGGCTTTTTAGTTCCTCTTCACTTTCTGCCATAAGGGTGGTGTCATCTGCTGGAATCAAGATTGCTGGGAGAAATATCAATAACCTCAGATATGCAAAGGTATCTTGGTAATTCTATTTTATTGTTGTTCTGTTGTCGTTCAGTCACTAAGTTGTGCCTGACTCTTTGCAACCCCATGGACTGCAGCACACCGGACTCTCCTGTCCTTCATATCTCCCAGAGTTTGCTCAAATTCGTGTCTATTGAGTCAATGATGCTGTCTGACCATCTCAACCTCTGCCACCCTTTTCTCCTTTTGCCTTCAGTCTTTCCCAGCACTGGGGTCTTTTCCAATGAATTGGCTCTTTGCATCAGATGGCCAGAGTATTGAAGCTTTAGCTAAGAATACTATTATGGATTCTTTATCATTCTTTTTTGAGGACTAAAAGATGTAAATTGGAAAGTTCTGCATGATTGAAAAATAAAACACACTAGGCTTCTTGCAAATAGCATAGCTAGTTAAGAGAGCAGTCTCTGAAGTTAGACTGCCAGGGCCCCATGTCCAGCTCTGCTTGTTACTGGCTGTTTAATATTGAGAAATTAATTAACTGATGTTTCAGTTTCCTCATTTGTAAAGTGGTAACAATAACAGCACTTACCTGGTGGGGCTGTTATGAAGATAAACTGAGTTAATATACAAGAAATGTATAGACCAGTGCCAAGATTGATCTCCTGTTTTCTCCATCATCATCATCATCATCATCATGGTCACATTTTGTAGTGAAATGTTTGTGTGCATTAAGACAAATTCCTGCGGATTCTTTATTGTCTGAGCCACTAGGAAAGCCCTAAGGTAAATTCCTAGAGGAGCTGAATTGCTGAGTCAAAGAACATTTCCCACATGGCTCCTTTAAGACTCAAGTTCAGTTCAGTTCAGTTGCTCAGTCATGTCCGACTCTTTGCAACCCCATGAACTGCAGCATGCCAAGCCTCCCTGTCCATCACCAACTCCCAGAGTCCACCCAAACCCATGTCCATTGAGTTGGTGATGCCATCCAACCATCTCATCCTCTGTCGTCCCCTTCTCCTCTTGCCCTCAATCTTTCCCAGCATCAGGGTCTTTTCAAATGAGTCAGCTCTTCTCATCAGGTGGCCAAAATATTGGAGTTTCAGCTTCAACATCAGTCCTTCCAATGAACACCCAGGACTGATCTCCTTTAGGATGGACTGGTTGGATCTCCGTGCAGTCCAAGGGACTCTCAAGAGTCCAACACCACAGTTCAAAAGCATCAATTCTTCGGTGCTCAGCTTTCTTCACAGTCCAACTCTCACATTCATACATGACCACTGGAAAAACCATAGCCTTGAATAGACAGACCTTTGTTGACAAAGTAATGTCTCTGCTTTTCAATATGCTATCTAGGTTGGTCATAACTTTCCATCCAAGGAGTAAGCGTCTTTTAATTTCATGGCTGCAATCACCATCTGCAGTGATTTTGGAGCCCAGAAAAATAAAGTCAGCCACTGTTTCCACTGTTTCCCCATTTATTTGCCATGAAGTGATGGGACCAGATGCCATGATCTTAGTTTTCTGAATGTTGAGCTTTAAGCCAACTTTTCCACTGTCCTCTTTCATTTTCATCAAGAGGCTCTTTAGTTCTTCACTTTCTGCCATAAGGGTGGTGTCATTTGCATATCTGAAGTTATTGATATTTCTCCCAGCAATCTTGATTCCAGCTTGTGCTTCCTCCAGCCCAGCGTTTCTCATGATATACTCTGCATATAAGTTAAATAAACAGGGTGACAATAGCCCCATCTAATAGGTCCAGTAGTAAATTTGGCAGCTGGGCTAGGTGTGCTTTGTCTTTAGCCTTTCTTGGACACCGGAGGAGGCAACGCTGATCAAAACCAGATGCAGGTACTGCAATGCTGAGCTTCTCCAGTCACAGTGACAACATAGGTGTCTCTGAGAACATTTCCTGGAGGTGTGTTGTGGGTCTCTTGGCACTTAGCTCACCCATGTCCTGTCTATTGATGGATCTGGCCTGTTCTGTTCGTTTTGCCCCTGAGCAGCCATGAGACACCCTGTCAGGGAGTGATCAGAGCCATTGTGACAAATAAATGTACTTAGCGAGTTATATGGTTCAAATAAATCAAAGTTGATTTGGTCTGGCCTCACTGTGTAACTGGGCTGACAGTCATTCTGATAAGTGGCAAAGTTGATGACCGTCTGGGTTTGCTAGGTTTGTTAATGGGTAGCGTTTTAAAGGGAGCATGTGTCCAGGGTTAGCTGTCTCTTGGTGTGAATGAGGGAGCATGCCTGGGGGAGGGGCAAGGGAAGCGTGTCTCCCTCATTTGGGCACATTGGGAAATGTGACTGGGCATATCTCTCTTGCCCCCACTCTGTGCCCCAAGGAAGCATGGCTGGACCCGAGGGAGAGTGTTCTAGACCACTTTTTGGTTCCTCCCTATAGTCCCAAGCTCTCCTCCTAGACAGAAGGAAGGAGTGGGGGTGGTGGGAGAGACTCAAATCACTGGGCTTATTTCCTCTTTCATCTTCCTTTGTAAGTGAGCTAAAGGCCAGAGAACAAACAGATAATACAAGAACAAGAAATCCTTGAAAAAGGAGAGGCAGAGTGGGTCTTAGGGTTTGTGAAAATAAGGCTAAAGGGAAGATCAGATTCTGTTATCCTTTCAATCTTACTTAAGCTGAGTAAAAAGAATAATTGAATTAAATTGGCAGAAGGAACATTTTTGGAGGAGCAGGGGTTGAATAGGCTTCCCAGGTGGAGCTTGTGATAAAGAACCAGCCTGCCAATGCAGGAGCTGTTTAAGAGACTCAGGTTCGATCCCTGGGTCAGGAAGATACCCTGGAGGAGGGCATGGTAAGCCACTCCAATATTCTTGGCCTGGAGAATCCCATGGACAGAGGAGCCTGGCAGGTTATGGTCCAGAGGGTCACAAAGAGTTGGACATGACTGAAGCAACTTAGCACGCATGCACACAGGAGTTGAATAACAACTATGTTTACCCAAAGTTTATAGCACATGCCATGTACCCAAACATGCCTGTCCCTTGAGTGGATGAATGAGTGAGTGATGGTAACAATAAGGTCTTATAGACCTGGATTTTTATCTTAGATTCAGCAGTTATTATCTCTGTGGCCTTAGGCAAGTCCTATACACATTCTGACAAATCTAGACAGCATATTAAAAAGCTGAGACATCACTTTGCTGACAAAGGTCCATATAGTCAAAGCTATGGTTTTTCCAATAGTCATGTACAGACGTGAGAGCTGGACCATAAAGAAGGCTGAGCACCGAAGAATTGATGCCTTCAAACTGTGGTGCTAGAGAAGACTCTTGAGAGTGCCTTGGGCAGCAAGGTGCTCAAACCAGTCAATCCTAAAAGAAATCAACCTTGAATATTCATTGGAAGGATTGATGCTGAAGGTGAAGCTCCAATGCTTTGGCCACTTGATGCAAAGAGCCGACTCACTGGAAAAGACCCCGATGCTGGGAAGGATTGAAAGCAAAAGGAGAATGGGGTGGCAGAGAATGAGATGGTTAGATAGCCTCGGTGACTCAATGGACATGAGTTTGAGCAAACTCTGGGAGATAGTAAAGGACAGGGAAGCCTAGCATGCTGCAGTCCATGGGGTCACAAAAGAGTTGGACGTGACTCAGTGACTGAACAACAATAGCAACATTGATAGTGAGCCAAGTTAGATGTAGGAAATAATCTTGCTAAACACAGATAGTTCTTCAGACTAACATATTTCAGAGCTGGGGTTATTTTCCTCTCTGGGAGGGAGAGGGGTGTGCTTATCCAGCCACAAGAGCCTGCTAGATGCCAGTTCCTGCCTTCATCCTCTTGACAATGAGGCTTGTTTCCAAGCTGCCTTGCCCAGGAGTTGTGGGTAGTTTGTTTCCATCGTCAGGTGAACTGGACATCATGGTTTTCCGGTCTTTTGTGATCCCTACCCTGGGTCTTGTGGGTTGTTTATACGCACCACTCACTCCCCAGGTTAGTCAAGCAGAGCTTGTCATTTGCCCCTTTGAAGGCTGTCTGGGCCACTTCAGTGGCCACATCACACCTTTTCACTGCCAGGTGGCCCTCTGTGGTGCCCATCTCCTGCCACCAGAAGCCTGTGCAGTGTCCTGTGCCTTCTGCCCTTCTCTTCCTGTACCACTGCTCTCAGAATGGGACCTCATAACCCTCACTTCTGTCTCAAAGTAGGTTATTCAAATCCATGATCTTGTCAACCCCATTTCTTATAGTTGTACCCTGGCAGCTCCCTGACTTTATAGTCATCAATGAGCAGGTAGTGTGCGTGTGCGTGTATGTGTGTGTGGGTGTGTGTGTGTGTGGGTGTGGGTGTGTGTAGGGGGCCTGGATGAGGGCTGGAAGGGCTTCCTGGGACCTTTGTAATCATACAGATATGCACCTACTTACTCCCTTAAAGCATAAGGCTGGTTTTTGTTTCCTTGATGTGTGCCCCTGATATTCATTGTCTCTATTCTAGTCTAAGCTTGTGCCCTGTTTCCAAAGACGTCATTGCATCAACTGTGTGAGAAACTCTCATCATTTCCACTTTGTGGATGAGGAGACAGATTCAGAGGGTTAAGTAATTTGCCCAAACATTACATAATTTCTAGGTGGCTGATCTAAGACTCAATTGCAAGCATTAAAAACACAGTTGAAATGAATGAAATTGCTGTCAGCTTTGTATCTGGTACTAAGTAGCTAATACAGAGAACTTGGTATTTGGGAACAATGTGAAAAGTAGACTTTAAATTTACTCTTGGCACATGACTGAGAGGAAAACCTGGGTTGTGAGAATAGACTTGGGTTCAAATCCAGATTTTTTTGCCTCGTCATTGTGTTTTCTTAAATAAGCCTCATATTCCAGAACTGGGAAGTAGGACATATGGGAAATAATAACGAGATCAGGCTGCCCAGAATGTGGGGTTTAGGGAGAAGAAATATGAATGAAAAAGGTAGATTGGGATTCATATTGGACTTTTTTCATTTGTGGCTGTCATTTGTTAAATGAATGACTTTGAATATTCTCTCTACTTTTTGATGATTTCTCACCTTGCAAGCCCAGGTCCCTGGACTCTCTGACACCTGGGATGCCTGTGTGTGGACAGGTTCTGTCAGATGGGACCACCCACATGAGATCTGATTTAGAAGACGGGAGTGAGAGGAGCTGGCCACACATGGGGGTGAGTCAGACTTTTGGGTGTGGTGGAGCAATGATACACTTTTCATCTGGGGCAACAGTGGGAGCTTGTGGTACTGGGTCCCAAGAGAGGATGCTGAGCAGAGTTGGCAGTAATATTTCTCTACAGAATCCTGTGGGGTGGCTACTTTACATAACTTTTAATAAATCCCTCTCTGCTTAAACCAGCCAAGGTAGATTCTGTTATTTGTCATCAGGGACTCTGACAAGTATATCACACTGAAGCAAGCCTGTGAGCCAATTTATTGCTTAGAGTTCAAAAAAACATCTGTGCATCTCTCTCAAAAGTCAAAATTTCTTTAACCTTTCTATCTAGACAGAAGTGTTTTCATTTCTGCTGGGCCTTCAGAGGCATTAAAATATTTCTATTGCCTTTGCAATATTGCTTAATTTTTTTTTCTGATTTATGGTGACAAAGAAGGAAAAAAAATATGGAGGTAAAATCCATAGCCATACCCTTATTTTACACCTTCTTTCAGAAGAAACTATTTAAAATGATGCTTCAATGAATTTTCTTTCAAATCCCAACTATGTCCTCTGTGGCTCTTAGTTCTTCCTCCTGAGCAGGATCTTGCTAAAGACTGTCTTTAAAAGCTAAATTCTAGGGGTAACAGAGATCCACTTTGCGAGAAAAGACATTACCATTAAAAATTTGATAGTTCAAAGCACAGCTCAAGTAATACAGTTCCCAGAGTCCAGCCTCTCTTGTGACACTGGCCTATCTTAGGGGTATCTTCAAATCTAAAAATACCAGAAAAGAAGTTTTAGCTCATTGAACCCTCTAACCACTTATCTGAAATGGTCTGTTTAATTTGTGGGTCATCCATCAAGTAGATCACATCACTCTTGAACTTCAAGCAGGCTGATGCCATTTCCTGTTTGGCATCAGCAAAGACATCCCAAAGGCCTCCTTCACATCCCACTCTCTGTGCTATGACCTTGACTGTGTTGTGCTTAGATTGCTCAGTCCTGTCTGACTCATTGTGACCCCATGGGCTATAGCCTGCCAGGCACCTCTGTCTATGGGGATTCTCCAGGCATGAATACTGGAGTGGGTTGACATGCCCTCCTCCAGGGGATCTTACCAACCCAGTGACCGAACCCAGGTCTCCAGCATTGCAGGCGTATTCTTTACCATCTGAGCTACCAGGGAAGACCATGACCTTGACTACTTCTATCCAAATCTCTTGCTGCAGATTGCAAGCTTCCCAGTCCACAGTTGTGTTGGTACAGGAATGTCAGCTTGCAGTAAAGGCAGGGCAATATGGATATGCATGATTAATTAATTATACTGGTTTGACCGGATCCAGCAGAAGCAGCTACTTCCTTGTCTCACCCAGAGAGTTCTTTTTTTTTTTTTTTCTAATTTTATTTTATTTTTAAACTTTACATAATTGTATTAGTTTTGCCAAATATCAAAATGAATCCGCCACAGGTATACATATGTTCCCCATCCCGAACCCTCCTCCCTCCTCCCTCCCCATACCATCCCTCTGGGCCGTCCAGTGCACCAGCCCCAAGCATCCAGCATCGTGCATCGAACCTGGACTGGCAACTCGTTTCCTACATGATATTTTACATGTTTCAATGCCATTCTCCCAAATCTTCCCACCCTCTCCCTCTCCCACAGAGTCCATAAGACTGTTCTATACATCAGTGTCTCTTTTGCTGTCTCGTATACAGAGTTATTGTTACCATCTTTCTAAATTCCATATATATGCGTTAGTATACTGTATTTATGTTTTTCCTTCTGGCTTACTTCACTCTGTATAATAGGCTCCAGTTTCATCCACCTCATTAGAACTGATTCAAATGTATTCTTTTTAATGGCTGAGTAATACTCCATTGTGTATATGTACCACAGCTTTCTTATCCATTCATCTGCTGATGGGCATCTAGGTTGCTTCCATGTCCTGGCTATTATAAACAGTGCTGCAATGAACATTGGGGTACACGTGTCTCTTTCCCTTCTGGTTTCCTCAGTGTGTATGCCTAGCAGTGGGATTGCTGGATCATAAGGCAGTTCTATTTCCAGTTTTTTAAGGAATCTCCACACTGTTCTCCATAGTGGCTGTACTAGTTTGCATTCCCACCAACAGTGTAAGAGGGTTCCCTTTTCTCCACACCCTCTCCAGCATTTATTATTTGTAGACTTTTGGATCGCAGCCATTCTGACTGGTGTGAAATGGTACCTCATAGTGGTTTTGATTTGCATTTCTCTGATAATGAGTGATGTTGAGCATCTTTTCATGTGTTTGTTAGCCATCTGTATGTCTTCTTTGGAGAAATGTCTATTTAGTTCTTTGGCCCATTTTTTGATTGGGTCGTTTATTTTTCTGGAGTTGAGCTGTAGGAGTTGCTTGTATATTTTTGAGATTAGTTGTTTGTCGGTTGCTTCATTTGCTATTATTTTCTCCCATTCTGAAGGCTGTCTTTTCACCTTGCTAATAGTTTCCTTTGATGTGCAGAAGCTTTTAAGGTTAATTAGGTCCCATTTGTTTATTTTTGCTTTTATTTCCAATATTCTGGGAGGTGGGTCATAGAGGATCCTGCTGTGATGTATGTCGGAGAGTGTTTTGCCTATGTTCTCCTCTAGGAGTTTTATAGTTTCTGGTCTTACGTTTAGATCTTTAATCCATTTTGAGTTTATTTTTGTGTATGGTGTTAGAAAGTGGTCCAGTTTCATTCTTTTACAAGTGGTTGACCAGATTTCCCAGCACCACTTGTTAAAGAGATTGTCTTTAATCCATTGTATATTCTTGCCTCCTTTGTCAAAGATAAGGTGTCCATATGTGCGTGGATTTATCTCTGGGCTTTCTATTTTATTCCATTGATCAATATTTCTGTCTTTGTGCCAGTACCATACTGTCTTGATAACTGTGGCTTTGTAGTAGAGCCTGAAGTCAGGTAGGTTGATTCTTCCAGTTCCATTCTTCTTTCTCAAGATCGCTTTGGCTATTCGAGGTTTTTTGTATTTCCATACAAATTGTGAAATTATTTGTTCTAGCTCTGTGAAGAATACTGTTGGTAGCTTGATAGGGATTGCATTGAATCTATAAATTGCTTTGGGTAGTATACTCATTTTCACTATATTGATTCTTCCAATCCATGAACATGGTATATTTCTCCATCTATTAGTGTCCTCTTTGATTTCTTTCACCAGTGTTTTATAGTTTTCTATATATAGGTCTTTAGTTTCTTTAGGTAGATATATTCCTAAGTATTTTATTCTTTCCGTTGCAATGGTGAATGGAATTGTTTCCTTAATTTCTCTTTCTGTTTTCTCATTATTAGTGTATAGGAATGCAAGGGATTTCTGTGTGTTGATTTTATATCCTGCAACTTTACTATAGTCATTGATTATTTCTAGTAATTTTCTGGTGGAATCTTTAGGGTTTTCTATGTAGAGGATCATGTCATCTGCAAATAGTGAGAGTTTTACTTCTTCTTTTCCAATTTGGATTCCTTTTATTTCTTTTTCTGCTCTGATTGCTGTGGCCAAAACTTCCAAAACTATGTTGAATAGTAATGGTGAAAGTGGGCACCCTTGTCTTGTTCCTGACTTTAGAGGAAATGCTTTCAATTTTTCACCATTGAGGATAATGTTTGCTGTGGGTTTGTCATATATAGCTTTTATTATGTTGAGGTATGTTCCTTCTATTCCTGCTTTCTGGAGAGTTTTTATCATAAATGGATGTTGAATTTTGTCAAAGGCTTTCTCTGCATCTATTGAGATAATCATATGGTTTTTATTTTTCAATTTGTTAATGTGGTGTATTACATTGATTGATTTGCGGATATTGAAGAATCCTTGCATCCCTGGGATAAAGCCCACTTGATCATGGTGTATGATCTTTTTAATGTGTTGCTGGATTCTGATTGCTAGAATTTTGTTAAGGATTTTTGCATCTATGTTCATCAGTGATATTGGCCTGTAGTTTTCTTTTTTTGTGGCATCTTTGTCAGGTTTTGGTATTAGGGTGATGGTGGCCTCATAGAATGAGTTTGGAAGTTTACCTTCCTCTGCAATTTACCCAGAGAGTTCTTAAGCAAAAAAAGAGTTGGATGGATGTAAATTTATAAAAGGGACACACACACATATATATATAGGGTCTGTCTTACTGTGTCACCAATCTGGTTTGCCCAAACTTCTTCCTTCCATTATTGTGTTACCACTGTATAGGGAGCAGGCTGATCGGACAGCCTGGTATGATCACTGTCCTGGTCTTTCCTGGCAGTCCCTTTAGCAGATCTGTAACTGGTCGGTTCCTTCCGGGGCTGTTGCACCACGGCATGTGCCTGGGGTCAAAGCTAAGCAAGAATCTGCGCTCTCTGTTAAATCTAGTAGATACTAGTTGTATTTTAATGGATGTGTGTTTTCTCACAGCTTCTGTCATTTGTTTACTCCTTTATTGTAGAGCCTGTTTTTTTTGTCAGATGTTTAACTCTACCTATTTATAAAAATGGTACTCGAACTTGAACATACATTAGATTATGTGTTTTGCTCCCTATCAGGCTTACCTCCCGGAGAAGGCGATGGCACCCTACTCCAGTACTCTTGCCTGGAAAATGCCATGGACAGAGGAGCCTGGGCTGCAGTCCATGGGGTCATAAAGAGTTGGACACAACTGAGCGACTTCCCTTTCACTTTTCACTTTCATGCACTGGAGAAGGAAATGGCAACCTGCTCCAGTGTTCCTGCCTGGAGAATCCCAGGGATGGGGGAGCCTGGTGGGCTGCAGTCCATGGGGTCGTGAAGAGTCAGACATGACTGAGCGACTTCCCTTTCACTTCTCACTTTTATGCATTGGAGAAGGAAATGGTAACCCACTCTAGTGTTCTTGCCTGGAGAATCCCAGGGACAGGGGAGCCTGGTGGGCTGCCGTCTATGGGGTTACACAGAGTTGGACACGACTGAAGTGACTTAGCAGCAGCAGCAGCAGGCTTACCTCCTAAATTCTTTGTATGTGGAATTTTTGTTTTATCCCTTATTTGAGAAAATAGTAATTTGAATAGAAGCAAAAACAAATTTCCATCTCTTCCACCTGTATCATATTTAAAAAAAAAATTTATTTATTTTTGGCTGTACTGGGTCTTCATTGCTGTGCAGGCTTTCTCTTGTGGAGCCTGGGCTCCAGGTGTGAGGGTTTCAGGATTTGCAGCCTGCTGGCTCACTAGTTGCGGCTCATAGGCTCTAGAGCATGGCTCAATAGCTGTGGTGCACAGGCTTAATTGCTCCAAGGTATGTGGGATAGTCCCCAACCAGGGACTGAACCGATGTCCCCTGTATTGGTAGGCAAATTCTTAATCATTGGACTGCCAGGGAAGTCCTAACTTTATGCTTGTTCATTTTTAAACCTCAGTATCAGGACCTCCCTGGCAGTCTGGTGGTTAAGACTCCGCTTCCACTGAAGGGAGCACGGGTTCTGTCTCTGTTTGGGGAAGATCCCGCATGCCTCGAAGCACAGCCAAAAATAAGGAAATTTAAATGGTTAGTTCTTTAAAAAAAAAAAAAAATCAAATGATATGGGCTCCTTTGAATGATTGCCTAGCCACAGGTTGCTATATTATGTTCTTTAATTATGATGAGAACATATTTAGTAGTTCATCAAGTCATGAATTTCTTGTTTGCAGAGCCTCTATTAAGGTTAATGTTTCTCCAGTTTAGTTTAAAACTAGTTTCCAAGGACTAACTGTACAATGTTGCATTTCTATAACCTAGGAGAAAGCTCCTTCCAACACGCATATGTACTCTCACACATCTTCTGATACATAATGCTGGCTAGAGCACAAATATAAAATATTATTTAGTCTTTCTCTAGGTACAACCATCAGTGAGTTAAAAATCCAGAAAGTGTTTCTGCTCACCATATAAAATGGAATTTAAGAGCCTTTCTTTCATTTTAAGTAGATTATTGCTCCATTGTACATAAAACATCACATATGATAGTTCGCTTTCTTGTTCCAATGAAGCATCTCTTTTTATTACATACAGTTAGCATATCATTAGAAAGCAGGCAGTTTGAAAACATCATATTTATAGTTCACACTTTTTTTTGGAGCCACCCCTTCTGTAGCAGTTAAAGGCCTTGATTTGCACTTCACTGATGAGGGGCCAGAACACTGAGGGATTTAGCTTTTCAAGCTCAGATTCAACTCCAATGTGCTGGAATGGAATACAAAGTACAGCTCTGCATTCATTATCACTTAATTATGCAACTAGTTGGGTTTTCAAAGGCATTTTCCTCCCCAAAGCAAAATCTGTGCCAGGTACTTTTGTTTCTCTGGAATGACATTTTCATATTAAAAAAATTAAGTTTTCTTCCATTGCAAATCTAGGAATACTCTTATGTCACTTTTACCCCCAATGGTCTATTTGAGAACATAGGCCACTGTTCATTTTTTTTTTAATAAGTTGTTCTTAAATGTAAAATAGCAGCTATAATCTTTGCCTTTTAAATGATTTATCCAAGGAGGAAAATAATCAAATCCATTTTGTGCTTCTCTGATTTCATATTTATTGCCAGTTTAAGAATCACTAACACAAAAACTAAGAACAATGAGTCTTTACATCCTCCAGACTCGGGTTTTTCATCCTCAGCTCTATTGACATCTGGGGCTGGATAGTTCTTTGTCAGTGGGGGCCTGTGCTGGGCCTTATAGATGTTCAGCAGCCTCCCTGGCTTCTATCCGCAAGCTTCCAGGAGCACTGTCTCCCCGCCTTGCCTGCTGCAAATCATGACAACCCCAGAGGTCTTCAGATATTGTCAAATGTTCCCCTGATTGAGAGCCACTGGTCTGGAACTGTGAGAGACTGAAATAATTATTTCTGCACTATGGTTTTGAACTCTTTCACTGGCCGGTATAATTGTGAATCATTTTCAGTAGTCTTCATTTCTTCCCTTTACAGTATCATACCAACAAACTACTTGGATTTGGAGGTTTTTATACTATTTCTGTCTAAAAGCTTTAGTGGGATTACCTAGAGACTTCTCTCTCAGCCCCTGTCTTACCCCGCCCTGCCCATCCCCTTACTCACTTTCTAAAGCGAAACTATTTGATTCTTTTTGTGATGTCAGGTCATATCTCGTCTCTTCTCAAAACCCTCTAGTGGTTCCCATTTGAGTCAGAGTCAAAGTATAGTCTTTCCAATGCCTTGGGGGATCCCAGGATCTGGCCTCTCTCCTAACTCTGACTTTACTTCCTTTGGATCCCTCCTTACCTGTCTCAACCACATCAGTCTCCTGGCTGATCATGGGTACGGCCCAGCACATTCCCACCTTTGAGTTTTCCCTGGTGCTCCACCCTCTGACCTGAACCATTTTCCCTCCCCCTCCCACCCCCCGCCTCCTGCCCCCCACCCCACTCTGCCCACCACCGCACAGAGAGCTGTGTGTGTCCCTCCCACAACGTCTCCAGGTTTCTGCTCAGATAAGAGGTCTCTCCTATCAACCCATCCCCCATTCCCTACCATTCCCTATCCCCCCCACAATCCCCATCCAGCTTTATTTTTCTCCAAAACACCTGTCGTCACGTGGCATAGTACTTACTCATATTCTGGCTTCCTCTGGGGACTGTGAGCAACAGGAGAGCAATGCTACCTCTCTTTCAGAGGCTGTCCCAATGTTGGGCACAGTGACTTATCCAGCAAGCATTTAGTGCTTAATAAATGCTTGTTAAAGGACTGAATGCTCTTTCTGTTGATGCATTTAGTTCAAGTGGGTTTTGGTTCTGTTTTAATTTTCTTGCAAATTTAGAGATCCAGATCCAGAGATGGACTGTTATCCATCCTCAGAGAAAGACCTCACCTCCTAATCTGAGGGTAAAATCTTAAAATAAGTTTTTTTTTTTTTGGTTATGGAGGAAAAGTCTGATTATACAGCCTGCTTTTATTCAGGACGTCTTTAGTTGCAAGGGACCAAAAACACCTAACTCAGATGGGTTTAAGCAAAGAAGGGAAGGTATTTGTTTGTGTAATTGATATTCTGGGTCATAACTGGCCTTACGCATGGCTAGATCAGTTATGAAGTCATGGCCTCAGAAATCCTTTTCTTTCTGGAATCTCTGCTCCCTCCCTGTGGTCTCATCTTTCTTTTCACATGGTGGCAGGAAATGGCCAAATGGAACTCCAGGTTTCCCTTCTACCAGTTTGCCAAACCTCCTAGAAAAAGTTCCCCTTTCCTGAGGGTTCATGCAAACATCCTGACCTCCAAATTGGTTACTGTGCCATTTTTGGGACACATGCCCCATTGGACAGATGAATTGAAAGTTGGGGGTGAGCATTTTCCTAAAGGACTGTTAGCAGACTCTTGCCTGAAGAAACTGGAACGGATGCTGGGCAGAAAGCAGTAGGTGTTTTAGGTGTGTGTCCACAGTCAAGGCCAGCATCCTCCCCATCCCCAGCAACAGTCCCGAAAGTTTCTCAAAGTCTCACTGGAGGGCAGGCCACTTGGGCTCTTTGCTATAAATTCCATGAAAGGAACCAAAATATTACTGAAAATGTGATGCGAGGGAGAAAATATGTACTTCCAGTTCAGAACCATCATGATGGGAAAGAAAATATGGCTCATCTTCTTGGGAAAGGACCAAGATTCCCAAGGAGCAGGTGCAAATCTTTGCACTCACTTCTCAAACTGCTCTCAGGAGACTGGTCAGTTTGCCTCCTGGACTTCTGGTTTGCAGAATAGATTAAAGCACATTTAAGGCAAGAGTATATAGCTAGCTTCCATTTCCTAACAGTGAAGCTAGGGCTTTAAATATGTAAATTTTAAAAGTATACTTTTATATTTCAAGACTTATACTACTGTAAAGAAATGTAAAAATTTGAATATTTAAGGAATAGCTGTTAGAAAGGCATCAATCCATTACTGACTTCGTCAAGGATGTTACATTATTGGCCAACTTAATGACCAAGGGACACATGTCTACTTGCCCTGGTTTTAGCTGTACAAACTTTTTGAAGATGCACGAACACGTCAGTGGCTCTTTTGAGTAAGTGAATATATGTATGTCTCTAGAAAGTGTGAGAGCAAAGTTAGGAGGAATAAGAGAAAGGAGAGTTGAGTGATGGGGTGAACCAGCTTGAAATGCCTTACACCCCCAAGTGAGGATTAAAGGGTGTTTTTATAGTGATAATCTTTGTTACATCTCATATATGAATGTATGTATATGTGTGTATATACATGCATGTCTATAATGCATGTGTGCTTCCCTGGTGGCTTAGCCGGTAAAAAGCCTGCAGGCAATACAGGAGACTCTGGTTCGATTCTTAGGTTGGGAAGATCTGCTGGAGAAGGGATAGGCTACCCACTCCAGTATTCTTGGGCTTCCCTGGTGGCTCAGCTGGTAAAGAACCTGTCTGCAGTGCAGGAGACCTGGGTTTGATCCCTGGGTTGGGAAGATCCCCTGGAGAAGGGAAAGGCTACCCACTCCAGTATTTTGGCCTGGAGAATTCCATGGATTGTATAGTCTATAGGGTCACAAAGAGTCAGACGTGACTGAGCAACTTAAAAAAAAAAAAAATATATATGTATGTATATATACATATGCTATATATACATACATGTATTCTATAATTTTATTATACACATTATATAATGTGGTTATATAAATATATACTATTAGGGCTTCCCAGGTGGTGCTAGTGGTAAAGAACCTGCCTGCCAATGCAGGTGACATAAGATACATGGGTGTGATCGCTGGGTGGGGAAAATCCCCTGGAGGAGGTCATGGCAACTCACTCTAGTATTCTTGCCTGAAGAATTCCAAGAACAGAGGAGCCTGGTGGGCTATGGTCCATAAAGTCACAGAGTCAGACATGACTGAAGTGACTTAGCATGCACGCATACTATTATTGATATAAATTATATAAAATATAATTCTACTAAATATATATTAAACATATAAAATATTTGTTTTGGTTATCTTTTACTTCTTCAACTTTCTAAACATCACTGGGCTCCAACTGAAGGTCATAATGAGACTCACATCTTTGGTGAATGAAATTCTCTTTTCAAAGGCCTCTCTGCCTCTCTGCCATTTCTTCTTTGGGGGCTTTAAAAATTGGAACTCTCACCTGGGAGCCTCTTGAGAGTCAGGATGGAAAATTTTGTCACCCAGCCTCATGGAAGGGTACCTTGACATCCCTCCAAAGTGGCCAGGTGATGTCTGTCACTTCCTAGCTGCTTGGGAAGTGTTGGGAGAAGAGGGGGCTGGCCCTGATGTGCAGGTCTAGGATACAGAGGAGAAGTGCAGTATGCAGAAGTGCAACAAGGATTAAAGATGGGCCAAAACCCAAATTGCAGTCATTAGAAAAGAGGCAAATATATGATTATTGATTTCACATCAAAGTTTTCTGTCCTCGAATACTTATGACCCAGCTTCTTTTGAGTCTATCTCACAAAGGAGGGAGGGAGTGTGATACTGTAATTTTATCACAGATGAAAGGATTGCTTTAGAGGGATTTAAAGAAAATTATATCTCCATGTCAGAACTCCCTGGGTTCAGAAAGTCTAAAGGTCTAAGCTGAAACAGGATGTGGAAATTGTTATTATGTGTTTAGGGAAGAAAAGAGAAAGTGTCTGTTAGGATTTATTATATACCACCTGTGGGTGTGACCTCTGAAAGCTTGCCGGGTTGTACTGCTCAAAACAGGAATTCAGAATAAAAATGAACGTTGGTTAGAGTCAGGGTCCCCGGGTATAATATCCAGTACCTGCTCTGCTCATAAGTGATGCTAAATTGGTTCAGGCTTGGAAACTCACTGTGATTTACCATTTTCTTTCCTTTGACAGTCTCATCTGTATTTTGTACAAGGATGCTTTTTTGGTTATTGTTTAAACTGCATGTTCAAGTCTGTCTACAGGTGTTCAGTCTTGGCTCAGGGGCTGAGATTTATTTATTTTTTTTCCTTTGAAAATGGCAGATTTGGAAATGTTCTGGCAAAATGGTTCTTCCTTGAGCTTCTTAGTTGGGTGGTGATTAACTTCAGAAGGAGTGAGATACTTTATAGACTTACTCTTGTATCCTTCCCAATTCTTCAGCAATAAACATTGCATAATTTGGAGCATAAGGTAGTGTAGGATTAATACCTACCAAATGGTGCAGATGGGGAGGGGCATGAGGAAACCCTAGTGTTGAAAAGATCACTCTAAGCATTCGATTGCTGAACTGAGTGCTTTACAAATTATTTCATTCTGGCATCAGATGGGCTGAATGTAAATAGCATCCTAATCACCTTTTGGCTGTATGGACTTGAGTAAATTACTTAACATCCTTAAGTCTCAGTTGACTTCATCTATAAAATGGGGAAAATATTGTAGCTACCTCAAAGGGTTCTTGTGAGGATTAACTAAAATATTGCATATAAATATATATGTATGTGTATGTATATATATATATATATATATGTATAGTCCTAGGAGAGATTCTATCAAATTGGGAAATGAGGGAAATTTCAGAGAAGAGTGATATTTCTTCTTAGCAGGGGGGTGGACAACTTCAATACTGTCAGTCTTATACTGACTGAATTGCATTTCCGGTGATTGGATGTAGGCTTTCAGATTTGACTTGGGACTTTTTTTTCCTATTTAAGTATTTAATATGGAAGCTTGTCATGGAAATGACATACCAAATGGCATCAATTTTGCTAAGAGAAACTCAAAAGCTTGCAAAGCTGCTGGGAAATAATTTTTCTGTGACTCTCATGTTCACCCTGGCAGCAAAACAGTCCCTCTACTCACAAGATTTATTCACATTTGCTAATCACATGGGCACTTTCCATTTCTTTCTTTACCTTTAGGCTTTGTATTTTCATCACCATTAAGTAAGATTTTAATCTAACAATTCTTCGTGACATTAGACACTTTCCCATCAATTCTTGAGCACCCGTAGATTCTGTGGCTTTCTTCTTAACATGTGTCTGTGCTTGTTTCATCCTATTAACTTGCTGAGTTCACCTCTGGGTGTCCATCCTACACTCCATCCATTCACTAGTATGATCATAACTGTTCTTCATGGGGACTGGAGGAATTTGTGGTTTTGTTTCTAGCAGTTCTGTAGAATTTTGATGATGGAAGCATTAGAAATCACTAATAAACAGACAGGGAACTGATGATAATAAAAGCATGCTGGGTTTGTGGTATCATACCATCACTGTGGTACTGAACTACAAAAACTCGGAAGGAACAAATCACTAACAATGAGCCACAGCAATCCTCAACATGCTTGCTACTTTTTTTTTTTCTCACCTATTATATTGAGTTGGTCAAAAAGTTAGTTCAGGTTTTTCCATAACTTTTTGGCCAGTTCAGTTCAGTAGCTCAGTCGTGTCCATCTCTTTGCAACCCCATGAATTGCAGCACGCCAGGCCTCCCTGTCCATCACCAACTCCCGGAGTTCACTCAAATTCACATCCATCGAATCAGTGATGCCATCCAGCCATCTCATCCTCTGTCGTCCCCTCCTCCTCCTGCCCTCAATCCCTCCCAGCATTAGAGTCTTTTCCAATAAGTCAACTCTTCACATGAGGTGGCCAAAGTACTGGAGTTTCAGCTTTAGCATCATTCCTTCCAAAGAACACCCAGGACTGATCTCGTTTAGAATGGACTGTTTGGATCTCCTTGCAGTCCAAGGGACTCTCAACAGTCTTCTCCAACACCACAGTTCAAAAGCATCAATTCTTCGGCCCTCAGCTTTCTTCACGATCCAACTCTCACATCCATACATGACTACTGGAAAAACCATAGCCTTGACTAGACAGACCTTTGTTGGCAAAGTAATATCTCTGCTTTTGAATATGCTATCTAGGTTGGTTATAACTTTCCTTCCAAGGAGTAAGCCTCTTTGAATTTCATGGCTGCAATCACCATCTGCAGTGATTTGGGAGCCCCCAAAAATAAAGTCTGACACTGTTTCTACTGTTTCCCTATCTATTTCCCATGAAGTGATGGGACCAAATGCCATGATCTTCGTTTTCTGAATGTTGAGCTTTAAGCCAACTTTTTCACTCTCCACTTTCACTTTCATTAAGAGGCTTTTTAGTTCCTCTTCACTTTCTGCCATAAGGGTGGTGTCATCTGCATATCTGAGGTTATTGATATTTCTCCTGGCAATCTTGATTCCAGCTTGTGCTTCTTCCAGCCCAGAGTTTCTCATGATGTACTCTGCATATAAGTTAAATAAGCAGGGTGACAATATACAGCCTTGATGTACTCCTTTTCCTATTTGGAACCAGTGTGTTGTGCCATGTCCAGTTCTAACTGTTGTTTCCTGACCTGCATATAGGTTTCTCAAGAGGCAGGTCAGGTGGTCTGGTATTCCCATCTCTTTCAGAATTTTCCACAGTTTATTGTGATCCACACAGTCAAAGGCTTTGGCATAGTCAATAAAGCAGAAATAGATGCTTTTCTGGAACTCTCTTGCTTTTTCCATGATCCAGCGGATGTTTTCAATTTGATCTCTGGTTCCTCTGCCTTTTCTAAAACCAGCTTGAACATCTGGAAGTTCGCAGTTCACATATTGCTGAAGCCTGGCTTGGAGAATTTTGAGCATTACTTTACTAGCATGTGAGATGAGTGCAATTGTGCAGTAGTTTGAGCATTCTTTGGCATTGCCTTTCTTTGGGATTGGAATGAAAACTGACCTTTTCCAGTCCTGTGGCCACTGCTGAGTTTTCCCAATTTGCTGGCATATTGAGTGCAGCACTTTCACAGCATCATCTTTCAGGATTTGAAATAGCTCAACTGGAATTCCATCACCTCCACTATAGCCCGGGCATCCCAAGTTGGTGAATCAGAACCATTCACAGCAGCTTAATAGAAGTACAGATCAACAGATCCACCACCAGGAGTTGTGATCTGGAGGTGCTGGGGGATATCTGAAAAATGCAACAAAGGGATGTGATGGTAGGAAGGGAGGGAGGCTGGTAGGGAAGAGGGCTGCTCATTTATATAGATGACTGAGAAGCCTCTCTGAGAACATGCAGGTGATTGGCTCTGAGACCTGAATGATATGAAGATATGGGGTCTATGAAGACTTAGGAAAGAGAATTCCAGGCAGAGCGGGCAGCCAGAGCACAAGTGCAGTGTGCTTGTGAAGGAGAAAGGGAGACAGTGTGACAAAGAATGGAGAGAGGTCCGAACCTCACAGTTATTTAAAGGTCATTTTAAGGAGTCTGTGTTTCATTGTAATTGCACTGTGCTATGATTTACATTTTAAAAATGTCACTCCAAGAGCTCTGTGGCCCATGGCCTGGATACAAGGAGGTTGGAAGCTGTTAGGAAGTCTTGGTGAGAGCTGATGGTAGGAATTATGTCTAAATTGGAATGGAAGGATGAGTAGGAATCGGGCAAGTGAAGAGGGTGGAGAGTGGAGAGTTTCAGAAAGAATGGCAGGTGCAAGGTGCCAAGGTGGAAAGACTATTCTAGAAACTGAGTGAAGGTAAAAGAGGAGCTGCAGGGGAGAGAGTCCAGATGACATAGATTCCAATGGACTATGAGGTAAAAATGGTAAGTATTCAGGATGACTGAAGGATATTGATATCTTTTGAATGACAATCTTGCTTTAGATGTCAGAACTTTCCATATGTTAATAATACAGCCTGCTCTGATTTCTTCAAGAGAACTTAGACATTCGGGGGTTTGTTTCTCTGTTTTTAAATGTTAGCAAGGTAGTTAAAAAATAAAAGAAGCAAGCATTTTTAAACCCAGCATGTCTGTGGGCTGGATTTGGCTTATGACTTGCAGTATGTGGTCTTTGAGTAGCACGAAAACCAAATGATGCCCTTTGTGCAAATTAAGGAAGGCATCTTTCTCTATATTTCTCACCATCTGAAGGGTAACTGTCATATTACACAGACATACCAGTGAGGACTGTGATGAACATGGCACTACCACGGTGTGCAATGTAGAGCTTGCACAAGTGAGCAGCCTCATCTTTGAACAAGAATACAGGGTGGGAAAAAGAGACAGGAAAACATGAAAGAGTAAGGGCAGTGGTGTTTGTGAGTCAACTTGCACTGACTCCTCAAAAGCTGCTTGTGCATATCTTCCCCAAACTCTGCTCTCACTAATGGCACGTTGGAAGCTGGAAGTCAGTCATGTTTGGTTGGAGTATTTACATCATGGAAATTGGCAACAAATCAGGACTTTATCCTCCCAGAGAGCTGGTTGTTAAACACTAGTGAGGGCACAACGGGACAAGATCATATCATGGAGGGTTGAGATAACCCTGAAGGATGTGGATTTAGACTGTAGGCAAGGAAGAGACAACACAGTGACCTAATCGGAACCCCTCTGCATTCCTGGCCTCTTCATTCAAAGGTCCCTCCACTTCTGACCTAACTAAAACTTGTTTTCCTTTGACAGGATGACTTCCTTTGCACCCCCCTGGGGCAGAAGCTGTTCATCCTCACTTATCTTTGATCAGACACAGAAGAAAGAAGGGAACAATATTCTTTTGTGCCCCTACTGGCTCTTTCAACCATTAACAATCCCCTCTCCTTTGACATACCTGGTAGGTTGCCCAAACATCCTTTGCCTGACCACTGAAACTTAGTAGAGTTACTGTTCATTTTCCCAAATGAGAGCTTTGGTGCCTCCTTCCCACCCTTCTCATCGACTCTAAGGTCATCAGTTTCCTGGGAGACTCAGTGCTCATGTGGATGATCCAGCATTCTAATCTTATGATTGTAAACTTGTCAGTGTCAGGGATACTTCACTTTAGCTCCACTTCAGACACTCACCTGCAGCCATATCCTGGATTGCAAAGCCAACTTAGGAACTGTTGTATCTTTGAAATGTGGTTATGATGACACCTTGTCTACAAGCTTGAATTAAAAGGATTAAGTGACATGATGTATGGAAAGCATCTAGAAGATGCCTGGCATTTAACAGGCATCCAGTGAGTATTACTTTTCTTGCCTTTTCAAGACAGAAGCATAATTTTGAAACTCTGGTATTTCTTCTCCCTTTATTTTAGAGTGTTATTTGAATTTGACGTAAATGTCTGATGCTTATGTAGTAAATCCTCTGCTAGGTGACATCCTTAGAGATCTGTGTTCTAGCACTCAGGAGCTGCTGGCATCCAATGTTATGGGTGGCAATTGTGCTAACATGCACAACACAATATCCACCCTTTTAATTACAGAACATTCTTGCAGTAAAGTGACACTGATTCTCATCTGATTAATATTTATAGTTTTCAGTTTTGGCTAAATGCCAGCTATCTTCATCATGTGAATTTCCTCAGCTTCTCAGCTCCCCTTTGCTGTGTCTTTTCCTTTAGCTTATTTGTGTGAGTATATATCTTTGTTCCTACCCAGTTCAAGAGTGCTGTGGATTCTTTAAATTGCAAGCTTTCTACCCATGAGGAATTTTTAATGTGCAGTTGCAGCTAAATTTAAGTAATCAGTGACGAATTTCATGTGACTTTTAAGAAAACCACTTGAATGCTTACATTTGTGGGGGTGCAGGGAAGTGTCACTATGCACCATAACTTTGATTGTTGCTCAATAATTGCTTCTCCTGATTAATAAGTTAAAGGAGCATTAGATATCTCTCATCTATACCCTCCTTTTGGTTATATTTATAAATCTTCCATTTGCTTATCTTAAGACTCAAAAATCTATATTCTGACATATGGGCCACATCTGAAGCAGCTAGTACTAAGGAATTTATATTTTTTCCAAAACTTCTGCAAGTGTGGGAATGTGTTGGGCATAGTAATAGTTATGATGCACAGTTTGTTACATATTACTATTGAAAAATATCCAAAATTCAGAATGTACCAGAGGCGAAATTATTTTCCCTGAAGCAGAAAGACCATTCATATTAAGGATTTCATCTTTGAAATCTCTTTGTCATCCATTTCACTACCAGTGGCACCTATCTAACATGTCCTCATTATTTTGTGCTTTGACAATTTCAATAGCAACCTAAATGCTTTCCTAGACTCCTTTTCATCCAGACTCACACTCTCATGCTTAATGCTGTTCAGTGATAGCCCACTCCCCAGGGCACTTTTTTTTTTTTTTTAAGTATTTCAAGGGGAAATAGTAGGGTTCCCCAGCAGTGCCTAGTGGGCAAGGTTGTGGACAGGAAGCAGGATGTTAGATCCTATTCCTCTTTGAGCTAGGGCAGCTGTATTTTGGTCAATTTCATTATATTTGAGTTTCTTGCAAGATTCTGCTTAAAACAAGTGTTCTGCTCTCGAAAAACTATTGGTCTTCGAGACAAAGTCCACATTCTTGGCAGGATATTCATGTCTCTTCTCCACATGCCTCCACACCACTGGTCCATCTTTCTCTTTCTTCTCCCTTGTTTTGCTCACAGTGAATTGTTCATTCATTCCTTAAACAATATGTCTTGAAGCCTTTGCTCAGGCTGTGATTTCTTCCTCTGGAATTTCTTCCTTACTTAGAGAATATATCGTTCATTTAACAACTATTTTAGAGCATTTGCTATGTGCCAGGTCCTGATCTGGGTGCTGGGGAATGCCTACTAACTCTTCATGGTCCAGTTTATGACATCTGTGCGGCTGTATCTAGACAAAAATCATCTGATGCTGTCTCTATACTTCCATGACACTTTGTTCTACTGATAATATTTTCTGATTAATTACATTATGCTCTGTTTTTTTGTGTGTGTGTTTTTCTTTTGAGAGAGATATCTTACCTGTGGGTATATTTTCCCCTATCTAAATTGTCAATTAGGTGCTCAAGAAATATTTGTTGGGTAAAAGAATAAAGAGTTAAAAAAATCAATTTAGGACTTCCCTGGTGGTCCAGTGGGCAACACAGGTTTGATCCCTGCTCCAGGAAGCTTCCACATGTTGTGGGGCAACTGACCCCGTGTGCCACAGCTACTGGGCCTGTACTCTAGAGCCCACGAGCCGCAACTAGAAAAAAGCCTGAGCAACACAGTGAAAGGTCCCACATACTGCAACTAAGACCTGATGCAGCCAAAAATAAATAAATATTAAAAAATATCTATGTACCCCTGTTGAATAGTGAGTACCATGAGCGAGGGGTCTTTGTCTAGTTTGCCTTACACATGGCAGGTGTTCAATGATTATTTGTTGAACTGGTGAAGGGTTCTCATCTCTGTCTTGAAGCCAGCAGCTGTTGAAGTGGGAATAGAGCAGATTAAGAGCATTTTGAGGTGCTTTTGGAGGGGGAAAGCTGCTCTGCTGGGTGGTTGGTGGGGTTGAAGGTGCCCTGAACATCCCCAGCCACAGTCTGTAACAATCTTGGGGTATTTATCTTTTGGTTTCAATTATTTTTTCTATAGTGGGAATGATGCCATGATTTTGTCTATTCAGAAGTACCTTTTGAATCAAAGAGCATGCCTTCTAAGAACTCTTACCTTTAATTCTGGAAAGTTAAAAAAGCAATTTTGGATGGGTAGATTTTTAAAAATCTTTTAAGCAAGTTTATACATTACACACTTGTTTTTCTTTTTCCTTCATCTCATGAAAAGCACATAGATATTTTTATGGTTGACTTTTTTCTCTTACATTAAATGATAGGAACAACAAATAAATGTAACAGTAAATTTTGAAATTTTAATCACAAAATCAACCTAATTCATGGTGTTTATATCTAGAAATCATAAGAGTGTGGGAGAAATTTATTTGATGAATAGGAGATTTTAGTTGGAGAAGTTATAGAAGGTCAATATCACAAACCTGATTTAGCATAACTTAAAATATTGATTTTATTAAAGAAAAGAAAAATGTAGCAAAAGACTGGGGAAAATTTGAGAAGATTAGTAGACAATGTAACGATTTCTTCAATACAAAGGGTTGACTTGAAAAGAAGACAAATTCTGTTTCTTCAGAAAGCAGAACTGCAGAAAGTGGGTTTGAGTTACTAAGTTAGTCCAACAAAGACTGTTGGTCCCTCAAGGGTTGCCAGCTTCTGGAATGAGATCTATTCTAGAAAGATTTGGGGTATTCTTGACTCAGAAAGCTTTAGAAACATGCTGGAATTTTACCTGGCTGAAAGTGTTTTAGATGGTGATCTGGGAGGGAATGGGGGCATCCAGCTTGGGGCTCAGTGAATCTCAACTTTCTACTGCTTCTGTTATTCTGCAAAGGAATGAAAGCAGTTGGCCAGCACAGAAAGAAAAACGAAAAACAGATATGAGTTGTGATTAAAGCTGAACAACTCCTTGGCTCTTTGTGGGCCGTATTAGGTTTAGGTGGGGCAGTTAACTGTTCCTTGTTGATCACTGACCTCTGTTGGTGCAGCTGGTGTCCTTGACCAGTTGCGGGGTGGTGTGGAGATGGGCAAGGACACAGCATAGATTTTCGTGGAAGTTTCTAAACCAGAGAGCATGACTTGGATCAAATATAATCCCAGTGGCCCTGTTCTCATCTGCAGCCTAGCTCTGCCCCCTGCTGTCGGCTGCATCACTCACTAAGCTTCTCCTGTCTTCAAAAATTATGCTGAGTGCAAGGAATAGGAGTGGGTGGAAGAGGGATTTCAGGACTTCTTGGGGTTTTTATCTCTAGAATTATCCCCTCCATGGAAAAGCAGCCCATTCAGGTAAGCCCAAGGAGCAGGTATCACTCATATTCTGATCTCCAAGGCTCCTCCAGTCTTGGCGATGATCCGCAGACTAGAATGTCAGAGGAGAGGTGGGGAAGTTATCTGTGACTTGGATGGTAGGCCGGAGCCCAGGAAGTTCTACCCGTGACACTGACCCCATTGTGGCTGCCCAGAGATTGCAGGGCTCTGAACTGCGCTGCGCCCGCAGGGACGGGCTGAGCGGGCCAGCTCCCTGGAAGAGGCGGAGGGCGGCACCCACCGTCCCCCATTTCCCGCCCCCGGACCTGGCCCACGCAGCTCCAGGTAGATGCGAGAGTCGCAGTTCTCGCCCTCTGGGTGAGTCTGCTCTCTGCCCCACCTCGAGATTCCCGCCACCTCCTCGAGTGGAGGCGGCTCGGGTGCCTTTGCAAAGCCCGAGGGGCAGCGGCGAGCGCCGGCGCTCGCCACGGTGATCGCCCGGCCCCTCCGCCGGGCAGACCTGTCCCAGGGCTGCGGGAAGCAGAGGAGCGCCCAGCTCTCGCCCCCTCCGCCGCCGCCGCCGCCGCGGCGGGGACGAGAAGCACACGCTCCTTAATCCCCCGCCCCCCGTTGCCCCGGCGACGGCCCAGACGAGCAGGTGATGCATTGACAGCGAGCAGATGGTCCCCCGCGGAGGCGAGCGCGGCCCACAATGAGCCCCGCGCGGCGATCCCACTGCTGCCCTCCCCCGCCCGGCCGGCCCGCTGCGGCCCGCATGCTAATGCGGGGGGTGGGGGAGCTGCGGGTGCTGCGGGGGCGGGGCCATGAGGCCGGCGGAGGGCACGCCCCACCCTGCTTTTGCAGGCTGGCTCACCTCATTTTTCTGAATGCCCTCCCCAAATCCCTTAGCCAGAATAGACACGCTCCCCCGCCCAGTCCGCTCCAGCTCTCTTCTAATTCTCCCCAAGTGGTTAATTTCCATTGAACTAAACGCTTAACCCCCTCCTTCCGTGGCCCTTACCCCCATTCTGCAGCCCCTACCCACATCTGCTCCCTGCTGGCATTTAATATTCAATTTTGGAAGACCAGAGGAATGGATTTAGCATCGCACCCCCTATCCCCACCCCGCGCCCGGTCCCTGAGTCTAGAGTTGGCGTCGACACTTTCTAAATGTGTACAAACCTATCATTTATCTCACATCCTTCACCCTCGTGCTTCAGGACGTTTAGGCAGATTCTCTTGGCTTTTCTATCTGAAATTTCAAAAATAAATCACTCTTCTCTTGTAACTACCGTGCTGCTCCCTCCAGGGAAACCTTCCCCATTCACAGTCCCTCCTCCTCCCATTCATTTGACACCCCGCCCTCCTCACCCTATTCACCGCTGTGTGGCAAATTGAGGCGATCTCATAGTAAGTGCATGAAAACTGCTAGGCACTATTCACAATTTTAATACTAACTTCATAGCTGTCACATAAATTCATTCCCGAGCCTACTCTATAATGGCCAAGAAGGAACTCTGAGGGAAGAAGAAAAAAAAAATCTGAAGACCCTGTTCTGGTGTCTTTCTTTGATTTGCAGGTGTTTCTTGAAACCATTACTACAGTAACTGCAGATAGCTTTTTCTAGCTGCCACATAGGGTGCTGAAAGAAAACAACAACAAAAAACCAACCTCCTCCTTTTCATTTTACACTAGATAAAAAAATGCCAATAAAGGCTTAAAAAAAGGGAGGGAGGGAGAAAAAGAAAAAGAGACTAGTGAATAAAGTTGGGACAATACAGGGTCACAGAGCTGTCTAACCAATGTCATAGTGTGGCTGTCGGGCAGGAGTACAGAAAACTTCTTGTTTCTTGATTTTTATGGAGATTTGGTCTAAGGCATGTAGCACTCTCTTAACAGGTTTAGAACAAGTGGCAAAGAAAGAACTCTTCACAATAAACTCCCTTCAGATGGGCTTTATGCCCACAAACACCTGGGATTTACAAAGAGGCATTGCAGAGGAGAAAAGGAGGCGAGAGGGCCAGGCTATTGTGAGGAAATGATGCCTCATGTACCCGTGGTCCTAAGAGAGGGTCGTTTTATTTTAAAACTTGTCTTGGATGCTCGCTGTGCAAACTTACAATGACAAAAGAAGCATTAGACTCTTCTAGTGGCTCATAATGACTTTTTCAAATGCTTAGGCTTCATTTTGATAAGTTTGCAAATTAGAGAATTTTGTAGTCACCAGAATTCAAGGAAAATCGACTTATAGGATTTTGAAGGCAGAAAAGTTAGAAACCATTACCTAAGACTTAGGGGAAAAAGTGGTTACAATGTTCACTTGCGGCACATACAACCTTTGCATTTATTTAAAAATTTTATGAGCTTTTTTTTTTCTCCAGGAAGGTTAAAAATTTTATTCTTATTTCCTTCCAATTTCTTGCTTTTCCTTCATTTTTCTTTTTGAAGGTTTTTTAAATTGTTGTTTTTGCTTCTCTTTTTGGCTTTTTCTTTTCTTCTGCTCTTCTCTTTGTAGTTTCTTTTCCAATAATTTAGGGAGATAGGTTTAAAAAAATGAAAACATAAGGCAATAAAATAAAAAATTATAATGGGAGAAATATTCTTTGGATAGGGTGGCCAAGTGAAGATACTCGGAGAAGATCTAACCTGTAAAGCAAGTGAAGGAGCAGACGGAAGGTCAAGCAAAAAGAAGCATGTGTGCAGAGATCCTAAGGCAGAGAAGAGCTTGAAGGGTCCTGAGTCTCTGAAAGAAAGTGTTGTGGTTGGAGTACTCTTAAGTGGGAGAAGCATATGTGAGATGACATAGAAAGTTTAGCCAGATCATGGAGAGCTGTGTCAGGCATAGGAGAAGACTGTATTTTGTCCTAGAAAAAATAGGGAGCTATTGAAGGAGTTTAAGTGAGGGAGCTCTTTGATTGAATTTATGTGTTTAGAAGGTCATTACTGCTGCTCTGTGGAGTACAGCGAGAAGAATGGAAGGAATAGGGAGTGAGGTGACTGGTTAGGAAACTGTTAGGAGGCTGTTGTAATAATCCAGATAAGAAATAATGGTGTCTGGATGAAGATGGCATTAATGGAAATGAAGAGAATGGATGGATTTGGGATCTACTTTAGAGAAACAATGATGGGACTTGATGGATGGGAGCATGCAAGGGAGGTGATGAGAGAAAGGGAGGAACCAAGAGGAGAGGATGTAGGGCTGGAGAACTTGGAGACTGTGATCATAGTGTGGGAATAGGGGAGAGAACAAAGATGGGAGATGGGCTTGAATAAGGGTGTGAGTCAAGAAATCTGTTTCAACATGTTTTTTCTGAGCTGTTATTGAGGAGGCCAAATCAAGATGATAGGCTTAGGGACAGACACTTAAGAGGCCCTAGGCCCCCTGTTGGGCTTCCCAAGTGGCAATAGTGTTAAAGAACCCGCCTTTCAATGTAGGAGACTTAAGAGACATGGGTTTGGTCTCTGGGTTGGGAAGATCCCCTGGAGGACGGCATGGCAACCCACTCCAGTATTCTTGCCTGGAGAATCCCATGGACAGAGGAGCTTGGCGGACTACAGCGCATAGCGTGGCAGAAAGTTGGACACAACTGAAGTGACTGAGCATGGACCCCCTGTCATTCCTTAGCTTCCTTGGGATCTTTAATGTTTCTTGGCAGGAAGGCATGAGCTGAGCTGGGAAGATTCCCTACCTCCTGAATCTGAACTGGGAATACTGAGCATCCGAGGATGAGGTGGAAAGTATTGAGCTAGGGAAAGATCCATGAAAGATCATAATCAAATGGGTGACTTGAATAAGCAGAAGCTATGAAACATACTTGAAGCGGAGGAAATTATTTGTTAGAGGAGAAAGTGGCAGAGAGAAGTAAGTTTATGTAAAGAAACTGTGCCATGTGAGTAGAGTAACATTAGAATGAAGATGTATAAACTCATGAAGTTGAGGTCTTTACAGTCACTTTTGACCCAGACTGAATCTCTTAGTTTAGACTGTGAAATAACAGTAATAACATGCAAATTGCTGGAAAGCCTATTTAAGAAAAAAAAAACAAAACAAAATCACAAACACATAAAATTGAGAATGAAAAGAGATGTATCTAAAAAATTAGGGGTTATGTTTGGAAAATCATTCCCTTCATTCCTTCATTCTCTTCAGTCCTATTTCATAGGGTAAAGGCTGATGTTTTGCATCAAGCTAATCATCTATATTAACACAGGCCAAATTACTCTCTGAGTAAAGGGCTCCTGATAGAGATGAATTGGGGAATTGAGGCTTGAGTTCAAACCAGAATGGAATTCCCACTCTCTCCAGTCTGAAATGACTGATTATAATTCACAAGGAAAATAGTGATTGGCAGGCCTATTGCCAAGGTCTATGAGGTATGCTCACCATATTGACTGCAGGAACTTGCCTTGTAGAAACCAGACCTGCTATGTCCAGGCACAGGAAGGTAGAAGAGGAAGCAAGGTAAAAACACACAGTGAGAGCTGTACCTATATCACCTTTTTAAAGGTGTAACTCTTGATAAATTTAGCCCTGTATATATAAGCTTTTCTCCAGTCTCACGAATTATCTCTTGAGGGGGGGACCATTTCTATATTTTCCCTTGAGGCATAAAACAGAAGCTGCTGCTGCTGCTGCTGCTAAGTCGCTTCAGTCATGTCTGACTCTGTGCGACCCCATAGACGGCAGCCCTCCAGGCTCCCCCGTCCCTGGGATTCTCCAGGTAAGAACACTGGAGTGGGTTGCCATTTCCCTCTCCAATGCATGAAAGTGAAAAGTGAAAAGTGAAATTGAAGTTGCTCAGTTGTGCCCGACTCTTAATGACCCCATAGACGGCAGCCCTCCAGGCTCCCCCGTCCCTGGGATTCTCCAGGCATGAACACTGGAGTGGGCCGCCATTTCCCTCTCCAATGCATGAAAGTGAAAAGTGAAAGTGAAGTCACTCAGTCGTGTCTGACTCCTAGCGACCCCATGGACTGCAGCCTACCAGGCTCCTCCGTCCATGGGATTCTCCAGGCAAGAGTACTGGAGTGGGTTGCCATTGCCTTCTCCCAAAACAGAAGCTATTATACCTGTAATTTCAAGGAAATAAAATCCATGAACCAGAGTTTCCTCTTAATTTAGTACATATAGAGATTTAAAATATAAGAAACCCCTATGTAGAAAAATTTTGGGGGGATACATTTAAAAGCCTCAACAAAATTATCATATTGACATGCAAAAACAATTAAAATTCACTCAAGAGAGATGGAGGGCTTAACTTAAACAGTAGTCATGACAAAGATGAAAAATGCTGTCAAATAATTAACTCTAAAAAAGGCTCTAAGCCCAGACAGTTTTACAAGCAAGATCTTTCAATGTTTTAAAGAAACAGAAGCTCCACATTATAGAAACTGTTATAGTACATAAAAACTGGTGAAAATTTTAAAATGCATTTGATAGCCAACTGGACAAAAGTAGTGTAAAAAAACAAAGTCAATAAAATGTTTTACTTGTGAATATAGATGCCAATATCCTAAAATACCCATGAACAAGTGTTGACTATGGGAAGACTACACAGAAGAAATATATAAAAAAGATCTTCATGACCCAGGTAACCATGATGGTGTGATCATGGTTACCAGCCAGACATCCTGGAATGTGAAGTCAAGTGGGCCTTAGAAAGCATCCCTACAAAGAAAGCTAGTGGAGGTGATGGAATTCCAGTTGAGCTATTTCAAATCTTGAAAGATGATGCTGTGAAAGTGCTGCACTCAATATGTCAACAAATTTGGAAAACTCAGCAGTGGCCACAGGACTGGAAAAGGTCAGTTTTCATTCCAATCCCAAAGAAAGGCAATGCCAAAGAATGCTCAAACTACCGCACAATGACACTCATCTCACACGCTAGTAAAGTAATGCTCAAAATTCTCCAAGCCAGGCTTCAGCAATATGTGAACTGCGAACTTCCAGATGTTCAAGCTGATTTTAGAAAAGGCAGAGGAACCAGAGATCAAATTGCCAATATCCACTGGATCATGGAAAAAGCAAGAGAGTTCCAGAAAAACATCTATTTCTGTTTTATTGACTATGCCAAAGCCTTTGACTGTGTGGATCACAATAAACTGTGGAAAATTCTGAAAGAGATGGGAATACCAGGCCACATGACCTGCCTCTTGAGAAACCTATATGCAGGTCAGGAAGCAACAGTTAGAACTGGACATGGAACAACAGACTGGTTCCAAATAGGAAAAGGAGTACATCAAGGCTGTATATTGTCACCCTGTTTATTTAACTTCTATACAGAGTACATCATGAGAAATGCTGGGCTGGAAGAAGCACAAGCTGGAATCAAGATTGCCGGGAGAAATATCAATAACCTCAGATATGCAGATGACACCACCCTTATGGCAGAAAGTGAAGAGGAACTAAAAAGCCTCTTGAAAGTGAAAGAGGAGAGTGAAAAAGTTGGCTTAAAGCTCAACATTCGGAAAACGAAGATCATGGCATTTGGTCCCATCACTTCATGGGAAATAGATGGGGAAACAGTGGAAACAGTGTCAGACTTTATTTTTGGGGCTCCCAAATCACTGCAGATGGTGATTTCAGCCATGAAATTCAAAGACACTTACTCCTTGGAAGGAAAGTTATGACCAACCTAGATAGCATATTCAAAAGCAGAGACATTACTTTGCCAACAAAGGTCTGTCTAGTCAAGGTTATGGTTTTTCCATTGGTCATGTATGAATATGAGAGTTGGACTGTGAAGAAAGCTGAGCACCGAAGAATTGATGCTTTTGAACCGTGGTATTGGAGAAGACTGTTGAGAGTCCCTTGGACTGCAAGGAGATCCAACCAGTCCATTCTAAAGGAGATCATGTTCTTTGGAAGGAATGATGCTAAAGCTGAAACTCCAGTACTTTGGCCACCTCATGCAAAGAGTTGACTCACTGGAAAAGAATCTGATGCTGGGAGGGATTGAGGGCAGGAGGAGAAGGGGACAACAGAGGATGAGATGGCTGGATGGCATCACTGACTCGATGGACGTGAGTCTGAGTGAACTCCGGGAGTTGGTGACGGACAGGGAGGTCTGGTGTGCTGTGATTCATGGGGTCGCAAAGAGTCGGACAGGACTGAGCAACTGAACTGAACTGAACTGAACTGAAGTTTTCACATCCTTTGGGTGAATGCTGAAGAGCATGGTTGCTGGATCATATGGGAAAAGTGTGTTTAGTTTTGTCACTTTGAGACCTTTTAAAGCAATTTATCAGAAGTGCCTCCCACTTTCTCTAGCCTTGCCCTTTCTACCTAGAATATGGTACTGCTGCTGCTGCTAAGTTGCTTTAGTCATGTCCAACTCTGTGCGACCCCATAGATGGCAGCTCTTCCGTCTCTGGGATTCTCCAGGCAAGAACACTGGAGTGGGTTGCCATTTCCTTTTCCAATGCATGAAAGTGAAAAGTGAAAGTGAAGTCGCTCAGTTGTGTCTGACTCTTCTCGACCCAATGGATGGCAGCCCACCAGGCTCCTCCGCCCATAGGATTTTCCAGGCAAGAGTACTGGAGTGAGTCACCATTGAATATGGTGCAAATCCTAGTAATTCCTAGAACTCACAGGGGCCTGGGCATGCAAGCTTTATTTATTTCAGTATATCTACAATAAATCTGTTTTGGGGAAAAACATGGGTGCCTACTACCACTAAGCTGTTAAGTGCTATTTTAGAGATGTAAGCTAGTGCAGTAAGACAGTAAAAAATGGAAAGG
Organism: Bos javanicus; assembly: GCF_032452875.1. NCBI lineage: Eukaryota > Metazoa > Chordata > Mammalia > Artiodactyla > Bovidae > Bos > Bos javanicus. Next base: position 67,695,783 of record NC_083872.1, on the reverse strand, counting down.
AAGAAACATAGTGTCACTATTAGCAGGTGATACAGTTGTTCACACCAAAACCCCAAATAATTTATAGACATATATTTGAGACTTAATATGAGAGTTTAGCTAATTTGCTTCTTTAAAACTGTATATAAAATTAAATCACATTTTTGAACCCTTAACATAATTAGAAAAACATGTAATTTAAAAGATACCATTTATAATGCAAAATAAGTAAAACTGACCAAACAAACAAACAAACAAAAATCCCAGTAGTATCTAAGATTACATCTTACAAAGACGATCAAGAACTTTATGTAGAAAAGTATATAATTTTGTTGACAGTCACTGAAAAGAAGTATGTTCATAGTTAGGATGATTCAGTATCTTAAAAATGTCATTTTCCTCATTGTCTCATCACTGTTAAGCTGTTCTTTCTCCATCTGCTGTTTATAGGGAGTTGAACTCATGGAACGGATGTCTAAAGAGATACAGCAGGGAGCAATGGGAGAAGCAGCATTTTCATTGACTCTAAATCAGACCCGTTGCAGTCAGGATGCAGGTAGTGTATGAGAGGTAATGCATCTTCTTACATATTTTTATGTCAGTAGATTTGCTCCATTTTAGCCAACAGTTTTGATTCTTGATTCAGTGCTGTTGGTCTTATAGTTTGGAACATCCCCTTCAGTTCAGTTCAGTTCAGTCGCTCAGTTGTGTCTGACTCTTTGTGACCCCATGAACCACAGCACGCCAGGCCTCCCTGTCCATCACCAAGTCCCCGAGTTTACCCATACTCATGTCTGTTGAGTCGGTGATGCCATCCAACCATCTCATCCTCCGTTGTCCCCTTCTCCTCCTGCCCTCAATCTTTCCCTGCGTTAGGGTCTTTTCAAATAAGTCAGCTCTTCACATCAGGTGGCCGAAGTATTGGAATTTCAGCTTCAACATCAGTCCTTCCAAAGAACACCCAGGACTGATCTCGTTTAGGATGGATTGGTTGGATCTCCTTGCCATCCAAGGGACTCTCAAGAGTCTTCTCCAACACCACAGTTCAAAAGCATCAGTTCTTCTGTGCTCAACTTTCCCTTAATTTCCATATTTATCCACATCATTGTAAATTATAGGATCCTATTTTAATCCCCTCATAAAAAATTTTGCCACTCTAAGGATACATTACATCTCTGCTAGGAAAACCTGGAGAGACAGCCCCTATTTTCTCTGCCATTCTTTCTTTTGTGTACTTAAAAGATGGCTTCAGATCATTAGGGTGGGGCTTATATCCCCACTTTAAAGCAACTGGTTTACTCCTGATAAGTTGCATAAGTCAAGGTTTTCAAGAAAACACTGACTTTTCACTGACACATAACCATCTGGTAATGTTAAGAATGATACTATATTCATTGCCTTTTGCTGCTGTAACAAATTATCACACACTTACTGGTTTGCTGCTGCTGCTGCTAAGTTGCTTCAGTCATGTCTGACTCTGTGTGACCCCATAGACGGCAGCCCACCAGGCTCCTCCGTCCCTGGGATTCTCCAGGCAAGAACACTGGAGTGAGTTGCCATTTACTTCTCCAATACATGGAAGTGAAAAGTGAAAGTTAAGTCACTAAGTCGTGTCCGACTCTTCGTGACCCCATGGACTGCAGCCTACCAGGCTCCTCCGTCCATGGGATTTCCCAGGCAAGAGTACTGGAGTGCATTGCCTTTGCCTTCTCCAACTTACTGGTTTAAAGCAACACAAATCTGTTATTTGTGGTTCTGCAGGTCTTATGTCTGACGTGGGTCTCACTGGGAAATCAAGGTTGCGTTACTTTCTGGAGATTTTAGGGAGGTTCTGTTTCCTTGCCTTTTCCAGCTTCTGGAAACCTCCTACATCCCTTGATTCCTGCCACCTTCACTCTAGCAACACTGGGTTGACTCTTTCTCATAGTGCGTTTCTGACCTTTTCTTCTGCCTTTCTCTTCAACTTTTAGGGATCCTGGTAATGACGCTGGGCTCACCTGGATAATATAGGGCAAAGCCCTCACCTCAAGGTCCTTAAATTAATCCCATCTGCAAAGTCCCTTTTGCCATGTAAGGTAACATGGTTGTAGGCCTCTTAGAGGGTGGCCAAGCTGTCTACCATCACTTCCCATCCCCATCACCTTGCTTGCTCTGCTCTGGCTACGTTGCCCCACATCCAGACTCAGTACTCACCGTTCTCTCTCTTTGGCCTTGGGGAAAGCATTCTCGTAGCTCCTTTGCTTGGTTCATGTCTCTGTCCAGATGCCATTCCTCAGAGGGCCTGGCTCTATCTAAAATCCATTCTGTGCTTTTTCCCCCTTTTATGGTGCTTCATTTTCCCCCATAGCTGGTCTCTCTGGCTCCGCTGCTGGAAAGTCAGCTCCCTGAGGGCAGAGACTTGGTCAGTTTTGCTTCTCTGGGTCACCCAGCATCTGGCCCAGTGACTGACACATAGGAGCACAAGTAAATGCATAAATAAATCACATTCTTAATTGCATCCTTTAACACAACCTTTTCTTCAGTGAGCTGGACCAAAGTGAAATCTCTGCAACTAGAATTAGCTAAATTTAAATTTAAGTAGGATAAATATGACCATTGCACTTGGCTTTTTCACTGAGAATGCTATTTGAGCACACAATCTGAGTAGCCAGCCTTAAAACTGACATCAAGAAGTGATGAACTTGATATGAAGCATTAAATATCTTTCTGTGAATCACCCTCCTACTGATTGTACCTTTTGAGACTGGAGATTTATAATAATACCATCACTTTTGCTACCATCTATGGAATACTACTATGTACCAGTTACTAAACTCTTTGCATGTATTATTTTATTTACTTTTTTCACTTGATGTGGTCTTAGAGCACACATTTACTGTTTTGTCTATCCCAGGAAAGTATTTTCACCACTCAATACTTCTTTTGAGAAACTGCCTCTACCACTGTCACCGAGGTTCTCAGGATAGCCTGAGCACAGGACCTTGGCAACCGGTGGGCAGTTGACCCAGTCTGGGCCAATCAGAGTTCCCATGGTGGGAGTCCAGTGAGTGACACAACTCAGTCAAGCCAATCAGAATTCTTTTTCTCAATTTTTAAACTCCAGCTGGGAAGAGAGGGTTTTTTTTTCCTCTTGGGTCAAAAACTGCAAGGATATGAACCCAAAGATGCCTCTGGTCTGTGAAGTAAATAGCTGGAAAAAATGGAGCAGGGACCAGAGTTGAAAAGTCCTGACTTACGTATTATACAACCTGGTTTTCTGCATTTGATGGATGAACAAACATATCTCAGCACAGACTTATATACTTGCCAGAGGTTGAGTAGCTAGTAAATAGTAAATGGGGGGAATTTGAGCCCCAAGTCAGCCTGACTTCAACAGCCATATTTTCTTTCACTTTGTTGTACTGCATCCCGGCCTCTCAGATGCATGAATACCTCTACATATTCTTCCCACCCTGTGTGATTTCTGAAAATTCACAACAGGGAAATGCATGCCCTGTATTACTAGCAGAGAATGCCTCGGACAGTTGTTGATCATCTATTCATCTTATATTCTGATGAGTTTGTTTACTTGATACTCCAGGGCTGGAATGACTTATTTGCTTCATCTTTTGTCCAAATCCTAACAGATTAAAAATGGCCACCTAGAGCTTTGTGTTGAGAAGGATTCTGAGGCTTCCTCTTGGCTAACAGAAAAGGAGGAAAGTGGAGTGAGGAAATGAGCTACTAAATTCACTCCAACTGTTTGATAATTTGGATTACATTTTGGAACTGTGGAGCTATAACATTTTAGTGTTCCAAGAGTGTTGTATCAACAATGACATTTTTCACTTCAAAGAATGTTTCAGTTGTTAGCCAGAGGCTTACCTGTGTGCCAAACCAAATCCAGTAGTCCCATCACTAACAGGATGATGGCATCTCACTCGGAGCACCTTCCTCTCCAAAACGCCCAGACGGTCCTATCCCGCAGTGATAGGAACAGAGACATGACCTGAATTTAGATTCCAGAGTGGAATGTCATTAATGAGACCACTTTTCTGGTGACAAAGATGTTAAATCACAGCCACCCTGAAAAATTGTCATGCCCCAGTATTGTTGAACGTTTTCGAACAGCCAGATTGGGCCTCACATTTTGTGGGTTGGAAGTTCCATTTCTTCATCTTTGGCCCAAGTTACTTAGCAATGGCCAATCGAACTATGCGCCCACCATATTGTTTTGCGTGTTTGACTAGAACACTGACAGATTAATAGGAAGGGTAAATAGCAGAGCACAACTGCAGGGGCCCAGTGTGGGGCGGCAGGATTGACTGCTCCGGACTTTGTTGTGTTTGCTCAGAGGAAGCCGCAGCAAAAGCCTGCTGGGACGAGGTGACCTGGGTCACAGGCATTTGTTTCTTGTCTCTATAGAAAACAATTGTCTTCTCAATGGAAGATGGCTTTTTCTGAATCTACATGGTTCCACTGATGAGGAAGCCTCTGCCATTCCGTGGTGCTTGCAAAAACACACACATACAAATAAAAGGGCCAGACGAAAGTTCACATTTACTGTATTCCCCAGAGATGCCGTTGATTTAGGTTAACCAGGAGAGAAGTCCAACTTTGGAAAGTTTATCTTGAGGGTCTCTATAAACCTTCACTTCTTCATAGCTAACTCCCAATCTTTGATCTTTATGAAGTTTTTAAATGGTCCAGCTACCTCCCCATACCCCTGGTTCATGAGGGCAGAATCCATTAACATTTAGCACTGTTGACTTTGTAAACTCCAGCTTTGGTGGAAAGACATTTTGATCTCAAAATCACTCTACTCTGAATTGGTAGGAATGAAATATGTTAATAATGGAAAAAAAACAAAACAAAACAACCCACGTTGGGCAAGGTTTAATCGACCCAAAGTGATGGCTTTATCTCAAAGTGAGAACTGTCTTTAGTGGATAGATGGTTTTGAATTTTTTCTTTAGAATTACATTTAATTTTAATAAAAGACTTCAAAGGATTCTACACCAATTTTTTCACTAATCTTTCTTGATCTCTCTCTTTGCTTCTCTAACTAATATATATAGTGAATAATATGATATTAATAAATATGTATATAATTAATTAGAAAATGTATTGAAGTGTTATTGATAGTTGTGGCAGGAACCATTGTAGTTCCTGGGTCTCATTGTGCCTTATGCATTTCTTAAACTGAAAAAAATCACCATGGTGGGAGAACCCCACCAACACAAGGAATAAAAATCTTTCAGTGAACTAAAAACTAAGACCAACCTGAATGTTAAGAAAAATCAAGGCATTTGCATTGATATAAAAGCCTAGTGGTGCCAGTGGTCAAGGACCTGTGTGCCAATGCAGGAGACAGAAGAGATGCGAGTTCAATCCCTGGGTTGGGAAGATTCCCTGGAGGAGAGCATGGCAACTCACTTCAGTATTCTTGCCAGGAGAATCCCATGGACAGAGGAGCCTGGCAGGCTGCAGTCCATGGGGTCACAAAGAGTTGGACACAACTGAAGCGACTTAGCACTCTAGCCTTTAACTGAATTAAAATCAACCAGTTATTCATTTGGCACCCACTCTGTTCTTTTCTGGTTGCTCAGACGGTTAAGAATCTGCCAGCAATGCAGGAGACCTGGATTTGATCCCTGGGTTGGAAAGATCCTCTGGAGAAAGAAATGGCAACCCACTCCAGTATTCTTGCCTGGAGAATTCAATGGACAGAGAAGTCTGATGGGCTATTGTCCATGGGGTCGCAAAGCACTGGACATACTGAGCAACTAGTACACTGTGCTGCCCTGAGGAGAGTTTCTGTTTTTAGGGAGCTGACGGTCTTGGGTGAAGAATGGGGACTGAAAATTATTCAAGGAATTACAGTATAGTGTGCCTAGCACCATGGTGTGGTAACCCTAGGAGGCTATAGACAGATACAGGGGAGGAAACTATAATTTCTCAAGAGAGCAGAAGATGTATGCCTTTCTAGTCTTGTGGCTTTTTCTTATTAGAGCTTAATTTAATCTTGTTTGTAGAGTGTGAAAAAAAGAACAACTCTCTAGTTTGATGCCTATATTATAGAAACATAAGATGTGGGGAAGGAATATTTTGCCGTAATTTTTCTGGAGGCAAGAAATGCATCTGTCTCATTCACTGTGATGGTGTGAACCTGGCACTGATTCTGGACTCCATAAATATCTGCAGAATATTTCTGGATGATGCAGAGCCCAAAGACCTCTGTTACCACTTTTTAGCTGTGTAACCTTTAGCATGGCCTGGGGTTTCTTGCGTGCCCATGTCTTTACCTGTCATATGTAATACCCTCCCATGTCATAGTATTGTCATAAGATCAAGTCCTATTTACTGAGCATCAACTATATGGAAAGTCTTAATTTAAGGACTTTTCTTGTGTTTGCTTATTTCACCTTCCACAAAAAATATGAAACAGGTAAAATTATTATCCCACTTTACAGATTATTTTGTGGGCTATAAAGTATTGTATAACTCAAATAAAAGGCATTGTAATGAAGATTTTTACTATTCCAGAAGACAAAAGCATAGGAATGGTACTCTATAAATCTTGTGTCCATGAAATCTCTTGTCTGTGACTCTGTGTTTGTCCTACTCTGCCCTTCTCTCAGATTCTTGCTGTGAGAATATTTCAAGAGCCCATTTAATTAAGGAAATTTGTGTTGTAAAGAACTAAACTCTTTACAAATCTCCAGAAAGAAAAATGTATGTTTTTGTTGCGAGTACACAGGACTGGATTTGAAACCAGAAAGCCCATGGGACTTGTCCCGCCTAGAGTGACCAGCTCCTCTTTGTCTGGGGGCACAAGGCATCTGTGTTCTCCTCTTCACACGCACTTATCTTCCTCCTGCTTTGTGTGGCCTTTTCGGTATCATCATCACTGTGGTATGTCGGTCATTACCATGGCCTCTCCAGCCCCATCCTGCCACACGACCATTCAGTGTCTACTCTCTCGATTCTTTGGATTATTTACCCATCATTTTCACTTTCATGGGCTTCCTAGGTGGCACTAGTGGTAAAGAACCCACATGTCAATGGAGGAGATGTAAGAGACGTGAGTTCAGTCCCTGGGTCGATCCCTAGTTTGATCTCTGGATCCCTGCATGGCAGGGAGGGCATGGCAACCCACTGCAGTATTCTTGTCTGGAGAATCCCGTTGACAGAGGAGCTTGACAGGCTATGGTCCATAGGGTCAAAAAGAGTCGGACATTACTGAAGGGACTTATCACGCCCTCACTTTCATTCCTCACATGGTCCAGCTCCTTTTCTCACGCCAGGCACATCATCATTCTCTACCCAGCTAATGGTCCAAATAGCTGAAGCGGAGGGGCAAATGGGATCTTGTGTTGTGGTGTCTGGTCGGGGCTGTGGCCAGCAGCTTGCTTGGGAAGGGCTTTGAGCAATGAGGCAAATGCAGGGTGAATATCTTTCCTGTATCTTCTATTGCTGTCAAGCAACCAAATCTAGTATGGAACTGAGATATTAGTTTGTTTGCTAAATTTATCAAATTGAGCTTTTCATTAAATAGTCCCATGTTAAAAAAGAGAAGAGGTTGATAGAAATGATAAAGTTTCTTTCTAATTTTAAAAAAGGTTGTATTAAAATATTTTGTGTTTAGCTCTTTGGTGAGTAATCTTTAAAGTAGAAAAGGGTTTTGGAGTAATGACCTCCCAGATAAGTCAAGTTGGATAAGGAATGTAGTGATATTTTAAGTCTCTGTATTAGTCTCTCAATTAGCAAGAAGTTATGCAATCAATTTGATGGACTACTAAGTACATTTTGTCACAAAGAGTTGGACATGACTGAGCGACTAACACACACACACACACACCTTGGGCTTCCCTGGTAGCTCAGATGGTAAAGAATTTGCCTGCAATGCAGGAGACCTGGGTTCAGTCCCTAGGTCAGGAAGATTCCTTGGAGAAGGGAATGGAAACCCACTCCAGTATTCTTGCCTGGAGAATCCTCATGGACAGAGGAGCCTGGTAGGCTATAGTTCATGGGGTCGCAAAGAGCTGGACACGACTGAGCAACTTGGAGGCGGGAGTAGAAGGAGATGACAGAGGATGAGATGGTTGGATGGCATCACCTACTGAATGGACATGAGTTTGAGTAAACTCCAGGAGTTGGTGAGGACAGGGAGGTCTGGTGTGCTGCAGTCCATGGGATTGCAAAGAGTGGGACACGACTGAGCGACTGAACTGAACTGAGCAACTAAGACACATAACTACATTTTAAAAATGAGAACTAGACCAAAAAGAATAGAGAAGATCAATGTGTTGTATACCTGGTAAGGTATTTATTGCTTCTTGACACTTCTAGTTCATATGTGTCGGTGTTCATTGGCTATGATGTAAGATGCAATTTTTTCTTTTTTTTTCACCATGAGGCATGGCTGAAAGGCTTGAAAGCTACTCATGCAGTAGTTGAGAATTGGATTTGAGGTCATATGACCCTGGATTCAAATTCTAGCTTCACCATGTAGGAGCCGTGTTACTCTTTAAGTCATAGTTTCCCCTTCAGTAAAATGGGTTTAATAAGACTTAACTCATATGGATATGATGCTAAAAAATGTGGTTAAAGTGCTTACAACTTTGGTAGCTTATTTTACTATTTTAACTGAAATTGACCTCTGTTAACTGTTTATTTGATTGAGTAGTAGAAGCTTCTGGGAATTCTATACATTCAATAAGTGGATTCACTTTGCTATATAGCAGAAAGTAAAGCAACATTGTTAAGTAACTATCAGTTCAGTTCAGTTCAGTCACTCAGTCGTGTCTGACTCTTTGTGACCCCATTGATTACAGCATGTCAGGCCTCCCTGTCTATCAACAACACCTGGAGTTTACTCAGATTCATGTCCATCGAGTCAGTGATGCCATCCAACCATCTCATCCTCTGTCATCCCCTTCTCCTCCTGCCCCCAATCCCTCCCAGCATCAGAGTCTTTTCCAATGAGTCAACTCTTCACATGAGGTGGCCAAAGTATTGGAGTTTCAGCTTTAGCATCATTCCTCCCAAACAACACCCAGGACTGATCTCCTTTAGAATGGACTGGTTGGATCTCCTTGCAGTCCAAGGGACTCTCAAGAGTCTTCTCCAACACCACAGTTCAAAAGCATCAATTCTTTGGCACTCAGCTTTCTTCACAGTCCAATTCTCACATCCATACATGACCACTGGAAAAACCATAGCCTTGACTAGATGGACCTTTGTTGGCAAAGTAATGTCTCTGCTTTTGAATATGCTATCTAGGTTGTCATAACTTTTCTTCCAAGGAGTAAGTGTCTTTTAATTTCATGGCTGCAGTCACCATCTGCAGTGATTTGGGAGCCCAAAAAATAAAGTCTGACACTGTTTCCACTGTTTCCCCATCTATTTCCCATGAAGTGATGGGACCAGATGCCATGATCTTAGTTTTCTGAATGTTGAGCTTGAAGCCAACTTTTTCACTCTCCTCTTTCACTTTCATCAAGAGGTTTTTAGTTCCTCTCCACTTTCTGCCATAAGAGTGGTATCATCTGCATATCTGAGGTTATTGATATTTCTCCTGGCAATCTTGATTCCAGCTTGTGCTTCTTCCAGCCCAGAGTTTCTCATGATGTACTCTGAATATAAGTTAAATAAGCAGGGTGACAATATACAGCCTTGACGTACTCCTTTTCCTATTTGGAACCAGTCTGTTGTTCCATGTCCGGTGCTAATTGTTGCTTCTTGACCTGCATATAAGTTTCTCAAGAGGCAGGTCAGGTGGTCTGGTATTCCCATCTCTTTCAGAATTTTCCACAGTTTATTGTGATCCACATAGTCAAAGGCTTTGGCATAGTCAGTAAAGCAGAAATAGATGTTTTTCTGGAACTCTCTTGCTTTTTCCATGATCCAGTGGATAGTTTCAATTTGATCACTGGTTCCTCTGCCGTTTCTAAAACCAGCTTGAACATCTGGAAGTTCACAGTTCATGTCTTGCTGAAGCCTGGCTTGAAGAATTTTGAGCATTACTTTACTAGCGTGTGAGATGAGTGCAATTATGCAGTAGTTTGAGCATTCTTTGGCATTGCCTTTCTTTGGGATTGGAATGAAAACTAACCTTTTCCAGTCCTGTAGCCACTGCTGAGTTTTCCAAATTTGCTGGCACTTTGAGGCAGCACTTTCACAGCATCATCTTTTAGGGTTTGAAATAGCTCAACTGGGATTGCATCACCTCCTCTAGCTTTGTTCGTAGTGAAGCTTTCTAAGGTCCACTTGACCTTGCATTCCAGGATGTCTGGCTCTAGGTGAGTGATCTCACCATCGTGATTATCTGGGTAGTGAAGGTCTTTTTTGTACAGTTCTTCTGTGTATTCTTGCAACCTCTTCTTAATATCCTCTGCTTCTCTTAGGTCTATACCATTTCTGTCCTTTATTGAGCCCATCTTTGCATGAAATGTTCCCTTGGTACCTCTAATTGTCTTGAAGAGATTTCTAGTCTTTCCCATTCTGTTGTTTGCCTCTATTTCTTTGCATTGATTGCTGAGGAAGGCTTTCTTATCTCTCCTTGCTATTCTTTGGAACTCTGGCTTCAGATGCTTATATCTTTCATTTTCTCCTTTGCTTTTCACTTCTCTTCTTTTCACAGCTATTTGTAAGCCATCTTCAGACAGCCATTTTGCTTTTTTGCATTTCTTTTTCTTGGGGATGGTCTTGATCCCTGTCTCCTGTGCAATGTCACAAACCTCCATCTATAGTTCATCAGACACTGTGTCTATCAGATCTAGTCCCTTAAATCTATGTCTCACTTCCACTGTATAATCATAAGGGATTTGATTTAGGTCATAACTGAATGGTCTAGTGGTTTTCCCTACTTTCTTCAATTTAAATCTGAATTTGGCAATAAAGAGTTCATGATCTGAGCCACAGTCAGCTCCTGGTCTTGTTCTTGATGACTGTATAGAGCTTCTCCATCTTTGGCTGCAAAGAATATAATCAATCTGATTTCGGTGTTGACTATCTGGTGATGTCCATGTGTAGAGTCTTCTCTTGTGTTGTTGGAAGATGGTGTTTGCTATGACCAGTGCATTCTCTTGGCAAAACTCTATTAGCCTTTGCCCTGCTTCATTCTGTACTCCAAGGCCAAATATGCCTGTTACTCCAGGTGTTTCTTGACTTCCTACTTTTGCATTCCAGTCCCCTATAATGAAAAGGATGTCTTTTTTGGGTGTTAGTTCTAAAAGGTCTTATAGGTCTTCATAGAACTGTTCAACTTCAGCTTCTTCAGCATTACTTTTTGGGCATAGCCTTGGATTACCGTGATATTGAGTGGTTTGCCTTGGAAACGAACAGAGATCATTCTGTCGTTTTTGAGATTGCATCCAAGTACTGCATTTCGGACTCTTTTGTTGACCATGATGGCCACTCCATTTCTCCTAAGGGATTCCTGCCCACAGTAATAGATATAATGGTTATCTGAGTTAAATTTACCCATTCCAGTCCATTTTAGTTCGCTGATTCCTAGAATGTTGATGTTCACTCTTGCCATCTCCTGTTTGACCACTTCTAATTTGCCTTGATTCATGGACCTGACATTCCAGGTTCCTATGCAATATTGCTCTTCACAGCATCAGACCTTGCTTCTATCACCAGTTACATCCACAACTGGGTATTGTTTTTGCTTTGGCTCCATCCCTTCATTCTTTCTGGAGTTATTTCTCCACTGATCTCCAGTAGCATATTGGGCACCTACTGACCTGGGGAGTTCCTCTTTCATTATCCTATCATTTTGCCTTTTCATACTGTTTATGGGGTTCTCAAGGCAAGAATACTGAAGTGGTTTGCCATTCCCTTCTCCAGTGGACCACATTCTGTCAGACCTCTCCACCATGACCTGTCCATTTTGGGTGGCACCACATGGCATGGCTTAGTTTCATTGAGTTAGACAAGGCTGTGGTCTGTGTGATCAGATTGGCTGGTTTTCTGTGATTATGGTTTCAGTGTGTCTGCCCTCTATTGCCCTCTTGCAACACCTACCATCTTACTTGGGTTTCTCTTACCTTGTACATGGGGTATCTCTTCACGGCTGCTCCAGCAAAGTGCAGCCACTGCTCCTTACCTTAGACAAGGGGTGTCTCCTCATGGCCGCCCCTCCTGACCTTGGAGTAGCTCCTCTCGGCCCTCCTGTGCCCATGCAGCCGCCGCTCCTTGGACGTGGGGTTGCTCCTCTAAGCACCTATACTCTAACAAAAATTAATTAAAAAAAGATGTGGCTCAGCAGCAGGATCTGGGATAGGAAATGGATGACAAATAGAAAAGAGCAGAGAAAATGTCACAGACATTTAAATGTCAACTGAAAAGTCCATTTCTAAATATTCTCATGTGCTTCACAGTGACTTCCAAGTCTCTTTGTCAATGCAGTTATCAAAAATATTTATATTCAATATTGTTATGAATGTTCCAATCCAATCATCAGAGATTTTTGAAAGAAAAGTAGAAGACCTGGTAGCTCATGGGCTGAAGATGGAAAAGGAAAATATGGAGAATAATTGTCTTAGTCCATTCAGGCTGTTAAACAAAATACCATAATCTGGGTGGCTTATAAGCAGCAGAAATTTATTTCTCACAGTTCTTGAGCCTGGAACTCGGAAATCAGGGTGCCAGCCTAGTCAGGTTCTGGGGAAAGCCCTCTTGCAGGTTGTAGACTGCTGACTTCTTGCTGTGTCCCCACAGGGTGGAAGGGGACCTCTCTGGGGCCTCTTTTATGAGGGCATTACTGCTGTTCATGAAGTTTCACTCTGATGACCTAATCACCCCAAAGGCCTCACATCCTAAAACCATAATACTGGGCATTAGAATTTTAACATGTAATTTGGAGGTGGTGGTGGGACACAAAGATTAGACCATAGCAATAATGCAATGGAACAGGAGGGTGGGGAGGATGAGGGATAGGGGAGCAGAGGAGAGGTATTCCAGCTTATTAATGAAATAAAAAAAAGATAGCAAAAAGATAGGACTAAGTCATGTCCGACTCTTGCGATCCCATGAACGGTAGTCCACAAGGCTTCTCTGTCCCTGGGTTTCTCCAGGCAAGAATACTGGATCAGGTTGCCGTTTCCTTCTCCAAGGGAACTTCCTGACCCAGGACTTGAACCCAGGTCTCCTGCATGGCAGGCAGCTACTTTACCAACTGAGCTATGCAAGAAGCCTCAATTATCTTATTACTGGAATAAGGTATGACTTATTGCTGTATAACCAATTGCCCTTGCTAAGTTGCTTCAGTCATGTCCGACTCTGTGCGACCCCATAGATGGCAGCCCACCAGGCTCTGTCATCCTTGGGATTCTCCAGGCAAGAACACTGGAGTGGGTTGCCATTTCCTTCTCCAATGTATGAAAGTGAAAAGTGAAAGGGAAGTCGCTCAGTCATGTCTGACTCTTAGCGAGCCTGTGGACTGCAACTTACCAGGCTCCTCCGTCCATAGGATTTTCCAGGCAAGAGTACTGGAATGGGGTGCCACTGCCTTCTCTGCAATGAATAAAATGAATAAAAGTGTCATTTTATTACACTCGTTGTGTGAGTCAGGAATTCAGCCGGGAGCACAGTGGGGATGGCTTGCTTCTGCTCCATGAAGTCTGGGGCATTAGCGGAAAGTCATGAAGACTGTGACTGATTCAAATGGCTGGGGACTGAAGTGATCTGGAAGTTCCTCCCTCACATGCCTGGTGCCTGGGCTGACTGGAAGACTGGGTTCATCAGGAACTGTCAATCAGTGCATCTCCCTGGGGCTTCTCAATAGGATGTAGACTTCCTCAATAGGGGCTCTGTGCAGTTAGGCTTCTTACATGATGGCTCCAAGAGTAGGTGCTCTCAGCAGACCAGGAAGAAGCTGCATAGCCTTTTATCAGTGGTAAAGAATCTGCCTGCCAATGAGGAGGGCATGGCAACACACTCCAGTATTCTTGTCTGGAGAATCCCATGCACAGAGGAGCCTGGCAGGTTACAGTCCATGGGGTTGCAAAGAGTCAGACGACTGAAGCTGTTTAAACACAACCAGTCAATGTAAAATGATGCAAGAGATGTGGATTCGATCCCTGGGAAGATCCCCTGGAGGAGGAAATGGCAACCCACTCCAGTAATCTTGCTTGGAAAATTCCATGGACAGAAGAGCCTGGCAGGCTACAGTCCATGAGGTCACCAAGAGATGGACACGACTGAACACACATGCACAGAGGCAGGGAAGACTCACTTGCATTTGATTTTAGATTGTCATGAGGTATCTTCGGGCTAGACTGAGTTTCCTAATGACACTACTGTGGTTAATTCTGAAACATAAGATTTGCACTCTGTGACTTCTCTCCTCCCAAAGGACCCTCTCTGAGAGCTGAAAAGTGATGACTGGTGAACTGCTGGGTAGCAGGCTTGCTGGTCTGGGGCAGTGCTGCAAAGATATGAAAATTCAATGAGGAAAAAGTTTATTGACCAAGCAAGAATAGTGTTGAAACATGTATATTACCATATGTAAAGATAAATGACCAGTGCAAGTTTGAAGCATGAAACAGGGCACTTAAAGCTGGTCCTCTGGGATAACCCAGAGGGGTGGGGTGGAGAGGAAGGAGGGAGGCGGGGTTCAGGATAGGGGGACACATGTACACCTGTGGCTGATTCACGTCGATGTGTGGCAAAACCCACCACAATATTGTAAAGTAATTTGCCTCCAATTAAAATAAATAAGTTAATTAAAAAAATTATTTACCAAGCAGCAATGAAAAGTATCTCCTATCTCCCCATTCTCTCCACATTTTAAAATTGGTTTTATTTTTACTGAAAGTCGCTACTGCTTAGGAACTGGGTTGGGAATTAGAAGAATTCTTGGTTTTTAGTCCCAAATTCATGGTTAAATGGTCAGATGACCTCAGGCAAGCTGCTTCACTTTCAGTATACTGTATGCTCTTGGAGGTCACTCTGTTTCCTGTGGCTTTCCAAATATGTTGACTTTATAGCAAACCAAAGCTATACATAATGTATTGTGTATGCATAAACTACAAAAGTGAGTTTTGACCTGAAATTACCGCTGAATGTTGATGAAAGTACATTAATATGAGACTCTTACTTTGCTGTTGAACAGATTGTCTAATTGCTACAGCTTTTCGGAAAACAATTTAGCTCAATTTTTATTATTTTTTATTTAACCTTGTTCAACTTTTAAGTTTTTAAAATTTTTTTTTTTTTGGCTACTCCATGAGATTTGTGAAATGTTAGTTTCCTGACCTGGGTTTGAATCTGTCAGAAAATGAAAGCATGGAGTTCTAGCCACTGGACTGCCAGGGAATTCCTGACTCAATTTTATGTATCAAGTATATTGAAATGTCCATATCTATCGATACCGTTCATCGCTTCTGAGAATCTTTCTTGAGAAAATAGAGTGTGAGATCAAGATTTCTGTACGAGGATTGTCACTACATTGTTATGTTTAGTTATGCAGTAATTGAAACCACCTATGTTGTCTAGTAATATGAACATTCTGTAACTTACAGGTGCCCAGAGATAGTGATATTCTGTGACTAGAAGAATCATATTTTCAAAAAAGTACTTATACACAATAAAGTTGCATGTGTGCTAAGTTGCTTCAGTCATGCCCAACTCTTTGTGACCCACTGGACTCCTCTGTCCAGGGGATTGTCCAGGCAAGAATACTGGAGTGGGTTGCCGTGCCTTCCTCTAGGTGATCTTCCCGACCCAGGGATTGAACCCATGTCTCTTATGGCTCCTACATTGACAGGCAGGTTCTTTACTTCTAGTGCCACCTGGGAAGCCCATAAAATGCATAGAGTAATTAAAATCTGCATTGAGAAAAACTGGAAGGAACTGTATCTGGATAAAAGATGTCTGGGTAAAAATACCTGGATAAAATTACTGATGATTTTGTCCCTTTTGAAGTCTTTCTGTTTTTTAAAAATCTATAATGAATATGTATTTTCTTCAGAATCAGAAAGGGAAGTGAATGGTACTGGTAGATGTCTTTTACAATTTGCTTTTTTGTTTTAGTCTTGTTTCTGCTCAGAAAGATAGCTGTCAGGTTAAGGCCTCTCAGAGCTTGACAATCATTAATACTGTGTCTTCTGCCCCTTTCCTCCCCCAACTCACCACTCCCTCTAACCCCAGTTGGGCTTTCCATACTGGACACTGGTTTTGAAATTGTGACATGGAAAAACTAGGCCTGGATGTTCCAGGGGTTCAGCCCTAGACAGTATATTAAAAAGCAGAGACATTACTTTGCCAACAAAGTTCCATGTAGTTGAAGCTATGGTTTTTCTAATAGTCACGTATGGATGTTCAGTTGGACCATATAGAGGGCTGAGCACTGAAGAATTGATGTTTTCAAACTGTAGTGTTGGAAAAGACTCTTGAGAGTCCCTTGGGCTGCAAGGAGTTCAAACCAGTCATTCCTAAAGGAAATCAGTCCTGAATACTTATTGGAAGGACTGATGCTGAAGCTGAAGCTGCAATACTTTGGCCACCTGATATGAAGAGCTGACTCATTAGAAAAGACCCTGATGCTGGGAAAGATTGAAGGCAGGAGGAGAAGTGAACAACAGAGAATGAGATGGTTGGATGGCATCCCCGACTTGATGGACATGAGTTTGAGCAAACTCCGGGAGATAGTGATGGACAGGGAAGCCTGGCTTGCTGTAGTCCATGGGGTCACAAAGAGTCAGATGCAACTTAGTGACTGAACAACACAGTTTAGCTTGGAATTCTTGAGTGGTGATGGAGTCCACAGGCACTAGAGAGCAGGATGGTGTGCATGTGGCCTCCTGGAAGAAGGCCTCAAATCTACAGGGCTATTAGCTGGATTTTGCTGGAGTAAATTACCATTGCTTTGCAAGAACATTGATGAATTACCATGAAAATACTGTCATCATCAGCACAAATGTTTCTCAAAGCCTCACTTCAGTGGAATTTTTTTTGTCCAGATTCATAAAATTCACTTACTCTCAGAAAAGGAAAGACTAGGCCTTGAGGTTATTTGCACTTTCCTTGAATTCACTGGACTCTTTTTCCTAGCTTGTTTTGTATCCAGGCTTATGCACAACTTTTATAAAAGGCAGTAGCAGTTCTGTGTGCACTTGAAATGGGAGAGAATTCCCAAGCCGTTGCCTCCTGTTAAACACCGAGGAGATTACCTCTTAGTCAAGAGTAAAAGAGTCTGAATTAGGGACAATGGGGATTTCACCTTTAAAAGTCTGATCCAGGAAACAACTGTGGGTTACAATTTGTATGCAATTTGCAGTTTGAAGTTTAAGCTTCTGGTTAATAAAATGACATAAGCAAACTATAAATGTGACTATCACATGCATTATGTTTGCAGTTCCTTGGATAATAAGTACCTTTCTTAAACCAGAGTCCTAAGAAACTGCATACAGGGGATTTAGAAGGGCAGGCCACCTTTACGAGGATGAAAACTGTACTTTGTCCATCAACTACTCTTTGAATGCTAGCATTTTATATTTGTCTGTACACTTTTTTGTTGTTGCTGTTTAGTCGCTAAGTCCTGTCTGACTCTGCAGCTCCATGGACTGTAGCCTGCCAGGCTCCTCTGTCTATGTTTCCCAGGCAAGAATATGGGAGTGGGTTGCTATTCCCTTCTCCAGGAGACCTCCCCCACTCAGGGACTGAACCCATGTTTCCTGCATTGCAAATGGATTAATTCCTATCTCTGGTTAAAATTTAAAAGCAGGCTAAAATCAGAAGAGTGGTTAGCAAGTTTATTAAATAATATAGTATTCAACATAAATATTTATAGGCTGAATTTATGCTACCAGTTAGAATTATAGAACTTATACTAGAGTTAGAACTTAAACTACCAAGTTTGTTCTTACAGTGTGATCACATTCAGAAATGTTATTTTTCCAAGGAGCATTGTGTGAAACTTTACCCATTTTGTATTTATTAATTCAAGTTTGCTGTTGGTATTGATTTCATTTTAAAATGAGTGGACCTGGCTCAGGCAGACTGAGAGGGCCAGGTAGGAAAAAAAATCTATCTTTCCTGTTTTGTTTTCCTAATCTGCATATAGATAGATTACCTAACACAAGGGTTACATATATGCTTTTGCAACCAGCAAAGTAGACAGAAAAACAATCTCTCATCTCCTTGGGGAAAAAAAAAAAACCAAACTAAATAGAAATCCACTAAAATAGAGAAAAGTTTGGCTTTTTGTATTTGAGTTGGCCAAAAAGTTCATTTGGGTTTTTCCATACCATCTTAGCAAAAACCTGAATGAACTATTTGGCCAACCCAATATTATGTCAGGAAGTTTACAATCAGAATAGCAACATCCCAGCAGACAAGACATTTGATATTTGGCAAAACTAATACAATTATGTAAAGTTAAAAAAAAAAAAAAGCATATGTTATTTTGAATTACATATGGCAGTGCTGATGCTCTGAGTATCAAAATATCTTTCTCCAATCCTGCCCAAATACACAATGTGAGTTTAAGCCCTTATGATATTAGACTTAATTTTATTTTTTTTAATTTAAATTTATTTAAATTAGAGGCTAATTACTTTACAATATTGTGTTGGTTTTGCCACACATCAACATGAATCCGCCACGGGTGTACACGTGTTCTCAATCCTGAACCCCCCTCCCACCTCCCTCCCCATACCATCCCTCTGGGTCATCCCAGTGCACCAGCCCCAAGCTTCCTGTATCCTGCATCGAACCTGGACTGGCGATTCGTTTCTTATATGATATTATACATGTTTCAATGCAGTGCAATGGCTGAACGGAAATGTAGGAGGTCTCCTATCATTGGAACTCTGCAGCCTCATGATCCCTTGGTTGCAGAAAAGAGCAGCTATGCTGAAATATTCTCAATCCAGTGTTTGCCCCCTGATCATGAAGGGCCCCACAGTTACTCCTTCAGAGGAAGCAGAGCAGAGGATGCTTACTTCTCAGTCAGGACAAGCCAGTGTCTTTGGCAAGTTAGAGAGAAATCCTCCATGTGAATTCCAGTTGCTTGATTCGGGATGTAGTTAGTACACTCTTCTAATTATATTCAGAGATGAGGAGCACTCTCAGAATGCACTGTGCACAGAAACTGATACCCATCCAATCATTTAGCAGAAATCCCATTTCAGGGAGAAGGCACTGCCCATCCACCTCCATACTATTTTCAAATAGGGACATACTAATTTATAGTCTCACCAACAGTGTGTTGAGGGTTCTCCTTTTTCTACACTCTCATAAACATTATCATAAAGCCATTCTGACAGATGTGAGATGATATCTCACTGTAGTTTTGATTTCATTTTCCTGATGGTTAGTGATGTTGAGCATCTTTACATGTGTCTGTTGGCCATCCATATGTCTTCTTTGGAAAAATATTTGGTTAGGTACCCTGCTCATTTTTTAATCAGATATTTTTTTGATATTGAGGTATATGAATTCTTTGTATATTTTGTATATTAATCCTCAATAGGATATGTTGTTTGCAAATATCTCCTCTCATTCAATAGTCTGCCTTTTTGTTTTGTTGATAGTTTCCTTCACTGTGCAAAAGTTTTTATTTATTTATGTATTTTAGTTTGATGTAGTCTCATTTGTTTAATTCTGCTTTTGTTTCACTTGCCTAAGGAAGACAGATCCAAAAATATATTGCTAAGACTGATGCTGAAAGAACCTACTGGCTGTGTTTTATTCTAGAAGTTTTATGATTTTAGGTCTTTCATTTAAGTCTTTAATCTATTTTGAGTTTGTTTTGTATATAGGTGGTCCAGTTTCTTTCTTTATTTTTTTGCATATAGCTGCTCTATAGTTTTCCCAATACCATTTATTGAAAATGCTGTCTTTTCCCCATTGTATATTCTTGCCTCTGTTATTACAGATTTGTTTTTGTGTGTGTGCTCAGTTGTGGCTGACTCTTTGTGACCCCATGGACTGTAGCCTGGCAGGCTCCACTGTCCATGAAATTTTCCAGGTAAGAATACTGGAGCAGGTCACCATTTCCTACTTGAGGGGAACTTCCTGACCCAGGGATCACACACATATCTCTGGCATCTCCTGCTTTGTCAGGTGGATTCTTTACCACTGCATCGCCTGGGAAGCCCCTATTGTAGATTAATTGACCATATAGGCGTGGGTTTCTTCCTGGGCTTGCCATTGTATTCTGTTGATCTGTGTGACTGTTTTTGTGCCAGTAACATATTTTTTTGATTACTGTAGCTTTGGAGTATAGTTTGAAATCAGAGAGTATGATACCTCCAACTTTGTTCTTTTTTCTTAAGATTGTTTTGGATATTTGGGATCTTTTGTGGTTCCCTACCAACTTTAGGATTCTTGATTCTAGTTCTGTGAAAAATGCCATTGATATTTTGATAAGGATAGCATTGAATCTCTAGATTGCCTTGAGTATTATGGCCATTTTAACAATGTTAATTCTTCCAATTCATGAACACAGTATATCTTTCCACCTGTTTATGTCATCTTCAGTTTCTTTTGTCAGTGCTTTATAGTTTTCAGTGTACAAGATTTTCATCTCCTTGGCTAGGCTTATTCCTAGGTATTTACTTTTTTTGATGCAATTTTAAATGGGATTATTTTCTTAATTTTTCTTTCTGATAGTTTGCTATTAAATAGAAATAGAAATACAACTGATTTCTGTATATTAATTTTGTATCCTGAAAAGTTACTGAGTTTATTTATTAGTTCTAATAGTTTTTTGATGGTGTCTTTAGGATTTTCTCTATGTAGTGTCATGTCATCTACAAATAGTAGCAGTTACTTCTTCCTTTCCAATTTGCATTCCTTTTAATTTTTTGCTTGTCTGATTGCTTCAGTCAGGACTTCCAATATTATGCTGAATAAAAGTAATAAGAATGGTCATCCTTGTCTTATTTCTGATCTTAGAGGCAATGCTTTTACTTTTTGACCATGGGGTATGATGTTGGCTTTGGGTTTGTCATATATGACCTTTATTATGTTGAGGTGTGTTCCTTCTATACACACTTTGTTGAGAGTTTTTAGCTCATAAATAGATGTTGAATTTTGTGAAAAAATTTTCTATATCCATTGAGATGTTCATATGGTTTTTAGTCTTCATTTTGTTAAGGTGATGTTTCACATTGACTGATTTGCAGATATTGAACCATCCTTGCATCCCTGGGATACATCCCTTTGATCATAATGAATAATCCTTTGACTATATTATTGAATTTTATTTGCTGATAATTTGTTGAGCATTTTTGTGTCTATGTTCATCAGTGATATTGGCCTATAATTATCTTTTCTGTGGTGTCATTGTCTAGTTTTGGAATCAGGGTGGTGCTAGCTTTGTAGAATGAGTTCGGACATGGTCCTTCTTCAGTTTTCTGGAATAGTTCAAGAAAAGAGGTATTAACACTTCTTTACATGTTTGGTATCAGATCTAATCCCTTGAATCTATTTGTGACTTCCACTGTATAATCATAAGGGATTTGATTTAGGTCATATCTGAATGGTCTAGTGGTTTTCCCTACTTTCTTCAATTTAAGTCTGAATTTGGCAGCAAGGAGTTCATGATCTGAGCCACAGTCAGCTCCTGGTCTTGTTCTTGATGACTGTATAGAGCTTCTCCATCTTTGGCTGCAAAGAATATAATCAATCTGATTTCAGTATTGACCATCTGGTGATGTCCATGTGTAGAGTCTTCTCATGTGTTGTTGGAAGAAGGTGTTTGCTATGACCAGTGTATTCTCTTGGCAAAACTCTATTAGCCTTTGCCCTGGATCATTCGGTACTCCAAGGTCAAATTTTCCTGTTACTCTAGGCATTTCTTGACTTCCTACTTTATGCAGGTCAGGAATCGACAGTTAGAACTGGACATGGAACAACAGACTGGTTCCAAATAGGGAAAAGAGTATGTCAAGGCTGTATATTGTCACCCTACTTATTTGACTTATATGAAGGGTACATCATGAGACACACTGGGCTGGATGAAGTACAAGCTGGAATCAAGATTGTTGGGAGAAACATCAATAACCTCATATATGCAGATGACACCACCCTTATGGCAGAAAGCAAAGAAGAACTAAAGAGCCTCTTGATGAAAGTGAAAGAGGAGAGTGTAAAAATTGGTTTAAAACTCAACATTCAGAAAACTAAGATTATGGCATCCAGTCCCATCACTTCATGGCAAATAGATGGGGAAACGGTGGAAAGAGTGACAGACTTTATATTTTTGTGCTCCAAAATCACTGCAGATTTCTAGGAATTTATCCATTCCTTCTGAAAGAAAGTGAAAGTGAAAGTGAAATTGAAGTCGCTCAGTAGTGTCCGACTCTTTGCGACCCCATGCAGCCTAAGAGGCTCCTCTGTCCATGGGATTTTCCAGGCGAGAATACTGGAGTGGGTTGCCATTTCCTTCTCCAGGAGATCTTCCCAACCCGGGGATCAAATCTGGGTCTCATTGTAGACAGACGCTTTACCGTCTGAGTCACCAGGGAAGTCCATTCCTTCTATATTGTCCTATTTGTAGCATGTATGAGTCATAGTAATTTCTTATAATCCTTCGTATTTTAATGATATAGGTTGTAACTGTTGCAGTTTTGATTTTATTTCTTTGGGCTCTCTCTCTCTCTTTTTTTTCCTTAATGAGGTTTGGCTAGAGGTTTGTAAACTTTGTCTTTTCAAAGAATCAGCTTTCAGCTTAATTAATCTTTTTTTTTTTAGTCATTATTAATTTATGCTCTGATCTTTATTATTTCCTTCCTTGTACTAAACTTTGAGCTTTACTTTTTTTTTTTTTTTATCTTGTTTCTTTAGGTGTTAGGTTAGATAATTTAATTAATATTTTTCTTATTTCCTGATGTGTGACTATGTTTTAAGTTTCCCTCTTAAAACTGCTTTTGCTGCATTGCATAGATTTTGGATCAAGGTGTCCCCATTTTCCTTTATCTCAAGGAATTTTAAAAATTTCCCTTTTGTATTTTTAGGCTATCTTCCACAGCCTGTCAAAAATGGAAATAACTCTCAATTTTTGAAATGATGATTAGATGGATCAACATAGCTGAATCTTAAACTCCACTGTATCCATCCTTGGGTCTAGACTAAATAAGTTTGCAAGAGATTTGGACATTACAAATGTGCTTATTTTTCTTTAAAACATTCTACATTTGCCTATCCCTCTGTAGTTTTCACAGTTCTTATCCGTATATTTTTTCTTTTATTCTTGAGAGAGCCCTAAGATGAAAAAAGGGTAGATAATTTTATATGCAGTTTTATATTTGTGGAAATGGAGACTCAGAAAGGTTAAAGATATACTGTATGTGGGGGAAGTCATTTAATCAAAATATCAGTTTTACAAAGGAGGAGACCAGAGCCCAGAGAAGTTAGGTAACTTATTCAAAATTACACAGCTAATAAATGCAGAGCTGAGTCAAGAGTTTAAGAACTCTGGACTCCTAGATCAGAGCTCTTTCTACCACCCCCTGAAATTAATCTCTGATCCAATTTCATGAGAATAAATGCAGACATGGCAAATACAATATCATTTATGTCCATATGTCTGTAAGTGTTATGGAAATATTTTGCAAATGCAAAGTACATCTGGAAGGCAGTCTTGCATATTTCTCTAATCAGGATTGTATTGTTCAACTTCTTAGCAGACCTAAAATTTCCTGGTTTTAATTTGTAAGCATACGGTATTGTCTATCCTCTAAAATGGACAAGGCAGAGAGGGGGAGTTCAGGAGGGAGGGGACACATGCATGCCTATGGCTGGTTCATGTTGATGTATGGCAGAGGCCATCAGAATATTGTAAAGTAATTACCCTCCAATAAATATAAATAAATGGATTAAAAAATAAAATGGACAATGCAATGCAGGATTATGTTGTTTGGGGATTAGGAAGAGCTGCTTGTCATCTTCAAAGTAAGAAGCTCTGATTCAGATTTAAAAAAAGATTCTATTGTTTGTTGTCTGAGCTAAGTGGCTAGACTGCCAGCAGTCTTTTGCCTTCTCTCCAAGCATATGTTCAAAATGGCATATTTGCATATGTGTAAGAACATGAAATAAAATTTCACCATAATGCAATAAATGGGGTCCACAAATTTTATTCTCATAAAACATGTTGCCTCATTGGAGGTTAGTGGAAGACAATATTTTTAGTCAGTCTGTACTGTTCCAAAGACCACTAAAGATCAATGTTGTGGTGTTTTTTAACAGATTGTATGTTGCACAAGAAAATCCCAAAATGACCATGGATAGTCACTTCCTAACATGTCTGTGAGCCACCCATCTTATGGTAAGAATTTAATCTTGTTAGAGGATGGGAACCAATTGCCTGATATCCAAATTCACATTTAATAGATACTTATGCCCCGGTGGCTCAGAGGGTAAAGCATCTGCTCGCATTGCGGGAGACCTGGGTTCAATCCCTGGGTCGGGAAGATCCCCTAGAGAAGGAAATGGCAACCCACTCCAGTATTCTTGCCTGGAAAATCCCATGGAAGGAGAAGCCTGGTAGGCTACACAGTCCATGGGGTCCCAAAGAGTCGGACACAACTGAGCGACTTCACTTTGACTTTGACATGCTGACACATATATTTAACTCCTAGTTTACAGATAGACTTTCTTGTTTTGTTGATAAATAGACTGTTTCTAACCCCAAATCCACTTTCTTACAGGAATTTTCCACCTAACAACATTTACTAAGTGTCCAAGGCTGAGCCCCCAGGCAGCTCACAGTCTTGTTGTTAGGTGCTGAAGCCAACCTCTTGCATGTGCAGTTGCTTAGTTCTTTGCGACCCCAGGGACAGTAGCCCACCAGGCTCCTTTGTCCATGGAATTTTCCAGGCAAGAATACTGGAGTGGGTTGCCATTTCCTCCTCTAGGGGGTCTTCCCAAAGAAAAGCCAACCTCAGAAATCTTTTAAAGCAAAACCTTTTAACTCAGTCCTGTTGCACAGATAGATAGTAGCTCAGTTAGCTGAGAGCCCAGTTCTCAGTTCCCAGTGTAGGACCTTAGCAGAAATGACTAGGGACTAACCAAATCTTCTTCTTGATCTGGTGGATACAGATGAATCACAATTCCCAACCTCCCTTGCAGCTGGATGTAGCTATGGAATTCGTTCTTGTCAATAGATATTTGTGGAAGTGATAGATCCCATGTCCAGGCTTTACCCATAAAAATTTTCCCCCAGTGATTACAACATTCTCTTATTTTCTTGGAAGAGAAGATCCCCAGCCCCTAGGAGTTGACCAAGCAGAGATCCCTGACTCATTGTATTGAAGGCTACCTGCTAATTACCTGCATGGATTGTTGGACATACAAAAAATAAATTTCAACTGTGTGAAGCCTCTGAGCTTAAGGAATCTATCTATCATAGCAGTGAGGATTAATTTATACTCCTATGAGTCCAGTGTCCTTGAAGATAAATCACTTTGGTCTAAATTCTTTGATAAGATGGGATGGCAGCCAGGAGAAGGTTCAGGGTACAAGGAGCTCTGAAGGTAGCTGAGGAGGAAGGCTTCTTACAGAAAAGATATGGAGAAAGGCAAGGGTATGAGGGGCCTCAATAGTAGGTGTTTGCTCAGCCATGAAAGAATGTCTTCCAGCTGTTTCAAGTGTTCCAGACAGTGCAAAGGCAATATCATCAGCCGCTCTGCTTGTGCATAGCTTGCTTCATACAAAAACTTTCTTAATTGAGAGATTGGCTTTATAAATATATCTAAGTAATCCTTCTTGAACCATCCAAGTTTTAATTTAAGACTGTTCTACAGCTGGAGAAAATATGAAACCCAATTAGGGAGCTATAGAAGTCATTAGATTTCCCCTCTCAGATATGTCATGAGGCCAAACATAGCCAGGATACTGAGATCCATCCTGGCAAATAAGAGACCTCCAACGGCTAATGGTTGAAATTAAAAGATGCTTACTCCTTGGAAGAAAAGCTATGACCAGCCTAGACGGCATATTAAAAAGCAGAGACATTACTTTGCCAACAAAGGTCTGTTTAGTCAAGGCTATGTTTTTTCCAGTAGTCATGTATGGATATGAGACTTGGACTATAAAGAAAGCTGAACGCTGAAGTTGATGATTTTGAACTGTGGTGTTGAAGAAGACTCTTGAGAGTCCCTTGGACAGCAAGGAGATCCAACCAGTCCATCCTAAAGGAAATCAGTCCTGAATATTCATTGGAAGGACTGATGCTGAAGCTGAAACTCCAATACTTTGGCTTCCGGATGCGAAGAACTGACTCATTTGAAACGACCCTGATGCTGGGAAAGATTGAAGGCGGGAGGAGAAGGGGATGACAGAGGATGAGATGGTTGGATGGCATCACTGACTCAATGGACATGAGATTGAGTAAACTCCAGGAATTGGTGATTGACAGGGAGGCCTGGCATGCTGCAGTCCATGGGGTTGCAAAGAGTCGGACACAACTGAGCAACTGAACTGGACTGACTGGGCGACTGAACTGGACTGACTGGCTGACTTTGGCTTGAGGACTCGGTGAAGTTCTAGATGCACTTTCCTTGATTGCATGGCAATCTAGGAAGCTTCCACCCAAACTTCCTTCCTTCCTTCCTTTCCTCCCTCCTTCCCTTGGGGTCAGGCTCGTCCCTCCCCATTTTTCCACAGATATTTCCTTGAATAAACTTCTTCATGTTTAGTCTGTTCTGGTGTTCCCTACTCCGAGGACCTAAATTTAATCCAGAAATCATTCTCATCTTTCTGTTGGAAGTCTGATTCTCTTAAAATGTAAGGAATTTGTGGCTGTCTCATTTAATTCCTTGATTGGGTGAGATTCCATTATATAAACTATGAGTATTTCCCCTTGAGCTGTACATGGAATGTTGCATAAGGTATGATTACAAAGACCCCTGTGACCCAACTAAGAAATGAGAAAATCAAGTTGCAAAAGTCACTAAGAAGATAACTACTTGCTTTTAAACTGCAAGATTCCTAATGGAGATGGGAAAACAAAAAATGATGAACTAAAGGATTCACTAAAACCGTACTAGGCTGAATGTTTTCCATCTGGGATCTCACTGGATTATTAAATGAAAATCCATTTCAAGTAGATGCTTTTTATCCCAAAGATGGGGTGAGGTTCTGATAAGAGGCAGAGCTGGTATTTGAACCCAAATCTTCTCTATTCTGTAACCCTTCATATACTTTCTCCTTGACCACATGTTTCTTCAGAAAGCAGTTTTGCAGTGAAGTTTTAGAAAAATACTGTCTGCTTTCTTCTTACAAGCTGGTGCTAGAAACTTACCAGTTTCAGAATCTGTGGAGGAGGAAAGGCCTCCTTCCATAGTTTGTTGGAATTGCCCTCCCCAGCCCCCTACGTCTTCTTTTTGTGAAATGTCTCATAATTAAAAACTAAAGATTCTATACAGACACAGAGGCTTTTCAGTATGAACCCCATTTCCAAAAGTGGTTATTATGCATGGATGTGCTTAGAGAATTAGATTTTTGTAGTCTTGACTTTAATTGCCCTGTCTAGATATGCGATTAAGCTTTTGTTCTTTGTTTCAAAATGACCAGTCAATGGAGTTGTGTAGTTTTAATTTTATCTGAAGTGTAGTTGGAGAACAGGCAACAGAGCCTAAGGCTTTTTCCCCCTTATCCTTCTCAGTTACTATGGCTATTACTTCAATATTTTCAGATCTTATTAAACTCCAGGAGTGGTATGAAATAACATTATGTGATGGCCAGGTTTACAAGGACAATGTGGAATTTTTTCTTTATTAAAAAGATGTAATGCAAAGTGGGAACAAAGATCAAATTCTATTTGTGCCTTTACCACCCGACACCAGCTCCTTCCCCAAGACAAAGCATGTATATGTGAATCTTGTGGCAAGTTGAGGAAAACATAGTTTAATATAAAACTGTAGGTCCCTGTCTGGAACATCTGTTACCATGGCAACCGATTTAAAAGCCTGGAAGACCAAGCTATTTGGGCAACTTAACTATATGTTTTTGTAAGTATGGGAACTAAAAATATTTTAAAAACAGACACAAGTAGATCCCCATTCAGCTGACCTGGTTGACACTGAAGTAAGGCATTGCTGTGACAACTGGAGGGATTACACAAAAGAATGTGGTTAAGGAACAACAGCTTCTGCCAGGAGACAGTCGGCACCATGACTGTCATTTTCTCAACTGCCTTCAGGGAGATGGTCAGCTGGATGAGGCTTACAGCCCCCCTGCTAAACAAGTACAACGGTACCATTAGCTTCATCTTCTCTGCAGCTGTCAACCACAGATAGAGGTGCAAACTAACCATTTCCAGGGTGCAAACACAGAAAAGAGAGAAGTGAATTTTCTCAGAGAAAGACAGGATGCCCCCTGCCAGTGGCTCCTATTCCTAAGTATATTCAAAGTGAGTCTTTGGTGGGAAAGTGATCTAGAGATTTGGTCTTATCGACACATTCATTTGGAACTGCAAATTCACCCAAATTATCCCCTTCTCATCAGAGGCAGTAGGTTTAAAGTAGGAAAGAAATAAAGGTTTCCAGTCACTTATAGCCACCAGGTTGAAATTCTGTGAGCATTGTAGTTCTTCAACACATATTGGTGATCAAGTTAACTGAGGAAAGATCACAAGAGGGAGATGAAGCATCAGGCTCAGGTGTCCTTCCTTCTGTATCATGTGTGGACTATTTCATCTTCTCAGAAATTTCATTTTCAGAACCAGCAGTTGGACCAGACAATCTCTTTCTTTGAGAATCTTTTCATCATCCTGATGAACTTTTCAAAGAAGATTATATTACTTTAGAAATCAAAGAAGAGTCCAGTAATGAGTTATGAGCCAGTCCAGGTTTGATGCACGATACTGGATGCTTGGGGCTGGTGCACTGGGATGACCCAGAGGGATGGTATGGGGAGGGAGGAGGGAGGAGGGTTCAGGATGGGGAACACATGTATACTTGTGGCGGATTCATTTCGATATTTGGCAAAACCAATAAAATATTGTAAAGTTTAAAAATAAAATTTAAAAAAATCAAAGAAGACATAAATAACCTGAATGCATAAAGGATTTTCCTAGATTATTAATTTATTCGATGTATGTGTATGAATGCTGAATAGAGTCTGACTTTTTGCAACCTTATGGACTGTAGCCCACCAGGCTCCTCTGTTCATGGGATTCTCCAGGCAAGAATGCTGGAGTGGGTTGCCTTGCCCTCCTCCAGGGGATCTTCCTGACCCAGGGATTGAACCTGCGTCTCCTGCAGCTCCTGCATTGGCAGGCAGATTCTTTACCACTGAGCCACCAGGGAAGCCCAAATTTATTTGATAAAGAGATACATTAGAAACAGCCTTGAATCTGTGAGGAATTTCTAAATGAAGGAATGCCAATGGGTTCAGATTGAAGAGGGAAGTTGCAACCGAATTTCAAAGGTCTACTGACAAACATTCCCCTTAAGCAAGAATTGATTTTTTTTATGGGAATGCATGTACTACTGTGTACCCAAGGAGATATCAGAGGAAATATTCAGTGTTCAATTTCCAAATGCTTACTTTACGTTTTGGTCTTGTTTTTTTTCTCATGTGCACTGTGTTTCTGTTATTTGCATAACAAGAATGGTGGCTATTGAGTTTAAAGTCCACTTTTTCCTGGTCCAGAGAACATGTCAGTTCTAAAACTGTGGAGATTTGAGTCCAAACATTAGTGAACTAAGGCAGGGGTGAAAAGTCTTTGACTGACTTTTGAAAAACCCTGTTTGTTTCCAGTAAATGTCTTATAAATGTCAAAAGCCTTCATACTCAAAGGAGGTCTGTTCTAGAAACATCACTGATACCAACATCAAGTAGACAAAGAAGAATCTGTAGATCTTGGATTCTTAGTAAGTGAAGTTATTAGTATTGGAAAGTTAAAAGAAATATTGTACAAGTAGATGCTTGAAATGTCTCCAGTTTAACTCCTAGATACTTATTCAGAGTTTGACAGGATCTCCTCTCTAAGGAGAGAAAAGGACAGAAAAGTTTATTTTTAAGAGGAAAATCAGTGAAAGTAGAAGAGGACTCTCATAGAGGGGACAAGTGGGAGAGAGATTTGACTTCTCAGTGTTTCGAGGACCAGAGGAAAGGGCAGCAGAGGAAAGGTGCCTAAGAGAGTTTATTTGAAGGAAAAGACTCCTTCAAAGACTTCTAGGAGAGCAGAAAAGGTATGTCTTAATTTTTTTTGTTTCATGTGTATAGCACAGTGGTTCAGTTATACGTATACATACATACATATACATATATAATACACAGTTGGGAAGATCCCCTGGAGAAGGGAATGGCTACCCACTCCAGTATTCTTGCCTGGAGAATTCTGTGGATAGAGGAGCCTGGTGGGCTACAGTCCATGGAGTCACAGAGTCAGACACAGTTGAGCGACTTTCACTTTACTTCATGTTTATATATATTCTTTTTCAGATTCTTTCCTCATCTAGGTCATTACAAAATATTGAGTGCTATATAGTATGTCCTTGTTGGTTAGCTGTTTTATATATAGTCATGTGTATATGTTAATCCCAAGCTCCTAATTTATCCTCTCCCGCACTCCCATCCCCCCTGCCCCATTTCCCCTTCGGTAATCGTAAGTTTGCTTTATATGTCTGTGAGTTTATTTCTGTTTTGTAAATGAATTCATTTGAATCTTTTTTTTTAGATTCCACATATAAGTGATGTCATATGATATTTGCCTTTCTCTGTTTGACTTACTTCACTTAATATGATAATCTTAAATCCACCCATGTTGCTACAAATGCCATTATGTCATTCTTTTTAACGGCTGAGTAATATCCCGTGTGTGTGTGTGTGTGTGTGTGTGTGTGTGTGTTACACATGTGTGTGACCACATCTCCTTTATCCATTCACATGCCAACGGACATTTAGGCTGCTTCCATGTGTTGGCTATTGCAAATAGTGCTGCTATGATTATTCGGGTGCGTGTATCTTTTCGAATTACAGTTTTTTTTAGATATATGCCCATTATAAAGGAAGAAACCAAACAACCCAATCAAAAATATTTTCTAGATATATGCCCAGAAGTGGGATCGCTGGATCAAATGGCAGTTCTATTTTTAGTTGTTTTGTGAAATCTCCATCATACTGTTCTCCATGGTAGCAGCACCAATTCCCACCACCAGTGTATGAGGGTTCCCTTTTCTCTGCATCCTCAACTACGTTTGTTATTTGTGTTCTCTTTGATTACAGTCATTATAGCAGGTGTGAGGTGGTATCTCATTTTGGTTTTGATTTGCATTTCTCTGGTGATTAACCATGTTAAGCGTCTTTTTATGTGCCTGTTGGCCAGCAGCATATCCTTTTGGGAAAAATGTTTATTCAGGTCTGCCCAGTTTTTAATCAGTTGTTTTTTGATGTTGAGTTGTATAAGCTGTTTATGTATTTTGGATATTGGATCTTATTACTTATTTCTCCCATTCAGTGTGTCATCTTTTTATTTTGTCAATAGTTTGCTTTGCTGTGCAAAAACTTTCAAGTTTAATTAAGTTCCATTTGTTTAGTTTTGGTTTTTTTTCCTTTGCTTTATGAGACAGATCCCAAAAAACATTGCTTTAATTTATGTCAAGGAGTGTTCTGCCTATGTTTTCCTCTAGGAGTCAACATGACTTCTTATGCTGCCTTAGGAATGCTGCCTTAGTAGTCTTTAGGGTACCCATCTCTCCAGTTACCCAGTTGGGTAATTTCAGATGTGCACAATGTTGCAGAACAGAGGTTTCAAATGGATGCCAGCATTTGATACAGATGTATGTAGTTTTACCCACATAGTGTTTTAAAAGTTTTTGAATTATTGCCAATTTAAAAAATAATTCAAGGGATTTCACTTAGAAATCCATATTTCTGGCGTAGCTGAGGATTAGATGGGGTCCATGCTCTTCTATTTGCTGCAGTTCTTGTTGTTTTAATCCTAACTCTGTTCCACCAGCAGGGCTGTTTTGGTAAAATTACTTAAACTCCAGAGCTGGTAGGTTTTCTGTTTTTTTGTAGAGTGGAGAGAATGTTGGGTTTATAAAATGATTGCTAAGGTTAGTGGATATCAACTAAAAGAATGAATGTGGAAACACCCAGCAGAATTGGAGGGTCCAGTAAATATCAGTTTCCTCTTTTACCTTCTGTTCTTTTTTCCTATTATATAAAATAGACACCTGTTACTTGGTCATAGAAACAAGGTGAGCAATACAGTTATTTTGACAACATATGCAGTAATAACCAACATTCTCTGCTTTGATGTTTGATGTCAGTTCACTCTAAAGTACAGAAGTGCTAGCTAGCACCTTCTTGACAGCCTGTAAACAAACTCAAAACTTCAGTTTCTTTTCACAGGCTCCCTGTCTTCACTTGGCACCTCTCTCCATGGACTGTGAACTCTTTTTAGTCAGATTTAACACCTGCCCTGTTTACTCTTGTTCTTAGCACTTAGGGCAACACATGTACTAATAGGAATTAAGTACATATTTGTTGAATGAATGATTATGTGAAAGGAGATAATTATATATAGATAATTATGCACATATAATTATAATACATAATTAATATTATCAGGTAATTATATAAAATTAAACATAAAATTATATAAAATCAAATATCAAATATAGTTAATCTATCATATATTTATGTTATAGAGAATTTAAGTATATAATTAAACATAATTATAGAAACACAAAATATATATCTGGGAGAGAAGTAGTGCACATATAACTAGAAGGGCAATTTTCATTTTGAATTATATGAAAAATTGTTTTCTATTCTTTAATGTATTCATGGTGGCTTAATTCATTTCTTTTTTATTTTTCTTTTTAAAATATAATTTGTAATACATGGAAAGCATATAGGACAGTGTCTGACACATAGAAGATGTTTATTTGTTTATTCAAGAAATTGATCTACATTGTTCTAATCACAAAGCACGGTGATTTGAATGATTTGTTTAAAAAATGAAAATTCAATGTATACCAGGATGGAAATAAAAAATGTGCACCTAAAAATATAGTTACAGGATGGAGGGCTGATAGATTTCGGCAGGAAGAAGCCAGAATGGAACAGTCTAGGGCTCTATTCGCCAAATTGGAATGTCAACAATAGTGTTTTCCTGAGAACCTCCTCTTCTTCAGTCTGCTAAAGTCCTTGGGTGCCTCACCAGCAATCTGTTAACTTGCCCGTCTGTGCTGTCCAGGGCGTGCCAATGTCACAGCCCACAGAGTTGTCATCCCCGTGTGACTGTGAGACCTGAAAAGCAGGTATGAGATCATCAGTCAGTTCTCTCCTTGCTTTGCAGAGAAATGGCAGTATGGGTGCACATTTGTTATGGATAGTGGCTGACATTATCTTCTTGTAAAAATCTAGGGGAAAATATGTACGCCGGATTTTATAGTATGGAAGAGAGGTTAGAGGAGAGTTTTCAAAGTGGGGGGAAGATGAGCATGTGAAAATATGAGTGGAAGTTTTAAAGGTTACCATACAGATTCTTGATTTTTAAGAGGGAATTGTCTATAATGACTGGATTTCCTTTAAAGTAGAATGACATTTTTCCCTTTCTCAACAGAAGGTTCTGGTTTTCTTTAGAGAAGACATTTCCTGGTGTCACAGTTGCCCATCTAAAAATTGTACCAGACCTGAAAGATGAAGGATGCTGCCATGTACATCCTGAAAATGGGGTTTCTTGACATAGCACTTGGCCCTCAGCCCACTGCTATTGCTTCTGAGGACTCTTCTGTGATGAGTTTTAATCATTCATTCCTGACTGAAGCTTTATCAGGGGCTTCTCACAGTCTCAGAAGCTGTTGCTCCTGGGTGGTAGGTTCACAGAGATGTCTGAATCTGAGATTAGGAAAACTTAGGACATGTAGGGGGGCTTCCCAGGTGGCAGAGTGGTATAGAATCACCCTGCCAATGCAGAAGACCCAAGAGACTCAGATTTGATACCTGGGTTGGGAAGATTCCCTGGAAGAGGAAATGGCAACTCACTCCAGTATTCCTGCCTGGAAAATTGCATGGATAGAGGAACCTGGTGGGCTACAGTCCATGGGATCGCAAAGAGTCAGACACTACTGAGCACACACACACACACACACACACACACATACACTCACACACACACTCACACACAGGGACATTTGAGGGGCAGGAAGAGGTGATACGTTTTTGGTTATGTGTGGAAAGCATTTCTTAAAACAGTTCAGTTTGAAATTGTTGCCCCGATTTCCTTTTTCCTTTTCATGATTAAGTTTTAGTTCAAAGGTTTCGCATCTGAAGAAAAAAAATTAGCTCATTACTGTAAAACAAAATCTTTCAATTTGTATTAGTAGTAACTGACATCAAGATGTGTAGACATCATGAAAAATGGAAATTTCGTCTCCCTTTTCTATTCACCATTCGAGGAAGAAAATTTTCCAATGGCTTGGGTTGGGGAAGAGATCCTACACATCTTGAGCTCTTTGGAGACTAAATACTTGGAAGGAAATAATACTGTTTTTGATAAAGATAGTTGCTTACCAATGAAAAATGATACTGGTCACATATAATCCACTGTTTTCTTGCTAAAGAAATGGATTAATTCCTTTTCCATTTAATGGTATGCATTTGTATTCTCAAATTTAAAAAATTATAGCAATATAGTAACATTTCACCCACTGATAACATGGATCAATGTAGCATTTCTCAAAGTGTGTTTTGTGGGCATACATGAGGTTAATAGATGTTCAATGTAAAAAAAGTCTATGTTTAAAGTTTGGCTAAGGTTAAATGAGGTCATAATGGTGGATCCTAATACAATCTCATTACTGTCCCATTAAGAATGGAGTGGGACACAGGGAAGTACAGAAGGAACAGCATGTGAGGACACAGCAACAAGGAGCTGAAAGCTAAGGAGAGGGGTCTCAGAAAATAACAACCCTGCTGCACCTTGATTTTGGACTTCTAACCTTTAGAACTTTGAGAAAACAAATTTCTGTTGTTTAATCCAACATTGGCTAAGCCAGTGTACATTGCAACTCACGAAGAAGGAAGCTGCCACACTGGTTTGGCCCCCTGACCAATGATCTGCATTCTTCCTTTGATTTGGAGGCAGACAAATCTGGCTTGGAATCCTTTGCTACCCCAGGCAACTCACATGACCTCTTTGAGCTCTGGTTCATCTGCAAAATATGTCTGACAGCACCTGTTAAATGGTTTTGTGGTGAATATTAATGAGATAATACACATAGAACACCCAGCAAGAATATTGCATTGAGACTAAATGTTAATTTAAAATTTATACCTTTATCCTTAGTCTTTGTAGTTAGGGGTCTATTGTGAAACACCCATGTGCACTGGAGTAGGAGTTAGAAGAAGCAGGTAACCTGACTGAGTAATCTTGGTAAACCTCTTAACCAAGAAAATGATGTTCCCAATGTCTTCAACTTCAACAACAATAACATCTTCCCTCTTTTGTAGAGCACTTGAGAATCAAGTTAGTTTTAAACCTGTTATGGAAATTCTCAAACATCATGCTATTGTATCCACAGATTCTTCAGTGTGCATCATTCATTGATAAGGATGTCCATATCTATAGCTAAATTTACATCTCTCTACATTTATACATCAGACCGTACTATGATTCATGGTGTTGTTATTTAGTCGCTAGCTAAGTAGTGACTTAGCTACTTAGTAGTTGTTGTTCTTGCCTGGAGAATCCCAGGGACGGGGGAGCCTGGTGGGCTGCTGTCTATGGGGTCGCACAGAGTCGGACACGACTGAAGCGACTTAGCAGCAGCAGCAGCAGCAGCTAAGTAGAGTCAAACTCTTTGTGACCGCATGAATTATAGCCCACCAGGTTCCTCTATCCATGGAGTTCTCCCAGCAAGAATACTGGAATGAGTTGCTATTTCCTCCTCCAGGGGATCTTCCCAAAGGGATCAAACCCACATCTCCTGCATTGCAGGCAGATTCTTTACTGCTGAGCCACCAGGGAAGCCCATACTATGATCATACATAACAAAATTAACAATAATTCATCAACACAGTGAAATATTGGTTCCCATTTCTTTTTCTCAACTTGTCTTAAAAAATGTCATTTTATGTTTGATAGGATTGAATCAAGATTCAAACAAATTGTACACTCTGAATATGCTGTTATTTCTTTTATGTTCTCTTTAATTTTGTGACACCCTCCCTTACCTCTTCCCTCCAGCCCATGCCATTGTTTTGTTAGAGAAAATTGGTTATTTATTTGTAAAATGTCCCACATCCTGGATTTCAGTGATTGCTTCATTGATATACCTTTTAACTTGTTCTCCCAACCTCTATATTTTTGGGAACAGTTGGTGAGATCTAGAGGTTCCATTAGACATTGGCACATTTTTTTAGGGAAGGTACTTCAAAGATGGTGCTATGTCCTTGTTACATCATATCATGAGGCATACTAGTCACCCCCTTTTTAGATATTTTAAGATTGATCAATGAACACAGATGGTGTTAACATGATCCTATCATTGTAAATTCCCCGTCAGTCATTCGCTAATAACTTTAACATCCATTTTTAGTCATTTTTAGCATTAATTGTAAAAGCAATCAGCATAGCCCCATTTTTGCATTGAGTAACAAGCTGGCAATTGCATAATTTTATCATTCCTTTGGCACTTATTGGCTACAATATTCCTATAAAGAAGAACTTTCTGACATCAACTATTTGGTTACCCAGGACCACAGGAAAGGAAGGCTAAAACATGTCCTATGGTTTTACTCATTTAATGAATATCTATTGTGACCCAGGAATAGTGTTAAATGTTGAGGACACAACAGCAATCATATCTGCCCTCTACTGTTAGGAAGCCTGAAGTGAAAGTCACTCAATCGTGTCCGACTCTTTGCAACCCCATGGACTATACAGTCCATGGAATGCTCCAGGCCAGAATACTGGAGATGGTAGTGTTTCTTTTCTCCAGGGGATCTTCCCAACCCAGGGATTGAATCCAGGTCTCCTGCATTGTGGGTGGATTCTTTACCATCTGAACCACCAGGAAAGCTCTGGACCCAGTTGGGAAGCTTGTGGGCCTAGTAATGCAGATGAGTAAATAAATGATTGCCATATTGTGTGAAATATTATATAGTACTTGGTTCTGTGGGAGTCCTTCTGGGATTGGGTCTTATATTATTGTTTTTAATCTATTTTGTATAGTGCATTAATTTGTTAGAGTTGCTGTAACAAAATACTATAGACTGAATGGACTAAACAACATAAATTTGTTTTCTCAAAATACCAAAGACTGGAAGTCCAATATCTAGGCGCAGCAGGGTTGTTATTTTCTGAGGCCCCTCTTCTAAGCATTCAGCTCCTTATTGCTGTGTTTGCACATGGTCTTCCCTCTGTAGCTCTCTGTGCCCTGATCTATTCTTAAAAAGACAGTAATGAGATTGGATTAGGATCCACCATTATGACTTCATTTGGGGAAACAGTGGAAACAGGGTCAGACTTTATTTTTGGGGCTCAAAAATCACTACAGATGGTGACTGCAGCCATGAAATTAAAAGACGCTTACTCCTTGGAAGGAAAGTTATGACTAACCTAGATAGCATATTCAAAAGCAGAGACATGACTTTGCCAACAAAGGTCCGTCTAGTCAAGGCTATGGTTTTTCCTGTGGTCATGTATGGATGTGAGAGTTGGACTGTGAAGAAGGCTGAGCACTGAAGAATTGATGCTTTTGAACTGTGGTGTTGGAGAAGACTCTTGAGGGTCCCTTGGACTGCAAGGAGATCCAACCAGTCCATTCTGAAGGAGATCAGCCCTGGGATTTCTTTGGAAAGAATAATGCTGAAGCTGAAACTCCAGTACTTTGGCCACCTCATGCGAAGAGCTGACTCATTGGAAAAGATTTTGGTGCTGGGAGGGATTGGGGGCAGGAGGAGAAGGGGACGACAGAGGATGAGATGGCTGGATGGCATCACTGACTCGATGGACGTGAGTCTGAGTGAACTCCGGGAGTTGGTGATGGACAGGGAGGCCTGGCGTGCTGCGATTCATGGGGTCGCAAAGAGTCGGACACGACTGAGTGACTGATCTGATCTGATCTGATGGGCTTCCCAGGTGGTGCTGGTGGTAAAGAACCCTCCTGCTAATGCAGGAGACATAAGAGACAAGGGTTCAATTCCTGGATGGGGAAGATCCCCTGGAGGAGGGCATGGCAACCACTCCAGTGCTCTTGCCTGGAAAAATCCCATGGATAGAGGAGCCTGGTGGGCTAAAGTCTGTAAGGCTGGAAAGAGTCGGACACGACTAAAGAAACTTAGCAAGTGCACAACCTTAGTTATATCTTTAAAGGAGCCTTAATTATATCTTTAAGGGGATTATCTCCAAACACTGTCACATTCTGAGGTAAAGGAGGCTAGGACCTCACCATATGAATTTTGTGGGGACACAGTTCAGCCCATAATATAAAGTTGTTGTTCAGTTGCTGAGTCGTGTCCAACTCTTTGCAAGCCCATGGACTGCAGCATGTCAGGCTTCCCTGTCCTTTACTCCTGGAGTTTGCTCAAATTCATGTCCATTGAGTTGGTGATGTCATATAACTGTCTCATCCTCTGTCGTCCCATTCTCCTCCTGCCTTCAATCCTTCCCAGCATCAGGGTCTTTTCTAATGAGTGAGCACTTCGCATTGGGTGGCCAAAGTTCTGGAGCTTCGGCTCCAGCATCAGTCCTTCTGATGAGTATTCAGGGTTGATTTCCTTTAGGATTGACTGGTTTGATCTCTTTGTAGTCCAAGGGACTCTCAAGAGTCCACACAGTTCAAAAGCATCAATTCTTTGGCACTCAGTTTTCCTTATGGTCCAACTCTCACATCTGTACATGACTCCTGGGAAAACCATAGCTTTCACCATATGGATCTTTGT
This sequence comes from Bos javanicus, assembly GCF_032452875.1. NCBI lineage: Eukaryota > Metazoa > Chordata > Mammalia > Artiodactyla > Bovidae > Bos > Bos javanicus. The sequence goes on along the minus strand of NC_083872.1, from coordinate 67,656,957 downwards.
CGGCAAAGTGGTGTTTCTGCTTTTTAATATGCTATGTTTGTCATAACATTCCTTCCAAGGAGAATAAGGAAAGGCCGAGTATTTATGCATTGTCTCTTTCACTAGTTTCAAGCCTTTTCAGGGAGCAGGAACCTTCTATTACAACTCATAAATTCCTAATACAGTTCTAGTAAATTTCTAGTAAGAGGTTTCTAGAAAGTTAAATCACAATAGAAAACATTCATTGAAAGCTTGTGTGAAGGAGAAAATGGTATAACTCTTGTTTCCTGGGCACTTACTGTGGATCAGGCTACGTAGTTCACGTATGTTATTTCAGCTTCAAAAGGACCCACAATTAACTTTTAAGGGAAGTAAGAGATGCTGACTCATCTGGGCAGTCATAAGGACTAAGTATAGGATGCAAGATGTGAATCCACAGCACATGGTTTTATCACAATATTATGCCACTCATGATATTTAGGAAAGTGTTTTATAAATGGTTGGCCTTCATAAAAGGTTAGATATAAATGCAGTTTGGTGGAAATAACATGGACTCTAAGGGTCAAAATGGCCTTTATTTAATTCTCAACTCCATCACTCCTCACTGTGTGGTCTTGGACCCTTAGTTTCTCTGAGCCGCAGTTTCCCAGCCTAGAAAATGGAAATAATGATAACGTGACTTAAAGGATTGCTGTGAGCATTTGAGAGGCTGTATACAAAGACCTTAGCACAATGTCTGAAAGATCAGATTCTGGGTGATAACTACTCTTCCCGTCTCCTTACCATCCTTCCTATGTTCCTACACTCAGTGATTTTTCTTATTTGGTGACAGGTAGTTACCACAAAGGAATGAAGATAAAGAGGGTTTAGTAACAGATTACATTATTACAGCAGATCAAGTTTGTAGATTCATTTATAAGTTCATACCCACAGCATGTATCTTGTGCCCTCTATGTGTGAGAAAATGGAAAAGGCCCTGTCTACAGGGAGCCTGACCTCAAAGGGCTTCACTTCTACGGGAAGATTGATGTAGACGTGTTTCTAGCAAGTTAAGTGCCAGTGCTTTCCATTCATCTATTTTCCAAAATGGCCCCAATGTCATGTCATACGATACAAAGATTATCACAGAAGCATAAACCAGACAAACTACCAGTGCCATGTATTTCCTTTTAAATTCATCTTCAGTTAATAAGGTTGAGTGAATTTTTATGTTAAGCAAATAAAAAATTTCATATATAAAAAATAGAAATACATGTTTGAAATCTCAGTAGAATTACCTAGGAATATAATTTTCCATTTGTTATCTTCAGAAGAGTTGTTGAGAGTTTTGACTTCATTCGGAGTGCTCATTTGCTAATTCTTTTTTGGCAACTCATTAAATTTTAACTAGATGCACACTCTTTCTGCTCAACTTGAGGGGGAAAAGCGTAGTTTAAATATCTGTCAAGTCCGTCATCCTTACTCATAGAAATGTGCCTAATTGTAAGCCTCGAAATGCTGATCTGCTGGGAGGAATGCCACAAATGTCGCCCAGCGAACGTGCACATGTAGAAATAGTGGAGCCCAAATCTCCCCAGAAGTTTCCTGGTGCATTAATACTGAAGGGCTTGATTTGGAAATTTCCCATTCAACCCTACTAAAGAGTTGGGGGTTGGGTGGGGAGAGAAAACCCACTTATCTTAAAGATTCATGATTCAAGCGCCTGATAGAAGCTGCAGTTTCCATAGCGCTGGGCCCTAGATTTCCCTTTAATGTAATTAAGCCTCAAGATTTATGAATACAACAGGCCAGAACTTGATCCGTGTTCATTTTCAATTACCGCAGTGAAAGGGCTCCATCCAGATGTCTCTATTTACCGCGTTCAGGCAGGCCGGACCGAGGGCTGCGGGGGGAGGGCCCACAAATTGTCACACTTGTTAATTCTTCACAGAGGATACTCAGCCGAGGTCCTGGCTTTGACCCTGTGACAAAAGGCCGGGGGCCCCCGGGGCAAGGGCGTCAATGCTTCCAGGGACAACACGGTGACCCACGGGGGTCACTCTCTCGGCTTTGTAGGTATTTGTGTAAGAATGGGGTCCAGTCCTTATTTTTATTTTTGTTACAGTTCTGGGAGCATCCAAAGGAAAAGCCTGGCTCTGATGTGAAAGACAAACATATATAATGAGAGCATCAAGTGTCCCCTGGCAACAGTAACCACGAGAAAATGCTACAGGGGAAATACACAGTATGCAGTGACCCACATAATCGGGCCTATTTGGGAAGCATTGTTTTATTTTTCTTTTGAAGGGTGACGTGTGTGTGTGTGTGTGTGTGTTTTCTTTTTAATGTTCCCAGGTCTGCAATTTAGTTTTGTTGGGAATATGGGAACACAACGTCTTTTCTCTTGCTACAGTTACAGTCCTACTTGTCCTATAAGCACCGAATACCCACCGAATACCCACCTGCTAGCACAGCCTAAAATATTCCATTTTTTCCCCTTTATTTTTTTCCTTGACAAAATTTCTGTGCTTTCCATGACCATTCTACAGGTTTCTTAGGCGTGTGCTAAGTGCTTTCTTACACTAGTGTGGACGTTTGCATTGAGGTATCATTTTAAAAGGAAAATCCCACACAAAAGCCTGAGAAATAAGAGCTCAGCGGGAGACTCCGAACCTCTAATGAAATGTACTGCATCCGTAAAAAGCCCCAAATCCTACCCCACACTTTTCCTCTGCGGCGTGTGTCTAGCCCATCATTTTATTTTCTCAACTCACAGACCAGAGTCGTTACTTTGTGAACGAGAATGAATTGGGATATGGCTTTTGTTGAACAATAATTGGCTGTTATATTAACATGTGGCCCAGTAAAATGGAATTGTTGGCCAATTCTCTTCCATTTCAGAAGGTTGTTTCTTGAAAGTACTGCAAATCTCCTCCTTGATTAGCCCCTTTAAATCAATTTTGGGTTTTTCTTTTTTGAATCATGGCCTTTACAGACCTTAAATTCATTTCGGTGAATTTAAAGAGATTTGAATAGAACAAGGGATTGTTCAAAAATAGAGCTTTCACTCAGACATATTCCATTCTTGTGCTTCAGAGGAACACTTCTTTTTTTCCTTTTTTAAGAAATGATTTAATAATTCAACACCAAATCTAATCAAGTGTGTTATACATGAATTTTTCCCTCTGGCTCTAAGGCATGTATTTCAGGTACAAATAGCATGTTTTCTGACCATCTTATTTTTATTTAATTTTTTTGGAAAGTGAACGGACCAAGTATACAGGGCCAGAGAATAGGACTGAGGGTTTTGTGATTAGTCACTCCTCAAAGGCTCTTATATTGGTAATTTTAGCAATTAATTTGTACCTTTTGCAGAAACACTAGTGTAGACTAGTTCAGGAAGCCCTGCAACCTTCACTTGCTAGAGGGAATTAGAGCCAAGGGTATGTATTGGAACAGTTGTTTTGTAGCAGTATTGAGACAGTGCTACTGTACCAGAATATTAGTTCCATCAAATTTTAGTTAGTTCTTTTGCTACTTCTGGCCAATAGATCATGTTGGTAGTAGTATGTGTGTATGCTGTGTTAAGTTGCTTCAGTAGTGTCAGACTTTTTGCGACCCCATGGCTCCTCTGTCCATGGATCCTCCAGGCAAGGGTACTGGAGAGGGTTGCCATGCGCTTCTCCAGGGATCTTACCAACCCAAGGATTGACCCCATGTCTCTTATGTCTCCTGCACTGGCAGGCGGGTTCTTTTATTATCACTAATGCCACCTGGGAATCTGGTATCAGTACACTTTATTTTCTAAAGTATTTTTAAGTTTACCTTTATTTGGTCTTAATCTTCTCATTGTCTCTTTACCTCCCTTCTACATTCTTTTCCTCCCTTCTCTCTCTTTCTCATTTCTTATTAGTCTCAGTGGATTTTTTTCCCCATACCTCTATATTTATGTTTATGGTGATTACAACCCAGTAAAATGTGTGTGTGTGCCCAGGACAATGTGACTTTTCCCCTTTCTAATATTTCCTTTGGATTTTTAAAATGCAACATTATATGAAATGCATATACAATTTTATATGGTTAATAACGATTATGGAAGTTTTTGCTGCAGAAGACTCTGTACGAATTCAGTTTTGTGGCAGAGAACCATCTGTGTAAAATCCCTGTAGATAGTAGGTTTGGGTTCTAGGTGGGAGAGCATGGTATCCCCAGAGGGGACAGAAATTGAAAATCAAAAGAACCAAAGGGTGATTCTCACCTGAGCTTCTCTGGAAAACCTGGAGAAGCTAAGTTCAATTACCGGAATGGATACAAACAGGCCCAAAGGACTGGTGTGTGTACTGAGCAGAACTGGAGAATGTGGGAGTCCAGCCTGGAGAATTCTTGGAGGGGCCATTCAAACCCCGCTGCGATCCTTACAGTCGTTGATGGCATGGTCCCCTGTCATTACACTGCCCCTGGTCAATTTTAACCCACACAACCTCCAACCTGGGGCCAAGGTACCCTTCTAAACTGTACTTTTGCTTAAAAAAATCACACCTTGGCTTGAAACCTTATACCTCCTGCTCCATTGCCTCCTGAATAAATTCCAAACTCCTTTACAAACGTGCAAGGTCCTTTACCATCTAAACCCAGTTTCTTCTCCAGCTTGTATCTGCCACTGAAGTCCCTTTCTTCTCTCGGCTGCCATCTCCCTGGACTACTCATGGTTCTCTGAAGTTACCATCATCTTCCCAGGTGTGTGGTGTGCGCTGCCTTCCTGCTTATCCAACATTCAGGACCAAGTTTGGATGGTGTGTTCCTTAGGAAGTCTTCTGTGAAATCCCGGGACTGGCTTGGATGGCCCTCCTCTAGTGTAGCTGTTTGAGACTCACCTGTTTAATTCTCTGTTTCACCAATAGACTCAGAGAACCAGAAGCACATGTGTAAAGAATGCCAGACTTTGTCAACAGTTAAAGTGAAAGTGAAGTCACTCAGTCGTGTCCGACTCTTTGCGACCCCATGGACTGTAGCCTACCAGGCTCCTCCCTCCATGGGATTCTCCAGGTACGAGTACTGGAGTGAGGTGCCATTTCCTTCTCCAGGGGATCTTCCCAACCCAGGGATTGAACCCAGGTCTCCCGCATTCCAGGCAGATGCTTTAACCTCTGAGCCACCAGGGAATGATATGGCTACCAACTCTACTCGCCCTACCTCACCCTCTTGTGCTTAATGACAGAAAGCAACAATAAATTTAATGGACTATTGCATATGAAAAATGAGCTTCTAAAAACAGTTTTTGAACACTCGGGTTAGCAATTGTCTATAAATTATTAGTTCTTACTTGAGTAAAGACACTGGTCTATGCCAGACCTTCTTGCCATATCCAAGTAGCTTCTTGCAATCTTGTTGGAGATCAAATTATCTCAGTAGCACCGTGTGTTGTGTAAGAGTCTGTGGGCTTTCAGTGAAGATTGCACGCTTCTATCTAAGAGGGGCACATGGCTGCTGGTATCAGACTTTTCCTATCCTTGTTTTGAAATCTCAGAAAACCTGTGTCTAGATTTAGATGGATCCAGAAACCTGAATTTTTCAGAGATGAAGATGATTGTATTGAGAAAACAATATAAGTTCCCAGTCAGTGAAAGGAGGATTTGGTTAGGTAGTACTTTAGAAATAGATCTGGGTTGAGATTAATTTAAATACCATTCCCATGCTAGCTTTAGAAATAAATAGCTATTCTAAATAGCTCTTGGATGTAAGTCAGAGCCCCAAAGTTATCTTTTAAAAATGTCTTTGTGAACAAAGTTGGATTAGATTAGAAACAGAGTTCAACTGATGTTCTTTTCCAGAAATTTTTTACTGTCAATTGATTTTATTTGTAACTGTTTTTCTATTTGAATCTCATGTATTATAATAAGATATACCTCATCCTGAACCCCCTCCCACCTCCCGCCCCATACCATTCCTCTGTGTCATCATGTACACCCATGGCAGATGCATGCTGATGTATGGCAAAACCAATACAATATTGTAAAGTAAAAAAAAAAAAAAAAAAAGATATACCTCATTGGCTTCCCTGGTGGCTCAGACAGTAAAGCATCTGCCTGCAATGCAGGAGACCCAGGTTCAATCCCTGGGTCAGGAAGATCCTCTGGAGAAGGAAATGGCACCCCACTCCAGTACTCTTGCCTGGAAAATCCCGTGGATGGAGGAGCCTGGTAGGCTATAGTCCATAGGGTTACAAAGAGTCGGACACGACTGAGTGACTTCACTTTTCACTTTCATTGGTTCATTTATTCAACTGTTGAATCATTCATTCATTTATCCACTTATCTGTTCATTCCTCATCCTTCCCTCCACCCATCAATCCAGTTGTTTCTTCTCCTACCTGTGTCTGCATCCATCCATTTATCTACCCGGTAAAAGTTGTGTAAGCATCTACCCAGGATTAGGCATTCTTAGTCATTGAGGGGATTCAGAAATAATCAGGGCAGTCTTTCTTCTCAAAGTGCTTAATGGTTACTAATGGTCTCTTGAAAGCAAAAGTAAAAGTATTAGTTACTCAGTCATGTCTGACTCTTTGAAACCCCATGGAATCAGGCTCTTCTGTCCATGAAATTCTCCAGGCAAAAATACTGGAGTAGGTTGCCATCTCCTTCTCCAGGGGACCTTCCTGACCCAGAGATCGAAACTCCTCTGGCACTGCAGGAAGATTCTTTACCATCTGAGCCACCAGGGAAGCCCCAGACTCTAACGGTCTCTTAGAGCATTAAAATTAAGACCTAAATTTGGAGGAAAGAGAGCCAAGGAAGAAGACAGAGTGTGATGCTGCCATGCAGCTGAGAAAGTGTGAAGGATGGTGGGGACCCTGTGGTTTGTGGAAGAGGAGTTGAGTGTGTCCAGGGGAGAACAGTGCCCGTGGTTGGAAAGGCAGTTCGGATAAAGGGACTGCTGCTGTTAAGCTGCTTCAGTCGTGTCTGACTCTGTGCAGCCCCATAGATGGCAGCCCACCATGCTCCGCCATCCCTGGGATTCTCCAGGCAAGAATACTGGAGTGGGTTGCCATTTCCTTCTCCAGTGCATGAAAGTGAAAAGTCAAAGTGAAGTCGCTCAGTCATGTCCGACTCTTAGCGACCTCATGGACTGCAGCCTATCAGGCTCCTCTGTCCATGGGATTTTCCAGGCAAGAGTACTGGAGTGGGGTACCATTGCCTTCTCCTGGATAAAGGGGCAGAGGGTCTTAAATCTCAAACAAAGCAGTGTGGAGAACCTGGGGTGATTTCTGAGCAGGGAAAATAACATGAAGGTTAACTATTCTTTAGGAAGATCAATCCAGGTCAATTTGGGAGATGGATTGGAGGAGCAGGATAAGAGAGAGATAAGAGGCAGAGAGACTGGTTAGTGCTTCAAGATAATTAGGTTTGCTCTGACGCGGGTCACTTACAACACATGGACTGTGTCACAGTTAAGTTAGGGGACTTTCCCATTAAAACTCCTCGGGTACTGGTCATATTTCAGGAATAGAGGAGAGCAGTCATGTTTATGTGACTCTTCGGTTTATGTCCAATGTTGACTTTCTCCTAAGTGTTCAGGAGGGTAATTTGTACACTGAAAAGTACTGTTCTTGAGCTGAAACCTTCAGGTAGCTTTTGTTGGAGTGACAAATGAAGGCTTAGAGAAAAGATACAATTATCAAAGTCTAGGTTTGAGATTGGGGGAAAGAGGGGCCTCTTCTCTTAGTAAAATAACATCAGCATTAGAAACCTTTGTCCTACACATACTGGTTGTGATATCTTTTGTGTAACTACCGTGAAAACAAATATTTGACTCATTAGTTATATAGCTTGCTTTGAAACCAATGCTGGGGATATGGAAGACTAAGACAGATGAAGAATTCTAATTCTGTTCTCAAGGTCACCAATTTCAAAGGAAACAAAGTTAGAATCATGCAAAGTATGAACAGTAGATTCCTTTCTTACAGGGTGGATAGCCTGTTTGCAAAGTTGTTTGCTGTTGTTGCTATTTAGTTGCTAAATCACGCCTGACTCTTTTTGACCCCATGGCCTGTATCCTGCCAGGCTCCTCTGTCCATGGAGTCCTCCAGTCAAGAATACTGGAGTGGGTAGCCATTCCCTTCTCCAGGGGATCTTCCTGACCCAGATCTCGAACCTGGGTCTCCTGCATTGTAGGCGGATTCTTTACCATCTGAGCCACCAGTTACTTAAGGGCAAGAATCTCTGTTCTCTCTGAAGCAAGCTCTATTTTACCTGCCTGTATGCAATTGTAAACAGCACAGATACAAATAAACTCCTTCATTTTGGGGGAGTGGGCTGCTTTAATGCTTTCTTCCATTTTAAGAGAATATCTTGTCCCTACCCATTGATCATTCCTGCTGAGCCTTGTTAAAAAACAACCAACCAAACAACCTAAAACTTCATTGCAGACATGTGCCTTGGTTACCACTAGGTTTCCAGCCTCCCAAGAAAATGTGCCTATTTCCCTGGTCTGTGGAGCTCTGCCCAGGGCCACACACTGTCAGCTCCCCTTTGCCTATAATGCAGCAAACCTTTAGGTTCAGAGGATACTGTCGGATTCTGAGAACTTCAGCTCTTCAAATCAACTGAAAAGCTCTTGGAATCGACCTTTTTTCTACCTTTCTTGTGTATCACTTTCTGTATGATTTTCTATAAATGCACATGCCCCTGTTGAATAACATATATTTTAATTATAATAAAAAAGGAACCAAAATGATACCGTACCGCATGTGTGTACACACTGAGTTGCAAAAAAGCAAGTGAGAAACACTTGGAAACAAAGGCAAGCGGCCTCAGTCTTCACTGCTTGGTCATGTGGACCCATCTCAGATGAGGGGGAAACTGCAGAAGAAGGCCAAGGGGTTTTCTCTTCCTGGAAGTGGGGGGAAATGAATAAAATTTGGCACTTTCTCAGTGTGGCAGCTGTGCCTGTCTTCACAAGAAAGCACCATCATGCAATCCGTGAATTCATGTTAAATAATTGTTCTTTGTGTAAGGTGACTATTGTATGCTGTCCCTCATTATGAATATCTTGCAGTCTAATTTTCAGCACATTTAATTCTGTTCAAAGTGAAATGAAACTCTGAAAGCATATGTTACTGTAAAGTGTGAGTCACAGACTGTTGTCATATTTTGCAGATTATTCAGCAGCTGTCTTGAAAATTAAAGAGCAAAGAGCTACCTCGACTAAATGCTTATCACGTGGCAGAGGCTGTATTAACTGATTTGTGGACTGATTCAGGGAGGGTGGTGGGCAAGGCATAAGTTTTGCATTCCAGGGCTTGAGGACTAGAACTCACAGTATCATCTCTTAACTGAAGAGCTGACCTGATGGAGGACAGCATCATTGTTCAGAAAATGCAGGCAAAAGCCAATGTGGCTGAGCTGCCTCTGGGCAGGCCCTACACCCCTGGGTGGTGCAAGGTGAAGGGAAAGCTCTAAGAACAGGCTGCCTTAGGTATGGTGTCACTCTGTGGCTTTCTCCCAGTAGCAGGTTGAGTAGTTTGAGGGACAGATGAGACTATAGGTTGTGGTAGTTTAGTTACTAAGCTGTGTCCAACTCTTGTGACCCCATGGACCGCGGTCTGCCAGGCTCCTCTGCCCATGGGAGTTCCCAGGCAAGAATACTGAGTGGATTGCCATTTCCTTCTCCAGGATATCTTCCCCACCCAGGGATTGAACTTGCATCTCTTGTGTCTCCTGCATTTCAGGCAATTCTTTACCACTGAGCAGCCAGGGAAGCCTGAATGTATAGATAGATAGTGTATTAATTTCATTGACTTGACCAGAATCCACAAGAAAAGGAAGGGGTCTCTGGTACCCAGAAGTTTTCAGACACTCATGTTTGAATTGACAATTTAAGCAAGTCACTCTCCTCTAAATATTTACTTTTCTTTTTTGCTTATTTTGATTCCCACGAGGCACTCTTCTTTGGGGAGATCTGTGCCACATCCAGGCGAGTCTCACAGGGCTTCCTAACTCTCTGACCACATTGGGCTTATCTATCACTGCCTATATAACCGTTATTGTATGCTAGCCCATCATGGGCCATGCCATCCTGACTCAGCTATAACCAAGTACACATGGCCCAGCCATCCCTTGTGGTCAAGATCTTGCAAGAATCATTACCTTAATTCATTTTGTCTTATAGACCCATTCGGTAGTAAGCTGACATTCATAGGTTTCCACTGGCCTTTTATGTTTGGTTCTCATGTTTGGTGAAGGCTGGCTCTTCCTCAGATAGTTAAACTAATTTATTTCTAAACTATAACTTTTCTTAACTATATATATGAACACCATATATATGAAAGTGAAAGTTGCTCAGTAGTGTCTGACTCTTTGCAACCAATGGACTATACAGTCCATGGAATTCTCCAGGCCAGAATACTGGAGTTGGTAGCCTTTCCCTTCTTCAGGGGATCTTCCCAACCCAGGGATCAAACCCAGGTCTCCCACATTGCAGGCGGATTCTTTACCAGCTGAGCCACCAGGGAAGTCCAAGAATACTGGAGTGGGTAGCCTATCCCTTCTCCAGGGGATCTTCCCAGCCCAGGAATTAAACTGGGGTCTCCTGCATTGCAGGCAGATTCTTTAGCAACTGAGCTATCAGAGAAAACATATATACATAAAACAATTAAGTGAAAAGTGACAGTAGTAGTCACTCAGTTGTGTTCAACTCTTGCGACCTCATGGACTGTAGCCCACCAGGCTCCTCTGTCCCTGGGATTCTCCAGGCAAGAATACTGGAGTGGATAGCCATTCCCTTCTCCAGGGGAACTTCCCGACCCAAGGATTGAACTTAGATGTCCTGCACTGCAGGCAGACTCTTCACCATCTGAACAACTAGGGAAGCCCATATAATTTGATTACATTTATATATATGTATAGGTATCTTTATATCACATTGTAAGTTTTACTCACCATTTGAGTCCTCTATTATCAATTGATACTTCATTAGACTGGTATTAGAAGAGCTAACACAGGTAAGATGCCTGGCGCAGGTAGGTGTTTGATAAATGATTGCTTTTGTGATTATCTCCCCAGGTCCTGGAGCTAGCAGAGGAGGGATAGGCACAGCAACCCAGGCTCCATGACCCACATGTTACCCGCCTCGCTCACGGCACATCCTTCCATGTGAAAAGGAAAGCCAAGTTCGCTCTTTGGTATGGGAGATGAGTCTCTCTCTACCGTTTAATTCCAGTTCATTTGATAAACACCGTAACATATGTTATTACCGGTTATTACCATTTAGTGGAGGTCTAATAATCTTCACATTCATTTGAAAGCCTGTTCATTAAGGAAGGACCCAGTGTTTAACGTAGTTCTCATTTTGATTCCAAAATCTGATATTTCACTTGTGCTGTTTCAAAGGTTAAAACTTTGGACCCGGTGAAAATGTTAGTTAGCAGGATGAGCTCCAGAACATATGCCTAATGCTGGGGTATCAGATGGTGTTGCACTGCCTTGGTAACCAGTCCAGATGTGGCACCTAAGTGTTTGCAGCATCTACTTAATTGCGTCTACAAACTCAGAGCACTGGAGTTAGCTGCCAGTACTCACTGCATCTGTCACTCAGCCTGTTCCCAGGGAAACAATACTGGGCTCTTTATGACTTATATTTAGAGTGGGATTGAGGTGGGGAATTCAAGTCATCAGTTTTAAGTTTCTCGCTCTCTCTCTGTCTCTAATTGTCCTTATTTCAGATTTTCTTTCAGTGGTTTCACTTTTGAATAACTGTATTTTATAATACCCAATGCTGCTGCTGCTACTGCTAAGTCACGTCAGTCATGTCTGACTCTGTGCAACCCCATAGATGGCAGCCCACCAGGCTCCCCCGCCCCTGGGATTCTCTAGGCAAGAATACCGGACTGGGTTGCCATTTCCTTCCCCAGTGCATGAAAGTGAAAAGTGAAAAGTGAAAGTGAAGTTGCTCAGACGTGTCCAACTCCTAGCAACCCCATGGACTGCAGCCTACCAGGCTCCTCCGTCCATGGGATTTTCCAGGCAAGAGTGCTGGAGTGGGTTGCCATTGCCTTCTTTGAATACCCAATGATACTATATCAAATAGAAATAGAGAGTTGCAGAAAGCTTAGGTTGCTACAGTTTTTCATAATAAAATTAACAGGAAGTCCTCCTTGATCATTACTTAGGTTAAAACTTTTGCATATTAAGAAAGGTTAATGGGGTTAAATATATAACCCCATTCAGTTCAGTTCAGTTCAGTCGCTCAGTCGTGTCCGACTCCTTTCGACCCCATGAATCGCAGCACACCAGGCCTCTCTGTCCATTACCAACTCCTGGAGTTCACTCAAACTCATGTTCATTGAGTCGGTGATGTCATCCAGCCATCTCATCCTGTCGTCCCCTTCTCCTCCTGCCCCCAATCCCTCCCAGCATCAGGGTCTTTTCCAATGAGTCAACTCTTCGCATGAGGTGGCCAAAGTATTGGAGTTTCAGCTTCAGCATCAGTCGTTCCAATGAACACCCAGGACTGATCTCCTTTAGGATGGACTGGTTGGATCTCCTTACAGTCCATGAGACTCTCAAGAGTCTTCTCCAATACCACAGTTCAAAAGCATCTGTTCTTTGGCACTCAGCCTTCTTCACAGTCCAACTCTCACATCCATACATGACCACTGGAAAAACCATAGCCTTGACTAGACGGACCTTTGTTGGCAAAGTAATATCTCTGCTTTTGAATATGCTATCTAGGTTGGTCATAACTTTCCTTCCAAGGAGTAAGTGTCTTTGAATTTCATGGCTGAAATCACCATCTGCAGTGATTTTGGAGCCCCAAAAATTAAGTCTGACACTGTTTCCACTGTTTCCCCATCTATTTCCCATGAAGTGATGGGGCCAGATGCCATAATCTTCGTTTTCTGAATGTTGAGCTTCAAGCCAACTTTTTCACTCTCCTCTTTCACTTTCATCAAGAGGCTTTTTAGCTCCTCTTCACTTTCTGCCATAAGGGTGGTATCATCTGCATATCTGAGGTTATTGATATTTCTCCCGGCAATCTTGATTCCAGCTTGTGCTTCTTCCAGCCCAGTGTTTTTCATGATGTACTCTGCATATAAGTTAAATAAGCAGGGTGACAATATACAGTCTTGACGTACTCCTTTTCCTATTTGGAACCAGTGTGTTGTTTCATGTCCAGTTCTAACTGTTGCTTCCTGACCTGCATATAGGTTTCTCAAGAGGCAGGTCAGGTGGTCTGGTATTCCCATCTCTTTCAGAATTTTCCACAGTTTCTTGTGATCCACACAGTCAAAGGCTTTGGCATAGTCAATAAAGCAGAAATAGATGTTTTTTCTGGAACTCTCTTGCTTTTTTGATGATCCAGTGGATGTTGGCAATTTGATCTCTGGCTCCTCTGCCTTTTCTAAAACCAGCTTGAACATCTGGAAGTTCACAATTCACGTATTTCTGAAGCCTGGCTTGGAGAATTTTGAGCATTACTTTACTAGCATGTGAGATGACCCCATTAAAATGATGTTATACAATAAAAGGTTAATGATATTTTTAAGAAAAAAAAATACATATAGCAAATTAGTTACCTATTAGCTTGATGTAATGCAGAAAGCTGACAAGTGAATTTGCAGGTGTGCATTGTGCCAGAAGTGTCGGGAGAGGATGGAAATCACTGCAGGATAGTCTTTTTTTCTGTACTGCTGTTTTGAAGGGAGTTAGAATAACAGTAAAGTTATTGGTGTGTATTTTGCAGCATTTTGGGGACAGATTTAATTCAAATCCCCCTTGTTTAGCAGCCAGCTGAGTATCCTTGGGACTATTATTTAATCTTCCAGGCAGCTTTCTCACCTGAATAGAGACGAACTCTTCTTCAGAGCTGTTGAGATGTGCTCAAGTAGCTTCTTTCTCCCGACCCTGTGCTTGATTTTTCAAGAGAGTGGATGGACCTGAACTCACAGTCCTTTTCTTTTAACCTGATTTTCTGATTTGAAAGGACATAGGTCAGTCTCCTCTGATCCCCAAGACTGGAATCATTTTGGAATTAGTTCCTATGTTCTCACCTGCCCCAGTCTCCCAGCTGTTCTTGCTGAAGCAAAGTTTTGGTCCCAAGTGTCCTTCTTCTAGCTCTTTCCTGGGCATTACCCAGAACAAAGGTGGCCAATATGGGCACATGTTCCTCCTCCACCCTGAGACAGGATGGTCTTTCCCACGAAACCTGGACAGTCTCAACGTCCTTCTTAATGCAGCGTCCAGATAGCTGCCACCAATGGATTTGAGTTGGTATCCAAGTTGAAGCCAATTCTCTATCCTGACCTAACAGCTCTAGAGGAAGAAAATTTACAGCACACAGATTTGAATGCAAAGAACTTGACCCAAAGATGATCCCACAAATATTTTTACCTTCCTTTTCACACGAGCACAGAGAGATTAAATGTAACTCAAAATCCTATATTAGGTTCAGAGCCAGGATTAAAATTTGGGACTCTTGACCTCAAAATTAAGCCTCCTTTTAGCCTAAGTTTTCGATTTTCACTTATGAAAGAAAGGGTTGTCTCCCTGGAAATGGGTGGCTGGAGGAAACAGTGAGTTTGAAATCTTCGTGGAATTATCCGGCCACAGACTGGGTGACAGTGAGGTGGGAATGGGATGCAGCCATTCACACATCCACTGGGATGTCAGATTAAATCATCTTTAAGATGTCTTCTGGGCCCCTGATTCTAAGATTCTCCTTACGATGTCACTCAAGAATGCAATTTCCTGAACTTCAGATATTTCAGGAAGTAAGTTCCGTGTCTGGTGCTCATTTGTTACTAGACATTCAAGACCCTAAATGACATTTCGGTTAATTAAGTTTTGTCTGGTTTCATACAACACACTTAGCACTTCTGATCATGTCCGTTACATTTGCTGATTATAAGGTTATTAGTAGACTTGTAAAAATTGGGAAATTTGAAAAATAAGGATTGTTACATAAATACCTAATATTTTAAAGTCAAGACAGTCCTAAATGCATGACTAGATATCGCGTCTATTTTTTTCAGTAGGAGAGAAATCTTATTCATCTGAGCATCCTTTTTAAAAAGGATCTGTAAGAGAGTTGATAATTTAAGATAATTCTAGAATACAAAATTTCAAAAAGTGCACATCTGTCCACTTCTGACAGCAATGAATGTTAAGTAGATTTTCAATTTTTTTTCTTTTTAATGGGTATCAAAGTGTTGTTCTTATTCAATGTTAAAAGCCATAGTAAGCCTCTCTTGTCTCCTGCCTTCCCCTTGCAGAGCTGTAAATCTAACTTCTGCCTTTCCTATTGTTCAGAAAAAAGCAGACATATTGTGCTGATTGCTATTAAATTAAAGCAGAAAGGGAGAGACACAAATGTGGAAGGCCATCGTACCAGCGGGGCTACCTCTATCTTTTATTTTGCATTTTGGGAGGGTCAGAAAGTCATGACAGGCATCTGACCTCTGATAACCTCTTTGGTGCTTCTGTGTGCAGTTTTTGGGGGAAGAACTTAATTAAATACAATTGAATTTCCCTGCTAACACTGCCACTGAAAGGACTCCTTTTAGATGGCTTGGTGTTTGCTGGTGAGGAACAAACAAAGATGCTTCTTTTGTTCCTCAAAGAAAAGTTAGCATACGTTAGTTAAGGATTTGTGATTTCTTTTGACTGGACTGGCAGGTTCCTAAAAATTCAATGAGACTTCTGAAATGGTACCCACAATAAAAGAGGAAACATAACTGACTAAAAGCCTAACTTTCCTTATTCCTGATAATTATTGTTAAGGCTAATATATTTTTAAAAGAGCTTACTATATTTATTTGTACTCAAATAGAAATTAGGATTATAGATTTATAATGAGGTTACTAATATTTGACCACACAAAATAAAACTTGTCCATTTCCTGGAATCTCTGGTCACCAGAGGAAGAGAACTGGCAGCAGATGTAGTTTCAGTGCTTTTTTTTTTTGGAAACTATAACAAGAAGCGTTGACAAAGAATATATAGTTTTTGGTTATGAACCATTTATTATTATGCATATTGTTAAATAAGAAGCCTGTCTAAGTTACAATTTGATAAAAAAAACAATAATTACATAAATATGTGGATTAGAAATCCATTTTCCCATTGTTATTCTTGGGCTTCTGAAATCAGTAGCTGACTCTTAGAAACTGAGGAATCAATTTTATTATAGTGACATATGGAAAGAATAGGTTATTTTATTCAAGTTTAAGTCTTAGTGCCTATTTTAGGAGGAATTAGGTTTACATCTTCGATTCAAAGAACCTTTTAATCCTGAGATGATTTTGTTTTCCTTGAAGAGAGGATTAGAAAAAGGAATTGATGCTTCTGAATGTAAAGTTGAGTATTGTGTATTAAGCCTGCTTCCTCACCTCCACACCCTTTCCCTCTATTTCTCTAATAGAGACCCCCAGGTCTCTAATTATTCAGGGGGGAAAGGCAACAATTGACCCCATTGCCCTGTCTGGTTTTGATGTCCTCTCCTGTCTTCTATTCCTGGCTAAACGCCTAAGGGTTGAGTGTCCTGCACTTAATGGCTCTTGTGTCTGCTTCACTATCTTTCTGAACTCTCGTTTTTATGTTCACCCCTGTGTCGCGTACTCTGTACTCCAGATGAAGTCACCAGCATCAGGGCCACCGTGTAAGAAGGCAGGAAGGGTGTACCCTACCCAAGGGCTCCAGGCCAAGGGGATGAAAATCAGGCTGAAATTCAGCCCCGTTTGCTGGTGAAACCAAGTCCTGTCTTGGGACTGTATCTGCCCAGATGGGGCAGGCTTTTTTTTTTTTGCAGTTTCCCCAAAGTCTCCATTAGGTTAGCTGTAGCTTCTTTGATGGTATCCTTGGTCCAGTCTCAGCCTTTGCTCCCTGATCTTATTCTTAAAAATCTAGACCTTTTAAAAGATAATAAATAAGCATGCAGTCGAGAGGGAAATCATTAGTTTTTAAAGAGTCCACAATTCTTTGCCAATTGGTGTCTGCCCAAGACAGTTAAAATCTTAAATCACTATGGGGTTGGGATGAATTATATTTTCTATTTATATAGCAAAATGCTAGTTGAAGGAAGGAAAATTCAAAGCTGAAATTCTTATGAGAAATTAATGTAAGCATCTTACCAGATCACTCTCTACCTCACACCCCTTAGCCCGGTCACACTGAAATATTCATGAAAGACCCCAGAACACAGAGAACTAACACAGACATAGCTACTAGGCAGGTTTGTGTTGGACTCTAGCTCCACTGCCTCCTGAATATTTGTTGGAAGTCCTGAATATTCATTGGAAGGACTGATGCTGAAGCTGAAACTCCAATACTTTGGCCACTTGATGTGAAGAACTGACTCATTGGAAAAGAGAACATGGGAACGTTGGGAAAGATTGAAGGCGGGAGGAGAAGGGGATAACAGAGGATGAGATGGTTGGATGGCATCACTGACTCGATGGACATGAGTTTGAGCAAGCTCCGGGAGTTGGTGATGGACAGGAAAGCCTGGCGTGCTGCAGTCCTTGGGGTTGCAAAGAGTCGGACACGACTGAGCGACTGAACTGAACTGAACTCAGCGCCAGTTAGTGATTTTGCCATGTTGTTTTAGTCACTAAGTCACGTCTCACTCTTTTGATCCCATGAACTGTAGCCCACCAGGCTCCTCTGTCCATGGGATTTCCCAGGCAGAAACACTGAAGTGGGTTGCCATTTCCTCCTCCAGGGGATCTTCCAGACTCAGGGATTGAACCCACATCTCCTGAATTGGCAGATGGATTCTTTACCACTGAGCCACCAAGGAAGCCTGAGTCCTGATAGTACAACCTTTTAAAACCAGTTACCAACTACAGAGATTAGTAGATTACTACCTTGCTGGGTGGAAATCAGTGTCACCTGGGAGCTTGTTATATTAAAAACAGAATCTCAGGTCCCACTTGGGACCTTCTGAATCAGGATCTGCATTTTAACTAGTTTCCAAGGTAATGTGAATGCCTTACAAAATGTAAGAAGCACTGGATTAGTAGCAGGTGCCTTAAAGATTAGTCTATTCCCCGACTCTCCTGATATATAAAGACACATGTTTGTTTATGAAGACTCAGGAAATGATATTGGGACTGATGCAAAGAAAATGAAATATTGATGAGGTCTTGGTCAAAATCAGAAAGTAATTTTCAGACAAAGAAAATATCTAATGAAACACTCCACATTAGATTAGAACTAGGTAGATGATCTAAATATTTAAAATGGTTTTAAACAAGGAAGAAAAATGTTTTTCAGTATAATACCTTGATCCTCTGCTTGGAAATAAAACATTTATCTTTTAAAAGTGAGACCACATGTCTTGAAAGATATGTACACACCATGTCAGGGCAAACACATTTTTTAATTTGGTGGCAGTTAGATGACTATGTAAGGATTTCAAAAGCTACTCCTGGTTTCCGTTTTCCGTTCCAATCCTGGGGCAAAGCAAGTATTTGCTTTTACCATAGTGGACATCCAAGTTCTTGGGAAATGTTTCCACAAAGCCAGCTGCCCTTTAAGGATCCCCCTGGGAACCATTGTTTCGGTTACTAACCGTCAAGTGCCTACAACCCCCGTTTGCAAAGGTATTTGTCAGATGGGGAGGGCTTATGTGTCTTCAGCTCTTTTTGAGGAGGACGCTCAAGACTCCTGTTTGGAAGACTTTGTCCCCTCTCAGACCTTTGGGCTCATCTGAAGACTCTAGCCCAGCCATCCTCTTGCAGCCTGAGGAAAGCAAAATAAATAAACACACCCAGCCAGCGCCTCTGTAATATTTTATGAATGACAATTGTTGGGTTGAAAATTCTGAAGTGCTTTTCACTTTGAAGGCTTTGCTGGATTATGAAGGTATATTTGGAGCAAAGTTTCTGTTGATGAATGCTGGGACCACCTGGAATTTTGTCTTTTTCCTTGCTCTCTAACAGTTCCAGGATAGATTTTTCCCTGGGCAGGTCACCTTTGTTTTCCCTACTACCACCCTTCTCTCCTCCTTTTTAAAAGGAGCCTTGCATGCATTTAATGGCTGACCTTTCATGCTATGGGCTTCCACAGTGGCTCAGTGGTAAAGAATCTACCTGCAGTGCAGGAGACATGGGTTTGATTCCTGGGTCAAGAAGATCCCCTGGAGGAGGGCATGGGAACCCACTCCAGTATTCTTGCCTGGAAAATCCCATGGGCAGAGGAGCCTAGTGGGTTGTAGTCCGTTGGGGGCACAAAGAGTCGGACGCAACTGAAACAACTGAGCGCACGCACCGTTTCAGGCCATGTGCGAACCTGAGTAAAGATCTGTAGCCCAGCACTGATTTGGAAACTCGAGTTAACAGAACTGCCAGTGACAGAGACCTGGTAACTGCAAACTGAGATGCAGGGGTTGGCCAAGGACTTCACTGAGGGTTCAGTTTTTACGCTTCACACATCTAATAGGTATCTCAAGAATGTAGAATCTGTGTGTGTGTGCAAGTGTGTGCATGCCTGTGTGCATAAACAGAACAAAAACTTGAACTCTCTGTCACAGACCACCTGTTTTCACATCATTGTGGTCACAAAGGGTTTTTTTTTTTTTTTTTCATTCTTTCTCTTTTTTAATTAGCTGAGCTGTCCTGTTTTTCAGTAACTTGCCTCTTCTCTAACATATGGGCTGTAACCGTATTCCTTTTCATTAGACCTGGGCCTTATTTGTCATTTACACCATACTTTTGCCTTTCTCTTTCATTTTGAAAGAAAGAGAGATTCTTCTATTATTTTAGAGCAAAGCACCTCTGGTTTATGTGGCGACTCTTGTGGCTTTCTAAATGCACTTGATTTAGCTTTCAATGTGTAATTACTGCCAAACAAGTTAATTGCTTTATAAGTGTCCAAAATCCCCTGGTTTAATTTTGCTTTCATTTACCAACCTTCATTATACATCCACTGTTCAACATAAACACAAATGATTGTTAATGAATGCCTAATGCCATATTCATTAGAAAATCAGGTTAATGACTGGCAATGAATATCCCAGCTACTTTATTCTTTCAAGCCTTCTTTTTTTCTTTTTTTTTTGGCTTGTTGATTACAATAGCTTTTTTGTTTATCAGAAAAGTGTACCTGCATTCTAGGCTTGCTTAAAAGTTCAGGATAGAGCTTTTCTAAGGAATCAGATAAGCCCATCTCTGAATCTTCTTTCTTCTTACAGCTGCCTTTACCCTTTAGAGTCTCCTATTAAAATGAAACAGAATGCACAGGATTTCCTTGGACTGTTGGCTACCATGATGGCTTATTGTTTGGAGAGCAGAAACCTCAGGATGGCTGTGTATAGATGTTCAGGTGGTGCACTGAACAACCAAAGGGATGCATTGTTTGTATCTTACACTCTGTGAATGATAGCACTCAGTTGTTCCATCTACAACAGGCAGAGCTCTGAGTAGTGGTGTTGAGAAATCTCCATTGATTTAAGAGCAGTGTAGTTTGGGACAGCATCCAGTTCTTAGTGGTGACTGCCCTCGGCAAGCGTTACCTACTCAGAAGACAAGCAGATGTGTGAAGCAATGTGGTTGGAGTGAGTAGCAGGAAGTTCACTGAAGAGGATTGAGATGGAAGTTATGGAACTGAGCCTAACTCTCCATCTGGTGATTCTTGCTTTGTAACTGAGATTCCTTCTCCTTCCTGAAGACAGGGTGTTGCTTTCTCAATCAAACCTAATAGCTGGACTTTGAAGACCAGATGTGCTTATAACTGAATATAGGACTATGAGATAGACCTGGGAGTCCAGACTTTGAAATTTGACCTCTGGCCTGTCATTGCATGTGTGCATGGTTTTGAGCATTTTTCTCATCTATTCAATGAGAATGTTGGTGGTTTAAGATCTCTTTCAGTTCTTACACTCTAGATTCTTTAATACATGGGAGAGGATCATGGGAGAGCTCACCTGTTTTCTTTTAGGATCATGGGAGGTTCCACCTGTGTTCTTTAAATACATTGATAGGATGCTTACCTGGTGCCCAACATAAAGTTGATGTCAAGGAACAGATAACTCCGATCTCTGGTTCTTTTTTTACTTTGTAAAAGTAGACTCTTCCTTTACTGTGTAAAAAATACATTTTCTGACCTCATGAAGAGACAAATAAGTGGTTTACATGCCTCCAGCTGCACTTGCCAGGCAGTATCCAGTGGGGTATGTTTATGGTACCACTGAATCTCAGTGCTCTGAAAGCTTTTTAGGCACCTCCCACTCCCTCAATGGTTTCCTCCCATCATTTTACTATTCTTCTTCCACCTGGAAACTCCTTCTTCTCTTGTCATACTCTTTCAGTCTTGGTTACTTTGATTTCAGAGATGCCACTCTAAGATGTTCCTTCTTCCAGTTGTGTCTAAGTCAACATAATCCATACTCCTTGGCTCCCCACATGCCTGGATCCCATGTATCTCTCGTTTATCCCATGTATCTCTCATTTAGTATCGTTGAAAATTTGCCTTTATTTATGTGATTCTTTTGCCTACCATCTTCTGCTTTGGACTCTAATCACCTTGAGGAGAGGAAGTAGTGGAGTCACCGTTGCTTTCTTTGGTATTTCGTCATATGCTTATGTTTTGGTCATAGCTCAGTTGGGGTCTCTCCTTCTTAACGCCAGGTTATTTGGGCCAATAAAAGGCTGAGGCACAATATTCGCAAACATTGACCAACAAAAAGCCAAACACTTTGAGGACTGACTAACCAAACAAAATAGCAGCAAGTTGAAAAACAGAAATATGAAAATAAATCCTGATATGGTCTTTTTAAGGTTTGGTATTTTAAGTAAAACTACAAGACTCCTTACCATTGTCACATCCTCATGGGTGCATTTCCTGACCTCCCTGAATGAACTTACTGTATCTATTGTATATCTGTTTCAGTTAGATTTCTGCAATGATGATTCTGCATAACAAGCAATTCCTAAATCAGTAGCTTACCATCAGCAGCAGCCATTTTTTATTCATGTTTGTAGGTCTGTGGGTTGGCTTTGTCTCTGCTAGCCACATCTGGGATTAGCTTGAGGCTGTGGGTTAGGTTTGAATCTGTTACATTTGTCTCCTCCTATCTGGGACCAGTAGCCACCTGGGGCATTTTTTTCTCTTGTCAACATACAAATGCAAGAGGCAGAGCCAAACCCTGCACATATATTTAAAACCTCTTCTCATGTCATGCTTACAAACATGTCATTGGCTGAAACAAGTCATGGGGCCTTGGTCAGCACCATTGGGACAATGAAACATACTTCATTTACTCAAGTGGGAGATACTTCAAAGTCACATGGCAAAGGGTATACATGTATAATTCTGTTTCATACTAATACATTACTGTGCTCCCAAAATTCTTGGTCTCTCTTATTCATAACATCTGTCATGGTTGAAAATTTACATTTATTTGTATAATTCTTAATTACTACCCGTGTCTTCCTCTGGACTCTTGATGGTAGGAATTGTATCTGTTTGGCCTCACCATTGTTTCCCTAGCACCCTGGACAGTGTCCTGGCCAATGTCAGGCACTGAGTCAATAAATAGCCATTGTCTGAATTTTTAAATTGAAGAATAGTTGATTTACAATATTATATTAATTTCAGGTATACAACATAGGGATTCAGTATCTTTACACTTTATAATCCACTAAAAGTTATTGAGAAAACAGCTATAATTCCCTGTGCTATATTCCTGTTGCTTATCATTTCACACATAGCACTTTGTATCTCTTAATCCTGTAAGACTAATTTGCCCCTCCCCATTCCTTCTCCCCGTTGGTAACTGCTAGTTTGTTTTCTATATTTATGAATCTGTTTCTGTTTTGCATATGCATTCATTTATATTATTTTTTAGATTCTACATGTGAGTTATATACAGTATTTGTCTTTATCTGACTTACTAAGCATAGTATTCTCTAGGTCCACCCACATCACTGCAGATGGCAGAATTTCATTCTTTTTCATCACTGGGTAATATTTCATTAAAAAAAAAGGAATGGCTACTGATCTTCCCCCAATTTAGCTCAGGAATGGAAATATAGCTTTATAAGAATTATTAAAGTGTTTCAAATTTTCCAGAAATCCTTCAGCTATATTCCCATTGTGAGAAGTGCAACCCTGTGAGAGAACAGGGTGTCCCATGCACACGTGAGTAAGCAGGGTGTCCTTGGCAGGACTGTATCCATTGTGTCATCATTTGGAGTTCAGTTGCTTGATACTGTTGAATTAAAAAATAGTCACAACCTAAAAGTTAAGAGTTATGTTTTATTTGGTGGGAATTTTTAGGACCTCAAGCCTGGGAAACAGTATCTCAAGTAATCTTGAGAGAACTGTTCTGAGGAGGTGAGGAGGGGGAGAAGCCAGGTTATATAGAAGTTTTGCAACAAAGGGCAGATAGTCTGAACATCAAAAGATTATTGTAAATCATAGAAAACCAGATATCCCAAGTTAAAGAATTTTGTGCTTTTCTGTGTATGGGAAGATGCAAAAGTCTGGGCTCAGTGAAATCATTCCTCTCATATGCATTCAGCTATCCTGGGCTCCTATCCTGTGCTTTTTCACATCCTGAGCTCCCTGGGGGCTCACCATATGGAGTGGCTGCAGCCTGATACCTGTTGGGTCACAGGTATTCTTCTCCTTCCTGAGCCCTGAGGGTTCACCAGCTCACATTGGAGGGTTGCAGTCTCTGATGACTGTGACATCCTTGTTTACTGATATGGCAGGAAATAGTCCATTTCTCAGTACATAAAACGATTTGTTCCTTCACTTAAAAAATGTATAACTGGAGAAAGATTTATTTTTTAGATTTCAAAATAAGGAGAATGCTAAAAGACATTTCCCATAGTACTTTGGATCCCTGTTTGAAAATCATTCTACCCCTTTTTCCTTTACACACAGATATGCGGACTGAGGGAAAAAAAAACAACATGTATCATTAATCAATCTGATGAGCAAGAATAGGAAGGCAGTGCTTGTATTGGTATAACATGCAGAAAAGAGGATAATGATGTTATCTTAGTATAATCAATAAAACTGAGTTCATCAAGCAGAAGACTGACTTATTAGTAGTGTTCTCCCCAGCCTACCGTGTACTCACAAGTTGCTAATGATCCCCTCTCGGGGAGAGCATAAGTGACTGTTTGTCCTGCAGTGTGCGTATGCATGTCTGTAAATGGCTGTGATGTGCACATGGAGATGGTCGCCACAGCTGGCCCAGCCAGTTGTCATGGAGCTTTGGTAGCTCCTAGGTTTAGTCCTGCCAGAGCTTTTTCTTTTTTTTTTACAAAAGCAGGACCGGGGGGAAAAAAAAAGAACCTTTCAGCCAACACTGAAATTTACATCCTAAGGGCTCTAATTGCCTTCATTTCTTTCCTGTTTACCATGAAGAGAAAGGTAATGTTCTTTAGAGATGACCAGAGAGCTCAGGGCTTTAGAGATGACCACAAAGGCTTCCCTGGTAGTTTAGCTGGTAAAGAATCTGCCTGCAATGAGGGATACCTGGGTTTGATCCCTGAGTTGGGAGGATCCCTGGATAAGGGAAAGGCTACCCACTCCAGTATCCTGACCTGGAGAATTCCATAGACTGTATGGTCCATGGTGTCGCAGAGTCGGACACGACTGAGTAACTTTCACTTACTTACTTGCAGACCTTAAGACACTGATGAAATCAGAAAGTCCCAAACCTTAGGATAGGAGGCAGTTCTACTTTTATCATCTATTGTTTCCGCTTTCCAAAAATTGTGGGCAAAATTGTTCCAAGTTACTGCTTGCTGAAAAGTAGAATATGGTGACTAGAAATAGAAATCAAGAGTAGAAACCAAGTAATGTAGAAAATCACATGTTAAAAGATAAAAGCAAAAGGCCAGCTGAGGGAAGATGCAAAACATGACCTGGTTAAAACACATGATCTGGTTTTCTAACTGCTAAAACCCAGGAATATATCTAAATAAGGCATCTACAATACGCTGTTTCATTAGTTATTTTTCCATTCGAACTTTGAGTAACTGAAGGGGTTCCATAACTCCCAGCATGGACTGTGTTGTGGAGGAAACAGACTCCAGCAAAATCCCCTGATTTTTGCCACTCCACTTTCATGCACAGGCCCCAAGAAGTCAAGACTTCATAAGAGGGGACCACAGGCCCATTCACTTGGCAGAGAGTGGTGCAGGTGACAGTGAGAACCATACATTGCTAATTAGCTTGTGCTACAGGCAATGGCACCCCACTCCAGAACTCTTGCCTAGAAAATCCCATGGATGGAGGAGCCTGGTAGGCTGCATGCAGTCCATGGGGTCGCTAAGAGTCGGACACGACTGAGTGACTTCACTTTCACTTTTCACTTTCATGCATTGGAGGAGGAAATGGCAACCCACTCCAGTGTTCTTGCCTGGAGAATCCCAGGGACGGCGGGGCCTGGTGGGCTGCCGTCTATGGGGTCGCACAGAGTCGGACACAACTGAAGCGACTTAGCAGCAGCAGCAGCACAGCCATACACAACCTCTCAGGCTTACAGACAGGTGCCACCTGGATACCCATCACTCCTTTCCTCATGGCGAGGACTGGGAAAAAAGTGCAGTCCTATGGAAGCATCAGCATCAGCTGAATCTTCTTTCAAATTGTGGAAATCTCCTCCCTTTTCTCCTCCATTCTCCTCCTTTCTGCTCCTCTTCTTTCTCATTCTCTGTGTGTGTGACTTTGGAGGAATTATAGAAGTAGGAATACAAGATTTTAAGATGTACATCTTTCAAAGGCATTCATATTATTTGTCATTATTTGTAGTAGATTGACTACTATACATTTTATTACATAGTATATATTATACATTGTATATTATGTGTGGTACATTGTATATTATTGTATATAGAACATATTTTACATAATATATTAGACATCATACATAATACTACCATGTATTATGGGCTTCCCTGGCGGCTCAGATGATAAAGAATCTGCCTGCAATTCAGGAGACCTGGGTTTGACCCTTGGGAAGGGAATGGTTATCCACTTCCATATTCTTGTCTGGAGAATTCCATGGACAGAGGAGCCTGGCAGGCTACAGTCCACAGGGTTGCCAAAGAGTTGGACACAACTTAATGACTAAACAACAACAATTATACCTCAAATAATTATATGGTGTATGTTCCAATATTATACATTATATGTTGTATTCTATTTACTGACACCAGTGGGGGTCAGCTGGCTATTCTAAAAGCAACAGTAAAGGAAACATCTTTTCCTTCTAGAAACCCATCATAAAGTGAGAAACAGAAATAGTGGAAAATAAGCAGCACAAATACATAAGGTAATTTCACGTAATGAAAACTGCAGTGGTGTAAAGAAGGTAAGTTGGGGTACTGAGGTTGAGGGTGACTTTTGGTGGCAGGTGGTTGCTGCTTTAGCTAGGGTGAGGTGGCCAGAGAGGCCCTTTCTGAAGAGGCAGTCTATAAGAGGAAGGCAGTCAGGTAAAGCTCTTGTTGGCAGAAAGTTCTTGGAAGCAGACTGCACCTAGCAGAAAGAGTATCCTGGAGACGGGCTGGGCTTAGCATGTCTAAGAGCTGACAGAATATCAGTGCAGCTGGAAGCAGATGGAGTGGTGGGCAGGGGCCAGATTACACAGGAACCTGTGTGATAAATTGTGGCCAATGAAGGGAGCTTGTATTTTGTTCTGCTTGTAAGGCAGAAGCCATATGAGAGTTTATTTTATGGCTGGGGATGCAATGATCTGATTTGCTTTTTTAAGTTTCTCTGGCTATTTGCATATGATGAAGTGCTGGGGAAATAAGAAACCTTGAGTCCCAGCAGGAAGTTACTAGAATACTCTAGTGGTGGCTGGAACTAGGTTCATAGCAGTTGAGTGAGTGAGAGGTACAAGAATAGGAGAAAAAGGACAATATTAATTATATACTTTGAAAATTATCTCCAAATTATTAAAACCAAAGCTACCAATTAGCTTAGAATAAATGTAACAAAATATTTTTAAGACATATATGGAGAGAAGTACAAAATGTTGTTAAATACTTAATGATTAAAGAAGGACCTGGATTAAGGAAGAGACACTAGGCTAAGGAATGAGAGATAATTACAGTGTTTTTGGTGAAATTAAAGAGCTGATCCTACAAGTTGTTTGGAAGATCAAAGACTAAGTATAAATAAAAGAGTTATGAAGAAGAAAATATGGGAACAGCTATCGACACTTTCATAAAGATACAAGACAATGAGCTATTGGATCAAGTATAGACCAATGGAACAGAATAGAATATGTAAATCTTATATATGAGAAGGGACATTAGATACTGGTGGGGAAAGGAAGAATTCCCTAATGCATCTCTCATCAGTTCGGTTCAGTTCATTCACTCAGTCATGTCCAACTCTTTGTGACCCCATGGACTGCAGCACACCGGGCTTCCCTGTCCATCACCAACTCCTGGAGCTTGCTCAAACTCATGTCCATTGAGTTGGTGATGCTATCCAACCATCTCATCCTCTGTCATCCCCTTCTCCTCCTGCCTTCAATCTTTCCCAGCATCAGGGTCTTTTCCAATGATCATCTCTCATAGCATATAAAAAAGTAACTCTTGGATGATTTTATGACCCACATATGAAAGGAATAACTTTTAGAAGAAAATAAAAATATTTTTTGTGATATTAAACGTTTAGAAAAGTTTTCTTCAGCAAGGAATGTAAATCACAGACTTTGAAATTATGTTGATACATGCTGATGTATGGCAGAAATCAATACAATATTGTAAAGCAATTATCCTTCAATTAAAAATAAATAAATTAAAAATAGAAAAACAGTATAATGATAAATTTTACTACATTAAAATTAGAACTTTTTTTTTCACCAAGATTTTTTTCACTCAGTCTGGAAAGGTGAGTTAACAGTAAATATTCAGAAAGTAAATACTAACAAAGGATTGGTATCTCGAATATCCAGACAATTCATAGCAGTTGGTAAGAAAAAGGTAAGTAATGGGGTAGAAAAATGAGCACAGGATAGGAATTGACAATTCACAAACAGGAAAGCTGAACATCCAATAAATGTGCTAACTGATGTTTAGGCTTACTTGTATCCATCAGTTGACAAAAATTATAAGATCTTAAGTTAACAACTGTTGACAAATGTATAGAGAAATAAGAAGTCTTGTACTCACTGCTGTGGAATCACTTTGGAGAGCATGTTCATGAGCTAACACAATAATAGAATGCAAACATTTGTCACAACAGTTCCCATCAGCTGTGAATTTAGAGACTATGTGTACTCAGGGATACACACTGAAGAATGGTTTTGTTGCCTTAATTTTTGGTAATGACAAACTGAAAAGACACACCTATTAACAGGAGAATGGATAAATACATTCAGCATATATATACAATGGACTGTTGCAAGAAATTTAAAGGGATGAGTTAAAGCTACACATAACATCAAGGATAAATCTCAATAACCTGATGCTGTGTGGGTAAATAAAGTTGTAGAAATACTTTCATTTGAGACATAGACAGACAAGTCAGATAATTGGTGGTAGAAGTATTTTGTTGTTCAGTTGCTCAGTTGTGTCTGACTCTTTGCGACCCCATGGACTGCAGCATGCCAGCCTTCCGTGTCCTTCACCATCTCCCAGAGTTTGCTCAAACTCATGTCCATTGAGTAAAAGTATATTTCACATCAAATCTGGATTGAAGGACTGAGCAATGTTTCAAAAAATAAAAACATTATATGTTATTTTCCTGCTTACAAAACTCCAAAGGGCTTTGATTTAACTCTCAGTAAATTCCAAGGTCTTTATTATGGCTCTAAGACCTTGCACCATCTGGACCCAACTACCTTCCTGGCCTTTACACTCATCTCTTTTTCTCTAGCTTCTCTCTACTCCAGCTCTCAAGCCCACTTTGCTCCTGGGCCCTTTGCACTTCTTATTCTGTTTATCTGGAATGCACCTTGCTCCTGCCCTTCTTCCAGTTCTCAGCCCCACTTGCCTCAGAACTAGAGAAACCTGGTTGGATGGAACATGCAGGATTGGAGCTCTGCTAAGTAAATCAGTTTGAAATTATCACCAGTTAGTTTGTGCCAAAGGATCCAAAACAATGCTGTCCAAATTTTAACTGCAAACTCCTAACAATGAAAAAATAAATTGAGTGACTGTCTCCAATTACTTACTTACTGTCTCCAGTTTATTTATATATATGTATTACTCCATTCATCAGAGTGCTATGAACTATGTTATAATGTATTTATAAATTGGATATCCCTGGTGGCTCAGACAGTAAAGAATCTGCCTGATGCAGGAGACCCAGGTTCAGTCCCTGTCTCAGGAAGATTCCCTGGAGAAGAGAATGGCCACCCACTCCAGTGTTTTTGCCTGGAGAATTCCATGGACAGAGGAGCCTGGTAGGCTACAATCCATGGGGTTGTGAAGAGTCGGACAAAATATATCATAACTACATAGTCCATCAAATTAAAAATGAATGAAATAAGTGAATATTATTTTTTATGTCTAATTATGATTTGTATTATCTTTAAATAATGTCAAGAAACATTGTACGCAACAAGCCAGCAAGCTCAATCACTTAGTCATGTATGATTCTTGCAACGCTTTGGACTGTAGCCCACCAGGCTCTTCTGTCCATGGGAGTTTTCAGGGCAAGAATACTGGAGTGGGTTGCCATTTCCTTTTCCAGGGGATTTTTCAGACTCAGGGATCCAGCCCACATCTGTACTGGAAGGTGAATTCTTTACTCACTGATCCATTGGAGAAGCCTCTATTTTACACAAGGGTTATTGTTCATAATAGTTGATATAAAGTTTTTATATAAGTAGCTTTATATATATATAAAATCTTTAGAAGTCTTCTCACTGAATTTCAACAATATCTTGACCAACACCGTGACAACTTATTTGAGATTATCATTCTTTTTACCGCACAGTGTGGCAGATGAAGGTATCCTACTAGAAAAAAGAGGATTGTTGACTCAATCATTGTCTCAATTATTTCAACAAATACTGATTTTGTGTCTTCTGTGTGCTAAATGTAAGATCCTAAGCACAGGGCTCAGACTGTCTGTCTTGGTTAGATCCTCAGCTCTGGACAGGACGTGTGGTGCATGGAAGATGCTTTCTATCTGTTGAATATCCAATTGGCATTTGTTGAATGAATGAGCTGAGCTGAGTGCTCTGCAGGTGCTGGAGAGACCCAGGTGAGTCTCTGACCCTGCTTTCCTATTGCCATGTTTAGCTGTTGTTCCCAGAATGATCTTGCTTTGGTCTTGAAGCTTCTACTCTGTCCCACTGCCCCCACCAGCCTTGTTTCCCTGCCCACAGCCTCACACTGGATAGGATTTGCTCTGCCATGGTTGGGAGTCAGGCTCTGAGGTTGGATTCCATCCAGACTCAGGACTAGCTGTTCACTCACACCACACCTCTGGTGCTTGTTTCCCTTTGCTCTGCTAGAGCCTTTCTTGGTAGCATTGTTGGAAGATAGTTGTTAGAATTTGTGAAAAAAAAATACATGTGAAAAGTATGTGAAAAAAAATACATGTGAAAAGTATGCTTTCAGTTGGTTTCACACTTCAGATCATAGTCAAATCAGTGATGGTGCATTAAACATGTGTTTTAAAGTTATGTGCTGTTTAAGTCTTGTATACAAGCTATAGTGGTTTCATGTGGAGAAAGATATGAGAGTTGGTCATAAACAGATCAGTAACCCTCACATGCATCCTTTCCATAGCAAGTGCTGAAACAGATTTTTGAAAGAGTTAACCAGAAGTGGCTGGGTGAGCTGAGGGCTATAAGGAGTAGGTGAAGGTAGGGCAGGTCCTAAAGCATGTGTTCTAGAAAAGAGCATAATTTTCTCAGTAGATGTAAGTGTGCTGGATTTGGAAAGGAGGGCATTTTCAGACTTTTATGAGTAATTTTGAAAGTAGAGAGTCTTCATCTCAGCATACCAGGTAACAAGCTTGTTCTCTCTCTCCTATCTGATTTTCAGTAGCTGGTTAATCCTCTATGACCAAGATGATCTGAGGATACCTTTCATATTCAACTAAGTGCTTCTGGGGATATTTAAGTCTAGCTTTTCTAATACCCAATATAAAAGTTTGAAAGGAAAAGAGATGAGAATTCAGTTACTTTGGAAAAAATAATATTAATTGTCCCAGATGATATCTGGCAAGTCAGGATCCTACAGAAATGATAACAATCTGAAAATGGCATTATTTCATCCCTTTTAAAATGCCTAGGTAGTATATGAATGCTCTTACAACTCAAAACAAGAAAACAAATCATTGGATTAAAAAATGATCATATGACTTGAATGGATGTTTCTCCAAAGAATATATACAAATGACCAACAAACATTTGGAAAAGATACTCAACACCATTTGCTACGCAGGAAATGCAAAATAAAACCACAAAGAGATAGTTCTTCATACTCATTAGGATGGCTGTGATTAAAAAAAAAAAAAAAACAGAAAATAACAAATGCTGGTAAGGATATGGGAAAACTGGAACCCTTGTGCACTGCTCAGTTCAGTTCAGTTCCGTCGCTCAGTCGTGTCCGACTCTTTGCAACCCCATGAATCCCAGCATGCCAGCCTCCCTGTCCATCACCAACTCCCAGAGTTCACTTAGACTCACGTCCATCGAGTCAGTGATGTCATCCAGCCATCTCATCCTCTGTTGTCCCCTTTTCTTCCTGCCCACAATCCCTCCCAGCATCAGAGTCTTTTCCAATGAGTCAACTCTTCGCATGAGGTGGCCAAAGTACTGGAGTTTCAGCTTTAGCATCATTCCTTCCGAAGGAATCCCAGGGCTAATCTCCTTCAGAATGGACTGGTTGGATCTCCTTGCAGTGGGAATGTAAAACGAAATAGCCACTGTGGGGTATAGAACTGAAAATAGAGACGCAAACAGATACAATTATGCCAGTGTCCATAGCAGCATTATTCACAGTAGTTAAAATGTAGAAATAACCCAGTGTCATCAATTGATGACTGGATAGTCATAATGTGGCATATCTATACAATGGAATATTACTCAGCTATAAAAAGGAATGAAATTTTGATGTTTGGTACAACATGAATGGACCTTGGAAACAGCTGCTGCTGCTGCTAAGTCACTTCAGTTGTGTCTGACTCTGTGCGACCCCATACACGGCAGCCCACCAGGCTTCCCCATCCCTGGGATTCTCCAGGCAAGAATACTGGAGTGGGTTGCCATTTCCTTTTCCAATGGATGAAAGTGAAAAGTGAAAGTGAAGTCGCTCAGTCGTGTCCGACTCCTAGCTACCCCATGGACTGAAGCCTACCAGGCTCCTCTGTCCAAGGGATTTTCCAGGCAAGAGTACTAGAGTGGGTGCCATTGCCTTCTCCTTTGGGAACAGTATTCTAGGTAAAAAAAAAAATTGCATGATGTTGCCTATATGTGGTATTTAGAATAGGCAAATTCAGAGAGACACAAAGTAGAATTTGTCAGGGAATCTGATGGAAGGAGTTAAAGGGAGGGCTATCCCTTATTGAATATAGAGTCTCTGAGATGATGAAAATTTTCTCGGATTAGTCATGATGAGTACTGCACAAAATTGTGAACCTACTTAATGCCACTGAATTATATACTCAAAAGTACCTAAAATGGTAAATTTTTAGTTTTGTATATTTCTGTAATTATAAAAAATAATTATATTACAATATAATTATAATTTTTATAATTACCAAAAATTATAAAAATATTATTATTTGTAATCATAAAAAATAAAGATGAAATGATGCAAAGCACTTAAAACTATGCCTGGAACTTGGTAAGTGCTCTATAAGTGGCAAAAATGTTAATTTTGTGTGAGATACTGAGGATGCAATTGTTAGAGAGTGAAAAGACATGTACAGAAGAATGAAAATCAGACCAGCAGTAGAATTTCCAGCAGCAATGCTGGAAGCCAAAGACATTGAAACAACATCTTTAATGTGCTGAAAATAAATTAACCTTGAGTCACTAGCGAAATGATCTTTCAAGGATGGGGATTAAATAAAGAGAGTTCAAGTGAAAACAGAGAGATTTCACCACAAACAGACAATAATGAAAGGAGTTTCTAAAACTGCTGTTTCAAGAAGGAGCAGGATGGCCCCAGAGAGACCTGAGATGCAAGAAGCTGTGAAGACAGGGCAGCTGGGAGTGCAGGTGAGTTCAGCATGTGCTGAGTTTAGACAACCTCACGACCTCTCTGGGCCTCCTGTCTTCAGGGACAGTGGACTCCTCAGCAAATTCCCTGGATCTGAGGTTAGCCTCTTCTGTGACCCCAGGGTTAGAAACCAGTAGGATGGCTTGATGAGTGAATCCATGAAGATATGATAGAAATAACAGGGGCACTCAAGGGAAGGTCTAGGACTTTCACTCCATGAAAGACATCGCTATTTGCCTAGGACAGTCCAGGCTTACACCTGTCATTGGTTCCAGAGTAATTCTTAGTAGGCTCCCCTTTCATGCTCAAAAATGTCTCAAATTGTTCAAAGCAGTCATGGTTGGGGGTGGGGGGGTGGGGGGTGGAAGATCTTGGTCCTAGATCCTGTTCAGTCTACCAGGAAGTCGTTGAGGATTGTACTCTGAATGAGGTGAGGAGCCACTGGAGGGCTGTGAGTGGCTGGATGTGACTTAGTTTTAATAGGACCATTCCAGCTGACTTCTTGGAGCTGAAGAAAGAGCTAGCAGGTGTGGATTTCCCCCAGGAGATTGGGGTTCTGGGTAGGAGAGGTACCTGGGCAGCCCAGTCTGATACTCAGGACTCCCTCCCAGATCTAACATCTGGAGGCTCAGTCAACACTCTGACGTGTGTGGAAGTTCAACCCACTTCAGAGCTGGTTCACTTCATGACAGCTGCAGCAAAAACAGCTGAAAATAGTGTGTGCGACTTCAGCTTATTCTGTGTCTTCTAAGCAGTCCCACCCTGCAAAAGCAGTTGCCATATTTTGGATCATGCTAACCCTCTTTTGTGATAAACTTTATGCCTAAGGAACAAAGTCATACTCATGACAGGTTCAGGAAGATGGTAAGTGGCAGGGACTTTGAACACTTAGCCAGTATTTGAGTAACCTCCCTCACTATAGTGTGTGTGACATTGATCAGATGAGTTTCAGGGCTTAGAGTATTGAGAAAGGAGGAGTAAGTCCATATCAATAAGCCAGAGATAACCTAGGGACAGGACAAGATGGAATTTCAAGAGGTCAGTTCAGTTCTAGAGAAGAGTTTGGAACTACCACCGAGTTTTAGATTACTGTGTTCCAGATTACTTAGAAATGTGATGCTGAGGATACTGGTACCTGTTTTCAGGCTGTGACTTGAGTGGGTGGAAAACTGAATAAATGGTAAAGGATAATGCTTATACAGACAGATCCTGAGGGCAGACATCCTGAGTTCAAATCTTGGCTTTGCTGCTTTTTGGCCTGTGACTTGGGAGATAGGTCTCATCTTTCTATGCCTCAGCATCCTCATCTGCAAAAGGGGAAATAATAGCACCAACCTCATAAGGTTACTGTTGGAGTTAAGTGAGCTCAGTGTCAAATGCCTAGCACTGTGCCTGGCATGCATGGAAAGCCAGCTACATACATTAGCATTTACTAGCATTTCTTCTGACTAGTGCACTTTATATTTGAATCTCTCTTTTTCACAAGGCTGGTCCTTTTTGATCACAGTGATTGGCATGTTGTCATCTTTCTGGCTTGAGAAGTAGGTGAATTGTTTCCTCTGAGGTTCTCCATAAATCCATCAGCCAATGTTATTAGTTTTAAACAAAGTCAGGCTTAACATGTATCTCAAGTTTTCATTTTCACTTCAAATACGGAAAAAAAATCAAGCTAAACTTCATTGGATTTCAAAGTAAAACTGCTCTTTCGGGGTGGTGTTTAAATCTGATTAGACAAGTGAAATTTAGAACTCTGGTAAACAGAAATGATGAAATCCATTGTCCTCAGAAAAATAAGTCCAGAATTCTCTAGTGAAGAAGGTGACATCGTTACAGCTGGTTTTAATCATTTAAAAACTTCGTTGAGCATTACATGAATTTATTTATGAGTCCAGTTTTACCTGTGTAGCTTTCATATTCTACCAATGGGTTACTTATAACACGAGAGTGAGTGCATCTCAAGGAAGAATATATTTGGGTTCATTACTCATCATAAGTGTAATTATGGTTTAACAATATTATGAAGGGCTGATGATGACATGCAGGTGTTTAAACATGCAGTGCCAATAGATTTGACACGGTATTCAGTTCTAGGCATATACATTTTTAAAGGCTTCTATTCACTGGGGGGACAATAAAGCCCCACACAATGGCAAGTGTGTTTGCTAAAAACATGAAGTGACTGGTTAATTTTTAGTCTTTAGATTTTAAAATGGAGTTTTTTTGGGGGCAGTGATATGTGTTTCTTGACTTGCTGGTCTATACATTATATGTTCCAACCAGTTTTTGGATGTAGAATTTGAGCTTGCTTTCTTGTGGCACCCACACTGAAGTGGACCATGAAATGACATAGCTTTATCTGGGTTGCACTGTGATCTCATTTGTGTAAAAAAGAAAAAGAAAAGTGTGTGTATAATGGTGCTATATATGCATCAAAATTTACTGAAAGCAACTCCAGAACATTTTTGTAGTGTTGCTTGGTTCTTGAGAATGGTAAAATCAGCATGCGCTTCTGTACTGTTTAAGACGTTTTGAGTGAGCATTCATTATTTTTATAGTTTAGAAAACAGATATATTTAGTGATACAGGTTGTCTTTCTTATAAATTGAATAGCAGTGTTTCTCTTAAGTGGAGGACTTCCCTGGTGGCTCAGACGCTAAAGCGTCTCTCTACAATGTGGGAGACCTGTGTTCAATCCCTGGGTTGGGAAGATTCCCTGGAGAAGGAAATGGCAACCCACTCCAGTACTCTTGCCTAGAAAATCCCATGGACGGAGGAGCTTGGTGTAGGCTACTGTCCATGGGGTTGCAAAGAGTCGGGCACGACTGAGCGACTTCACCTTCTTTCTTTCTTTCTTAAGTGGAAGAACTCTCCCAAGCAGCAGTTATGTTTCTTGCCTCAAAAGGCTTTAAAATGTAAGATTGTGGAGAAAACTGCTTCTAATGTAATGCCTAACAAGTTTAAATAATTGCACTAAGGCTCTTGGAAAGGGAATAGTATGCAGATGAAAGGGCAGATCAGAGTTAAGTCACTGCATGGTTTAATTCCTCACAAGCAGTCTAGGTGGCATATTAGGGAGGGCTTTTCCATCTGCAAACTCCTGCTGCTGCTAAGTCGCTTCAGTCGTGTTTGACTCTTAGCAACCCCATGGACTGCAGCCTACCAGGCTCCTCCATCCATGGGATTTGTCAGTCAAGAGTACTGGAGTGGGTTGCCATTGCCTTCTCTGCTTCAAACTGCAGAAAGGACATTAGGTGCTCATAGCATCTGTATGAGTCTAGAGAGCTGGGTTTGGAAAATAGCAACGAAGGTATCTGTATAGGTTAGGAAAGAAAAACCTTTGCCTGGTACCATGTGGCTCAGTGGTAAAAGAATCTGCTTGCAATGCAGGAGATGCTCAGGAGACCCGGGGTTCAATCCCCGGATTGGGAAGATCCCCTGGAGAAGAAAATGGCAACCCACTCCAGTATTCTTGCCTGGAGAATCCCATGGAGAGTGAAGCCTGGTGGGCTACAGTCCATGGGTTCACAAAGAGTTGGATACAACTGAGGGACTAAACAACAAGCAAGGATTGGGCAGAAGCTGGAGGGTCTGTCTGCCCCTTTGGTTTCTACTGGGTGCTGCCTCCCAGTGGAGAATTTCCTCCCCACGATGTGAAAAATTGGTTTGATGCTGAATAGACCAGAAATCAAAAGTGAAAATAAGACCAGGTAAAATAAAACAAACACAAAACTCCAAACCAAACAAAACCAGACAAATGTTCCTATTGGGGAATCTGAGGAATCAATGTATGTATGTTTGTTTTTTTTTTTTTTTACTCTTTGCATGAATTTTGAAGCAGGGAGAGAGACAGAAATATTTGCTAAAAGAGGTCAAAACACCAGATAGGGTAGGAATGTGATTTAAGTGTTTGCCAAAAATAGGCTTTGTCTTCTGATTTCCAGAATGGCCGGCTTGCCTGAGGCTCCGTGGCTGCACTTTAATATGACAGAGTTCCCCTGTGGTGGGGGACAGCAGATGCTTTCTGATAACTAACCTGATGTGTAAAGGTGCAGGGGGAGCCACTTGCATTCCATAGACCCCCAAAGATGAAGGAGGAGTGTTCGCTGAGCCAAAGGTACTCAGTTGTTTCCTCCACATTCTCCAATTGGGCAAGGCATTCCACCCTTAGAGGATGATGAGAGGTCAGGAGTCATTTGCAGGCAGGGTTTTATCTTCAGGACAAAACAAAACTGGAGGGTATTTTTTCTAAAGAAGGTGAGAGTTTGTAGAAGGAGGACCAGACCCTTAGCATGGGAATTGGTGTCTTAGAATGAAGCCCTCCCATTCTGACATTTGGAAGAGCTGCAGCCAGCTCACCCATACCGACAGAGAAGCCATTCAGTTCACATGCTTTGACAGTGTCTACCAAGATCACGGTCCTTGAGGGGTAGCCCTGAATCTTCTAATAAGAGAATAAACATCGGCAAAAAGAGAGAGGAAGCCCATTCACTAGGCTTTGAGCCATCATATCAAGGACTGCCAGATTTTAAGAAAAACCAATTGCATAAAGTGTTAGCTGTTCAGTCGTGTCTAACTCCTTGCGACCCCATGCACCGTCGCCTGCCAGGCTCCTCTGTCCATGGGATTCTCCAGGCAAGAATACTGAAGTGGGTGGCCATTCCCTTCTTCAGGGGAAGATCCTGATGAGGGATCGATCCCTGGGTTTCAGGCAGGTTCATTACCAACTGAGCCACCAAGGAAGCCTGAATGTTCATTGGAAGGACTGAGGCTGAAGGTGAAGTTCCAACACTTTGGCTGCCTGATGCAAAGAGTGAGCTCATTGGAAAAAAAAACCCTGGTTCTGGGAAAGATTGAGGGAAGGAGGAAAAGTGGGCAACAGAGGATAAGATAGTTGGATGGCATTACTGAACTCATTGGACATGAGTTTAAACAAACTCAGGGAGACAATGAAAGACAGGGAAGTTTGGCATGCTGCAGTCCATGAGTCTGTGAAGAGTCAGACATGACTTAGTGACTGAACAACAACAGCAATTGCACAAAAGGACCAAGAAGATTCACTAG
The DNA here is from genome assembly GCF_032452875.1 of Bos javanicus. Classification (NCBI taxonomy): domain Eukaryota; kingdom Metazoa; phylum Chordata; class Mammalia; order Artiodactyla; family Bovidae; genus Bos; species Bos javanicus. The sequence goes on along the minus strand of NC_083872.1, from coordinate 67,618,784 downwards.
AAAAACTGGCATTAGAAGAAACAAGCATATTTCAGAAACCAGAAAAAATTTTCACTCTAAAAAGATACCTAATTAATATCCTCTGGGAGATTCTGAGAAAATCCATAAAATAGGAACAACTGTGTCTTGGAATAAAAAGCAGTCAGCAAACAGAAAGAGTTCAAGAATCAAACATATACCTATTGAACGTCAATAATTTAACAGAAAATTGGAAAAAAGTTGTGGGAAATCTTCTAGAGTGTAAAGCAAAATGATAGGAACAAAAAAAAATGCAAGAGGAAAGCTAAAGTATGGGGAAATCGACTAAACAGTAGTCCAAGCAAACATGAAAGATAAGAAGAGAACTACTGGTGAATTTGCTCTGAAGCACCTGTGCCTCCTTAATGGTGCGTCACTGAAGCTTCTAGCCAGACACTGAAGGGACTGCCATGCCTAGGCACTGATATTGGTCATCTGCTTCTTCAGTCACTGAATCTGAGTCACCCTCTCAACTACTTTCTATCCCATGCAACTCTGCATAGCCACATGACCCATTTTGAACCAGTTTCCCTAGCTTCTTTTTCTTCCTTCCTTTGTTCATTTTCTTTTCTTCCTTCCTTCTTTCTTTCTCTTTCTCCTTCCTTCCTTCCTTCTTCATACCACACTCGTTAGCATGGCTGCCATGAAGGTTTAGGTCCTCTTCTGCTATAGTTATTCTTCTTCCTCATTTTATCTCTCTAGTGTCAGAGGAAGAGCAGAGGCCATGGATTTGAGGGCAGGAGGCCCACTGCTCATCTGTAGCTTCTTCCCTCCTTCTTCATGGCCCCTAATGACTTGACTATTTTCTCCTCTGCTACTTCTGCCTTAGTATCTTCATGAACACCATAAAGCAGTCCTCATGAAATCCTAAAGTCTCAATAGTCTAATATGATTCTATAGTGCTCAAAATAACATTTTGTTACTAAAATGTAAAAACAGAAGTAGACGAAAGCCACATAAATCATGAGGCACAAGTTCCTGTTTTAGTTCTCTGGCCAAGGTGGAAAAAAAATCACTAACTTTGCATCAGGATAAAAAGTAGAAACAAAGAAAAGTCATCTCTATCTTTGAACTTCCCAGTACAATAACCAGTGAGTTGATGGCACCTGCCACTGAACAGGTAGTTGTATCACTACCCATAACTCTCCAATGTGTATAGGTATTAATACATGTTGGTGACCCCCCACCTGGCTATTATAAATTCTCTATGAATATTGTCATTGAATTGTCATAAACATCTTATCAGATGAGCGTTGCTGTTATCCTTATTTTACAGGTGAGAAAATGAAGGCAAAGAAAAGGAAAGCACCTTGCCCAAGTGGTAGATCCAGGGTCTGGTCTGGCAGTCTGGCTCCAGCATGCGTGCTGTGATCCACTGCACACACTGCTTCTTTGTGCTGATGAGCACTTCTCTTTCTTATTGTTAACCTGTTGTCATTGTCACCATTGTTGTTACTCCGATTGTGCTTTCGCCTTCCTCCCACCCACCTCAAATAAACCTAGATGGCAAGTGAGAGCTCAGGAGCAGCGTGGGCAGTGTGGGGAATATTCTAGATTCAGATTGTAAGAGCTTTGCCTTTGACCTTACCTTCACCTGTCATTATCCTGTCAATGACACTGCTCCCATTGGACTTTGGTTCAGCAGAGAGTTGGGTGATTTGCCCAAGGATGGAGAGTTGGTGCTTGGAACCTGAGTTAGCAGTGGAGCTACTCTGATGGGTCTTGACACGCCATTTCCTTCAGGTTGGAATTAGAGTGAACATCGCTGTAAAATTATGTAAAGTGAGCAGCCTGAGTATACATCGAGTTGGTCAAAAACTTTGTTTGGGTTTTCCCATACCAACTTACAGAAAAACCCAAACAACATTTCTGGCCAACCCAGTGTCACAAGGAATAGATTTTGGGGCCCTGAAGGGGAAACTTTGTTTGACCTAGAGTTTAGAAGTTTGATATATAAAGCCGAATCTAATTACCAGGATGGATTTCAACAAAAAGTTTTATGTAACTTTGAGAGTAGTGGAAGGCAGCTGGGAAATTTATTTAACCTCTCGGTGACTCATTTTCCTCCTCTGTAAAATGGGGAGGATAAAATAATGATTACTGGTTACTGGTCATTGGTTACTGGGAAGATTTGAGGCATTAAGGATGTCAAAAGTGTTTAGAACAGTGTAGTAGATACTCAATAAAGTGTTAGTTACTGGTGGCATATAATGAGTAGTAAACAAATTACAAAACATATTCCTAAAAAATAAACTACAGTTACGGAGAATCACACTATCTTTTTCTTCCAAAAGCAATTGTATCTTTATCCTTTGGTGGATCTCGGCATTCTTATTTTGGCAGTTTTACAACTTGGTATTTTTTTCATCCTCATAATTAGATCTGCTTTTATCAAACTTTTAATCCCTAGTTCCAGTAGTTTTTTTTCCCCCTCTGGGTTTCCCAAATTTATTCTCTGTGATGTGTACTCAAGTTGCTTGTAACACAGCAGTACTCTCTGAGACACCATCCTCTTTGCCAAGAACTGTTTTACATCTTACACATCTTTTGGTGTTGTTTGGTAGGAAGCATTGCATTTATTATCAATAGCACAGGTTTAAGAAATTACACTTTATGAAAAAAGAAATCTCACTGCAGAAGCTTAACATCTGTTTGTGCAGTGACCTCAGTAGGTAACTCTGAATCCCCTTTGGTAAATTTCTTTTTAAAATTCTGGCTCTTCTACTTCTAATTTGGTATAAAAAACTTTCATCAGAGGAAATTGGGCAGAAAACCTTGCCAGCATAGCTAACTTCTTGTCCTTTAAGAAATTATACTTTGATTTTAGAGGTTCGACTGCTAGATAACGAAATTATCATGGTGGAACAAGCCATAGAAATAATAAATACAGTAATTCTTCTTTGCCTATTGTGTGCTTTTGCTATTCATAAATTTTAGGGCCCTAGATATTAGATACACTTACGTAAGGCCTCACGAACGGTAATTATCTTTGGCCAAAGAGAAAACCCAAACGAATGCTAAGCTGCATTATCGCTTGGCTTCTGACATGAGCTGATAATCAGATTTTCTTGCTTAAATCCATGGTGCTCCAACAATGCTACCCACTGTCTGTGCTTCCCGATATTACCCTTAATTAGAAAGAACAGAAACACAAATCTGAATTATTTCAAAATCTGGTTTCCATGGTCAGTGGTTTGAAGGGCTTAACTTTATTATAAATAAACCTGGCTTTATTGGCTAATGAAATCTGAAATGCGAAGCCTGGGATAGAGGGAGTGTAATACTCTGATGTTTACACATCAGAATAGCCAGTGTGGGCAAAGTGTTTTGTAATAAATCATTGGATAATTGAATTATGATTCCTTTGTCCAAGTACGATCTAAACCCCAAACACTAACAGGAACCTGGAAGGAACTTTATATTTTCTTGAGAAGCAATGTTTGTAGGTTTAATAACATATGTACCCATAGCTATCCAAAAGCCTTTTATTTAATGTCTCCTACTTTAGTAATTTTTTTGCTTTGACTTACTGGAGTACATAGTTACAAGTGTGTAATGGTCTGGCCCTTCACACATATATATCACTCAACAATTTAATATTAAATATTCACATTGGACTTTTTTTCCACAGAGAATAATGTGTGGGCTGGCATCTGAGTGAGGCAGATGATAAGATGGGAGATGGGTTGTACTTTTATTTATAGTCTTGTGAAAAGAGAGCTAACAATAAGGGAGAATGCCTGATCTCATTTGAAGGGCTAATTAATAACCAAGTGGAGATAGTAAATTTGTTCCTCTCCTGAAAACAAACTAACTCTTAGAACCTCTGTCACATAAAAGGAACTCAGATACTCTTGACAAATATATATTTGTACGTAAGTGTGTGCAGTGGCTCAGTCGTATTCTACTCTTTGTGACCCCATGGACCGTAGCCTGGCAGGCTCCGCTGTCCATGGAATTTTTCAGGCAAGAATACTGGAGTGGGTTGCCATTTCCTTCTCCAGTATATATTCTTTTAAATATATATATATATTTATACACATATCCTGTTTTATATATTATATATCTCTATCCATCTGTTCTGTATTTTTGTGGATGGTGGGGGCCTAAGGATCTATGTGTTTGTAAACTGTGGCTCTGATCCCTTTTATTCTCTGTTTAATGTTTTTTTTCCCTAAGATTCTATCTTTTTTCTTTGTGAATGTTGTCTTTTTCGTTTTAACCCTTATCAGTATTTCCTCCACTCATTGTTTCACCAACTCTGTGCTGGGCACTTTGCAGTTACATTCTCCCTTAAACATTCATAGCAACAGGAGTTACTCTTAAATCCTGTTTTCCAGATGAGGGCATTGACATCAAGAGAGATAGAACAATTTCCCTAGGATCAGAGATGCAGTAAAAAGTGGAGGGCAGGATTCCAGCTCAGGCACTATGGTCTTCAGTGCTGTGCTGTACTGTCCTGCCAAACTGTATGTTAGTTTCTTTTTAGATTATCCCCTTTGTCTTCACTGTGATTTTGTTTCACTGATTGGGGTAGATGCTCCTTTTTCTCTGGTCACCAAGGACCAGGGTGAATGTGTCTGGGGTTCAAGCTTCTGTGACTTAAGTGACTCATTATGGAGGTATTTCTCTTAGGTGGGAGGATGAGGGTAAGAAGAGTTGCCTTTACTACTTTCTGACAAATGTTATATGTTTTTTTGTCCCTTGTGACTCTGAAAAAATTGGGAAGCACTGCTTTAAAACAGAAACATTCACCCACAAGGATAAAAAACAAAGACAAAGAGAGAAGACAATATCAAGTAAGCATTTTCAACAATTTTTTGAAAGCTGTGAAGTTGGTTAAAAAGTCACAGGAGGCGTGATTTCCCAGTGCAAGTCTACACAGGGGTCCTACAAGGAGAAGTGAGTCAATTCATCTACCTCTGAGAAAACAGGAACTCGAAGGTTTCACATATTTTCTAAAGCAGGGCTAAAATAAGGGGCTGGTGACAGTTTGGAGGCAGGGCTCTGCTTTTCCTTAGCTCAACCTCCAGAATCAGGACAGAGATTTTGTTGTTGTTCAGTCACTAAGTTGTATCTGACTCTCTGAGACCCCTGGACTCTAACATGCCAGGATCCTCTGTCCCCAACCATCTCCTGGAGTTTGCTCAAATTCATGTCCGTGGAATCAGTGATGCTATCTTATTTCATTCTCTGCTGCCCGCTTCTCCTTTTGTCTTCAATATTTTCCAGCATCAGGGTCTTTTCTAGTGAGTCGACTCTTCACATCAGGTGGCCAAAGTATTGTTGGAGCTTCAGCAACTGTCCTTCCAATGAATATTCAGGGTTGATTTCCTTTAGGATTGACTGGTTTGATCTCCTTGCAGTCCAAGGAACTCTCAAGAGTCTTCTCCAGCACCATAGTGCAAAAGCATCAATCCTTCGGCACTCAGCCTTCCTTATGGTCCAACTCTCATCAATGCATGACCACTGGAAAAACCATTGCTTTGACTAGATGGACCTTTGTCGACAAAGTGATCTCTCTTCTTTTTAAAATGCCATCTAGGTTGGTCATAGCTTTCCTTCCAAGGAAAGATTTATTATCCAGTAAAATTAAGTTAGAGAGGGACACTGGCCTCAGAGATAAAGTGGGATCTCCAAACAGGGGTTTCCTGAAATTTAGAAAGTAACCCTTTCTCCTGTTCTGTTCCCTGAGTGCCATCAACCAAGCAACTATTTCCCAGGCTGGGCTTTGGAGGAATCTTCTCTGGAGAAACCAGAGAAAAACCCTCACATTCTGACATTGAGGAGTCTTTCATGGAAAGGACAGGATAACTGACTCATGCCACAGTGAAGCCCAGTAATCAACAAGGCTTCCAGTGAGTCCAGAGTTTGCAGTCAGCCTCTTAGTGCCTTACTATTAAATATGAATGGATAGCCAAGATTGCCAATAACTTTTGATAAATTTCGGTTTTCAGGAGAGTTTTTCTGCTGATGCAACTTTTGTTAAAACTGTGTATTTTATGGAGAGTGAAATACGAAGATACATTTATGATAGATTATTTTGAAACATAAATTTTAGTACATCTAGAGTTGATGATTTTTATAGAATAATTTTCCTAAAAATATTTGACTCTGTGCAAATCCATTCTATGTAAATCCAAATTTCATTTTAAATTTAAATTTAAATAGTGGCTTTGTCATGTTTCCTCTGATATTTCTTGTAATTTATGGAGGCTTTATAAGAAAATGAAGGTGGCTTAATGATTTTCATATAATTCAAAATACTTGTTATGTAATTCCTTGGTGATCTTCCTAATCTAGCCCCCAAAGAGAGGCTGGTTTCAGCTCCTTACTCCATGGCTCACTCTGTATGTTGACAAGACCAAAATACCTTTTTATTTTAGTTGTAAGGGTTTGTAGTTTATCTTTCACTTTTGGAATGAGTAAATTACCTAGGACTTTTTGGCTCAACTGGTTAGGGAATGTGTCAACAAGGTGAAGTGCACATCATTCTTATCAGTACAACCCTTATCAGAACTGATCAGTTTTCCCCAAGGTGAAATAGACTATTCCATGACCACAGACTGCATTTTGATCCTCATATCACAAATACAAGTCTCTAAGAACCAGACAGAATTGGCAAAGTAGTGGAGCTCACCCAACTCAAGCTGTCTCACCAAAAAGTAATTTAAAGTCAGCAGACACTTGTCTTGTGTTTATGAGATGGCTGTAGCCACTCCAGACCCTGCAGTCTCTTACTGTCAAACTTTGACCCTGGTTGCCTCAATGAAATCTCATTATATCACTTTGGTTCTGAACTTCAAACCCTGCAGCTAATAGCATTGTAATGTGCTGATGTGTCAGATCTGAGCATCTGTTTTATCCCTGAGGTTTAGGGGAATCACTCACTTAAACTGTATGGATCAAGATTTTGAGTTGTGTCAGTTTAGTTCAGTCACTCAGTCGTGTCCAACTCTGCCACCCCATGGACTGCAGCATGCCAGTCTTCCCTGTTCCTCACCAATTCCCGGAGCTTGCTCAAACTCATGTCCATTGAGTTGGTGATGCCATCCAACCATCTCATCCTCTGTCATCCCCTTCTCCTCCTGCCTTCAATCTTGCCCAGCATCAGGGTCTTTTCCAATGAATCAGTTCTTCGCATCAGGTGGCCAATGTATTGGAGTTTCAGCGTCAGCATCAGTCCTTCCAATGAATATTCAGGGTTGATTTCCTTTAGGATTGACTGGTTTGATCTCCTTGCAGTCCAAGGGACTTTCAAGAGCCTTCTCCAACACTACAGTTCAAAAGCATCAATTCTTTGGTGCTCAGCTTTCTTTATAATCCAACTCTCACCTCCGTACATGACTACTGAAAAAACCATAGCTTTGACTAGATGGACCTTTGTTGACAAAGTAATGTCTCTTTTTTAATATGCTGTCTAGTTTGGTCATAGTTTTTCTTCCAAGGAGCAAGTGTCTTTTAATTTCATGGCTGCAGTCACCATCTGCAGTGATTTTGGAGCCCAAGAAAATAAAGCCTGTCACTGTTTCCATTGTTTTCCCATCTATTTGCAATGAAGCAATGGAACCAGATGCCATGATCTTAGTTTTTTGAATGTTGAGCTGTGTAGATTCCCAATAACTGTTTCTGGGAGTAGAATAAAGATATATAGGCAATGAAAAGTAACAAACATACTTCCCATTGGTAGTATTAACAGAGGCTGCAACACTTTGAGAAGTCAGCTTTGGGTAAGAGAAAAGCTAAAGCTTTACACCGACCACTTGTCCCTACACCCAGCTTGTCATCAATGCCAACTTGATCACAAGGTTTGGCTGAAGTTTACTTAACTCTAATGCTACCTTGAAACATAGCTCAGTGGAGAGAGATTAGCAGCAATCAAGATCACATGGGGCATCACCCTACTCCATTGAATGGTGGGTGATGCTTAGTGTCAAACAGTAGCTTTATTCAGTATTTGTATTTAGACACTTGGGGTAATATTCTAAGTGGCCACCATCAGTCACAATTTGAATTTCTGCTCACTGAAATTCCATACTTATTTCTGATTGCAAGTCTTCATGCTCAGTTAAAGAATGGTTCTGGAAACTTCCCAAGTAGTTCAGTGGTTAAGAATCCTCTTTTCAATGGAAGGGATGTGGGTTTGATTCCTCGTCAGAGAACTACAACCCCACATACCTCAGAGCAACTAAACCTGCGTACCACAACTCCTGAGTCTCTGCACTCCAGAGCCCAAGAGCCACAACTGGAGAGTTGGTGCACCATAACGGAAGATACCCATGATGCAGTGAAGGATCCCAAGTGCTGCAACTAAGACCTGATGAAGCCAAAATAAATTCATTAATTAAAAAAAAAAAGAATGGTTTTGGATTTCAGAAAAACCAGGTTTAAAAATTTCTCTGCCAAATACTAAGGCTATTGAGGAAATCCAGTCCTTTCCTTTTGATCTGCAATGGTGGTCCATTTCTCATCCTCCTAGGAGACAAGTGCTCAGACAGAGGAGTTCCAATTTTTGTACCCCTCTTCCCTTGCACTCTAATAACAGTTGCTGCTAGGTGTCCTGAAGCCCATGCTTCCCCTACAGATTGCCAGGAGAGAAAGAAAACACACCTTCATTGGCTACTGTACTTATAATGGTTCCTAAAACCAAGCAAGGAAACCACAGCGATCTTGGCAAGCAAACAATTGAAAGTCCAGGTGCTGGCAGTATGCAGAGCCCCAGAATCAACATGACTTGGGAGGAGAGGGGGCTGAAGAACAAAGAAAGGTGCTTTCATTCAGAGAAATTTATTTCTTTTAAATATTTGCGATCTGCAGTCGCTCAACACAGGAGGCCGCTTGGCACGATTTCTCCACAAAGGGGAGGGCTGGGTGGTAACGAGCAGATGCTTGAGTGGCCTGTGGTGTGAGGTGTACCATCCGTCAAGAAGATCAATATTTGTTGTTCTTGTATCTTTGTGGTGAAAGTTTGCTCTTCTTAAACAAAAGAAAGGTGGGGGTTGTGCTTTAATATATAGAGCATGGGTTTGACTTCAGGTGGTAAATTAACTGAGAGCAGCAAGGATTTCACAGGCAGGACCACGTCCCCACCTCCCCTGCCCCATGATGACATCTTCCATGTCTGAAGCTGTAAGACGCGTCTAGCTCATGACACTGACTGTCTTTTCTCCATGCATTGTTTCTTGTTCCGTTTAGACCATACCTGGATGAAAGATGCAATATGAATGTAGTACTGTATTATTTCAGAAATCTGTGTTTTAAAGGGTTCATTGATCCAGTTCAGTTTGACTCAGCATGTGTCTTGTGAGGTAGGGACTGTGCTAGGCCCTAGGGTGGCCAGGATGAAGAAGACAGGGAATTGCCTCTTTAGATTTTTGATGCCTCATGTTCCTTAATTTGTCAAACAGATTACAGAGGGAGCCCTTTGAGATCAGGGGTTGGGAAAGGGATAAATAGATGATGGGTCATGATCAGCCTCCTATACCATGGGAAAGATATTTTATTCTTTAGATAAAAGTGTGTTTTATGTCTTTATTGTATATACAAATCATCTGGGAATTTTTAAAATTAATTTTTATTGGAGTAGAGTTGCTTTACAATGTTGCGTTGTATTGTACAATTTCTACTGTACAGTAAAGTGAATCAGTTATATGTATACATATGTCCTCTGTGTTTTGTATTTACTTCCTATTTAGGTCACCACAGAGCACTGAGTAGAGTTCCCTGGGCTATACAGTATGCTCTCATTAGTTGTCTATTTTACGTGTTTGCTAAATTGCTTCAGTTGTGTCCAACTCTATGCGACCCCATGGATGGTAGCCAAAATCAAAATCAGCATTTGATTTCCCATTTCTGACCATGATCATGAGATCAGATGCCAGGCCCAGGATGATGATAGTGATGAAGAAGGAGTTTTTGGAGTCGCGACTGGCCTCCTGAGCAACTGGGACCTTGCCTCAGCTGACAGGTGGAGTGTTCCTCTTGCAGCGTGTGTTAACTCTTTGGTTAAAAGTAACAAATATACCTTTAGTTAAAATAACAAGGAGGGATTAGTTTGCTATTTTTGCCTTAAATAAACCAAACCCAAGTGGCATGAGGAGAAAAGACACTGAAATATCATGAAGCTAAACCAAATTTCTTATCAGCTGAGCAGAAGTAAACTCCGGGAGTTGGTGAAGGACAGAGAGGCCTGGCATGCTGCAGTCCATGGGGTCACAAAGAGTTTGACATGACTGAGCGACTGAACTGAACTGAGCAGAAGTTAGGAAAGGAGACAATTATGTGCAATGGACCTTAGCAGATACATATATTGAAGTAGATCTGTATATAGAGCTTTTATTTGTTTGTGACCTAGAATAGAGGTCTGAGCTTGAGGAAAAGGTTATGGAGTCATTCAGGGGTTGTAAGAAAGTCTTGAGAGTGGATGAGATGATCAAAAGAAGGGAAAAGAAAGAGAGCTGAGACTGGAACTCAGAGGGATAATATTTCAGGGACATGAAAGGAGGGGGAAACTGAGAAGGCATGTGACCAAGAAAGGTGAGAAAGAGGCAGGAGCTGACAATTGTGGAGGAGCAAGAGGAGGAGGAGACCAGATGATTTATTCTCTGTTTTTGAATATTTTCAATCAACCGATGAGAACCCAGAGGGTCAGTCAGCAGAATCTTATAGAAACATATTTTAAAAAAATTGCAGATAGTAGGGTTGGTAACTAGCCAAAACTTATGGTCTCCCACTTCTCATTTTCCTTGGTACTTCCCAATTGTGGTGGGAAGTACCCAATCCACAGGCTGACTTTTGAGTTTAAATTTCAAGTTAACCATGGATGAATTGTGTGACCTTGGCCAAGTTCCTCATCCTCACTTCTCCTAGTATTCCTAAGTTAAAATAGGGACAATCATAGGACTTTCCTGGTGGTCCAGTGGTTAAGACTCTGCTCTCTTAATGCAAGGGGGCCAGGTTCAATCCCTGGTCAGGGAAGTAGATCCCATGTTCTGCAACTAATACCCAGAACAGCCAAATAAATTTTATTTTTTTCATTTATTTACTTTTTTTGAAATTATAAACTTTTATTATTATTTAAACATGTTAACTAATAGTATCCAAGAATTTACATTCAAAACCAGTAGTTGCCACTTCCTCCATAACTTTTTCAAGTCTCCAGAGGCAACTAGTGATACATTGAAGCTTATCTATTATTAGTTATTCTGATAGTAATGGCCATAATTCAAAAAGGCATACACATATGCTACTTTGTAATGTATTAGCTTTTTCCATTATCTTTGACTCCAGCTCTGAAAGATGAAGGTATACCACATCTTTTCTGTCTCAAATAAATTTTAAAAAATGAGGACAATCATATCTGACTGCTAGAGTTTATTGTGGGGGATAAGGGTCACAAAATAAAGTTCTTGCAATGTGCTTGTTCCCCATTACATGGCCGATGACCATTAGCATGACTGTTAGCAACATTTAAAGGAGGTCATGGGTTTTAACTTGAGGGAGAAGTCTAGTTGGCATAAAATAGTAAAGAAAGACAAAAAAGAAATGTACTAGGGATGCTTATTTAATTTGACAACTAGGACCATTTGGTAACTTTAGCAAAAGTAGGTTTTCAAGAGTCATAGAGCTCAAACTAGGCTGCTGAGACTCAAGGAGGTGAAAGGATGTGAGGCCCTGGCTCCATCATCTGCTGTGTGACCTTGGGCAAGCTGTTTAACCTCTCTGGATCAGTCTCCTGAGCTATAAAGCAAGAGAAGGAGGAGACCGGGTGATCTATTATCTGTTTTTGAATATTTTCAATCAACTGATAAGAACCCAGAGGGTCAGTCAGCAGAATGTTATAGAAATACATATTTTAAAAAATTGCAGATAGTAGGGTTGATAACTAGCCAAAACTTATGGCCTCCCACTTCTAACTTTCCTTGGTGCTGCTCCTTTCAGAGCAAGATATGTATATGACCTGATGGACTATAGCCCACCAGGTTCCTCTGTCCATGGAATTCTCCAGGCAGGAATACTGGAGTGAGTAGCCATTCCCTTCTCCGGGAGATCTTCCCAAACCAAGGATTGAACCCAGGTCTCCTGCAATCCAGGCAGATTCTTTACCATCTGCGCCACCAGGGAAACCCTACATGTACACACCAATACAGATGTAAATGCAGACAAGAGTATGTGTGTGTCCATGCACACAAACACAAACACACACATGAGCAAACACAAGTCATGCTGTCCAGAGACCCCTATGACAAGACTGCATGTAAGGAGATTGTGCCACAGACCACAGAGCCAACCACCACTTACTAAAACCTACCATGTTCTGGATGTTCTGCTAGGTGTTGGTGGGGGAAGGGGGACACATGGATAAGTCTGTCAATGTGATTATCCTTGAAGATCTTATAATTTAGTAGAGAAATTGGGAATTTATCAAAAGACAAGAGAGCTGGCTGGTATGAATTCTATGACACAGTTCAAATATTTATTAAATGCTGACTCTGCACCAAGCACCATGCTGGGAACAGGGGAACGACAGTGAGAAAAGCCAGGGGAGTGTAAAATTATTTCTAACGGTGAGGCCTCATAAACTTTCAGCTTTTTTATGAGCCCTGGTGGCTCAGATGGTAAAAAATCTTCCCTGCAATGCAGGAGACCTGGGTTCAATCCCTGGGTCAGGAAGATCCCCTGGATAAGGAAATGGCAGCCCACTCCAGTATTCTTGCCTGAAGAATCCCATGGACAGAGGAGCCTGGTGGGCTGTGTCCATGGGGTTGCAAAGAGTAGGACACGACTGAGTGACTAACACATTCACTTTCACACACTGACTAATAGTAGCTGGGTGACCTTGGCATTCAGCTGGAAGCTCTCCTGCTGGCCTCAGTCTGGGCAGTAGCTTAGGGAGCATGGCCTGGAGAACTATAAGAAGGGTCAGGAAGGGGAGAGGGAGAGCTGGGGTCTTGTTCTCCTCACTCATCTCACTTCACTGGCAAACCATGGTTCTCTCTTTTTCTAGAACTGAGATTGAAGTGCTTCTCAGTCCCTAAACATGCCCTGGGAAGCTTCCTGTGACTGCTACCTCTTACCACCATTCTGCTGGCACTGAGGGTAGCTTCAGCACAATCCACTGGCTGGAAAAGTCTTCCCAAGGTTAGAGACCCCTGTAGCATAGATCCTGGAGGCTTCCGGGGAAGACTTATGTTTGCTCCTCCCAAGTATAATTGGGCTTCCCTGATAGCTCAGTTGGTAAAGAATCCACCAGCAGTGCAGGAGGCCTGGGTTTGATCTCTGTGTTGGGAAGATCCCTTGGAGAAGGGAAAGGCTACCTACTCCAGTATTCTGGCCTGGAGAATTCCACAGACTGTGTAGTCCATGGCGTTGCAAAGAGTCAGACACAACTGAGCCATTTTCACTTTCACTTTCCCAAGTATAATTAGGAGAGATGAAATGGCTTCAGAATATCATTGTTTGCTCAGATGTATCTCATGTCAGTCTTAAGAATTACCTCATAGCCCACCAGAGGTGGATGAAGCCTGACTAGGCCTCGCCCAGATAAGTTTGCATTTCCTGGAGGCTTTCTTGCTCTTTCTCTACCATTTCCAAAGGCTCCCGGTCTTCTCACAAAACGTGTGAGAAGACTCTCGGATTCTGACAGGATACTTTCAGGCTACTTCCTCTCCTGAAGAAGCCGTGATTCCCACTGGAACCATGAAAGCTTCTGCGTCATTCTCGCTGCTGTCTTGCAAAGAGCTTGGGGTGGGGTCTGCCATCCACCCAGGCCTGGGTGAAAACCACTTTTCATGGGTTGACAGTACAGACTGGGTGGAGGAGGGGTGGAATTTTCAGTCGTTTGGCTTTTGGAGGAAAATAATGCAAACACAAACCCTGGGCTTAGTTCTTAGGAAATTCAGGAAGGGTCTCCCAGAAGGGGAGGGGAAGAAGGATGTTTGTCAACGTGCCCGTGCTCCCCGTGCTCACAGAAATGCTTCCTCCTTTGTTCCTACTGGACTCCGAAGAACACAGCTCTAGCACAAAGCCAAGGAGGCACTGGCAAGTAAAAGCAACAGTGTTTTCTAATCTCCCTGGATCAAAACCACACAAGTTTCGATTCTGTGAAGACTCTTCCTTAGCATGCTGGATTAATTACACGGATTAATATAGCAAGTCGCCTTTACTCATGGTGACTTCTAGGCTTTGTGCTGGCCACCCTCCCTCTCTGGCCCCTCCCTCCCGCCCCCACCTCCCACCACTTAAATTCTGTGGAAGTCTGAGAGAACAAAAGGACTGGAATCTTCTATGAGTGCCCCGGCCATTGGGACCATTGGCCCAGCCCCTCTGGAAGGTGGGCTCCTGTACTCTCTCAGTGTGTAAAGTACTTGTTTGTACCTCTGTGCCCCCGGGGAAACTCACGGTGTCCTGTGGGCCCTACATTCTGCATGATTTCCTGTGAGTGAAAAGCTGCACGTTGCTGTCCTTCACATGTAAACCAGAGCGAAGACTGAATGAAAGCCAGTTAGGACATGTTGAGGGGTATCCGATAAGGCCCTTGCTTAGATAGATAGGCAAATGTTGGTCCCAACCCTTTTTGGCCTGTTTGACTGATAAGATCAGTCAGCCTATGTGTGATTCAACAACAGCCATGACAACAGCTAAAGTTCGTTGAACTTGACTATCTGCCAGGTATTGATTGAACACTTCACCTGAAGTATTCATTTCACCCTCAGAGAACCCCTCTGGGGCAGCATATTATCCTTTGCATTTCCTGACAGAGTAGCTGGCGTCAGGGATGCTCAGCGTCTGGATAGGGGCTTAGGCCACTGCTAAGCGGTGGGGCTGAAATAGCTCAGTCACTCTCCAGAGCCTAGGATCCTAACCTCCGCTGATGCTTTTTCATAGCTTGAAGCCAGTTTGTTTACGCATTTTTTGGCTGCAGTGGGTCTTCATTGCTACTTGTGGGCTTTCTCTAGTTGCAGCGAATGGGGACTTCTCTCTAGCTGCGGTGCCCAGGTTTCTCACTGTGGTGCTTCTTGCAGAGCACGGACTCTAGGGTGAGCAGTTGTTGCACTTGGGCTCAGGGGTTGTGCTCCCAGGCTCCAGAGCACAGGCTCAGTAGTTGTGGTGCACAGGCTTAGCTGCTCCATGGCATGTGGGATGTGAACCCATGTTCCCAGCTAAGGCAGATTCTTAACCACTGGGCCCCTGAGGGAAGCCCTCATTTAAGCTTTTTTTAAACCATTACCTTCAACAGTGAGATAAATACTTCTAGGCTGTGTTTTAAGTTTCTTACTGAATTGTGCCTTCTTCACAGTGAGGAAATAAAATGGCAGTTTCTGTTCTGAGCCCACAGTGCATAGTTCTTATCATTCATAGGCTGGAAAACCCTGATTGAAACCTTGTAGGACAAAACAACAGAGAGGGAGAAATGCATGGAGGACAGGGGAGCGGCTAGGGAGGGGAAAGAAAGCTGTGAAATGAACCAGCAGGTACAGTTACGATGGCATCTTGTCCTTGTCTGTCCGAATGTCATTGTGATGTGGGGAATGGACTTGTTTTTGCTTTTTGTCACCTCTCTTTTGCACGGCATTCTTCTCCCTCCCCTTCCTTCCAGGGTGAGCATCCTTTCTTGTGCCTCCACCCACTTGGTCTCCTCTTCAAACTGACCAGCAAGGAAGATTCTGCCCTCTCCAGGGAGCTTCTTGGCCTTGTATATCAGAGCAGGGTGATGGGAGGGCAAAGAAGCAGACCAAAAAAAAAAAAAAAAAAAAAATCCAAAATGTATGCAGAGCAAGAGAAGAAGAAAAATGACAATGTCAAGGAGGGCAGAGAAGAAAGGGCGAGGGAGCCTATCGTGCCGGCTGGTGTGGAGGAGGGCTCTGGGGGCTTGTTGTGGGGAGAAATGGAGGACTGTGTTGCAATATAGGAGAGAGCAGGAAAGGGAGAGAGTAAGGAGAAGCAGGGAGGGAAGGGGAGAAGATGGGGAGGAAGTCAGGCGAAAAGGCTTTTAAGGAATTTGTTGTGTGAGATGGTTAGTTAGCATCACTGACTCAATGGACAGGAGTTATCTCTTGAGCAAACTCTAAGAGATAGTGAAGGGAAGCCTGGTGTGCTACAGTCCATGGGGTTGCAAAGAGTCGGACGCAACAACAGCGATGAATCTAAACCTTCTTCCGTCTTTCCTCAACAGACTGGAATTAAAGATTTGTATTAATCTTTTAGTCTGAAAAATTTTTGGATACCAGTTAAATTTGATTTTACTAAGACTTCTAGGCATATCTGGGTAAGAAGGGGCCACAAATGGGCTCCCCTTTTTGGAGGTTACACACCCCAGGAGATTAAAATTTCCAGGTTGTGAACATAGGTGTTATCTTTTTCTTGGTCCAACTTCAGCCCCATCACTAAAATATGTGGACCTGCCAGTTGTTTCTCCTTGGATATATAAGGGGTAGTAGATCTATTTATTCACTTTTTGTTCATAATGATATTTGCAGACAGCCAACTCTGTGCAAACCAGTAGTGAACAAGGTATGGTCCCTGCCCTTGAAAGCTGGCTCCCCAGGGAAGGAAGCAGAAAAGAAACCACTAAAAACCTATAAACAACATCAGTACAGATTGTGAAAAGATCAATAAAGGAAATAAAATTGGAGCTACTTCCTGCACAAGTAACAGTTAAATCATGACAGGAAAATAAGAATCTAGTTGTATATATGGGGTCGCACAGAGTTAGACACAACTGAAGCGACTTAGCAGCAGCAGCAGCAGTTGTATATAGAGCTCTGGAAGAAAAGTATATTATGAATTTTCAGGGAAATGCCTCAGACATACATTTCTAGTAAGATTTTTTCACATCTCTCTCTTCTTAAAAATCCAAGTATTCAGACAGGTCAACAGAATTTCCCCAGTCTGAACAAGGGAGAGAAAATGGACTGAAAAAAAAAAAAAACCCAACAAACCCCTGGGGGACACACACGATGATAACCAAGGGTGGTTGAAGTCCCTGAAGGAGAGGAGACAGAGTAACACAGAGAACTATTTGAAGAGATAATGACTGGAAATTCCCCAAATTTGGTGAAAGACATAAACCTGCATGTTCAAGAAGATGAGAGGATCCCAAGTAAATAAACCCAAAGAAATCCAGGCTACAGCACTTCCTAAAGAAATGTCTGAAAACACAAGATAAAATCAAGATATTCCATTAGTTGCCCTTAAAGTGCTGGTGTAAATTTTGAAAAGTGAAGTTTTGTGTTTTCAAGGCAGGGGAAAATATGATTGGAGAATCATATAGTGATAACTGGTCCTATAACTAGGATCCAGAAAGAAATATTTGGCACATTTAAAAGAGTCTCACAGGGACTTCCCTTGTGGTCCAGTGGTTGAGACTCTGACCTCCCAATGCAGGAGGCTTGGGTTCAGTCTCTGGTTGGGGAACTAGGATCTCTCAGTCAATACATAAACAAATAAAACATCAGGATATTTTAAGAAGTGGGCATCTCACAGAAAAGAATTTAGTAAAGGGCAATATGCTGAGAAGTGGGGAGGATTTAGGCTCTACAACTTGAGGCATGAGGGAGTTAAGATAAGGAGGCTGGAAGGCAGTGACTATTTCTAGGTGTTGTTACCAGTGCCTGGTGGAAGTTGGAGCTGTCTGCTGATAGAAATTATAACGTAGAAGGATGTGCTGGAACTGTGGTACAACAATTGCACTCATCTAACACGCTAGTAAAGTAACGCTCAAAATTCTCCAAGCCAGGCTTCAGCAATACGTGAATTGTGAACTTCCAGATGTTCAAGCTGGTTTTAGAAAAGGCAGAGGAGCCAGAGATCAAATTGCCAACATCTGCTGGATCATCGAAAAAGCAAGAGAGTTCCAGAAAAACATCTATTTCTACTTTATTGACTATGCCAAAGCCTTTGACTGTGTGGATCACAAGAAACTGTGGAAAATTCTGAAAGAGATGGGAATACTAAACCACCTGGTCTGCCTCTTGAGAAACACATATGCAGGTCAGGAAGCAACAGTCAGAACTGGACATGGAACAACAGACTGGTTCCAAATAGGCAAAGAAGTACATCAAGGCTGTATATTGTCACCCTGCTTATTTAACTTATATGCAGAGTACATCATGAGAAACGCTGGGCTGGATGAAGCACAAGCTGGAATCAAGATTGCTGGGAGAAATATCAATAACCTCAGATATGCAGATGATACCACCCTTCTGGCAGAAAGTGAAAAAGAACTAAAGAGCCTCTTGATGACAGTGAAAAAGAAGAGTGAAAAAGTTGGCTGAAAGCTCAACATTCAGAAAACTAAGATCATGGCATCCAGTCCCATCACTTCATAGCAAATAGATGGGGAAACAGTGGAAACAGTGGCAGACTTTATTTTTTGGGGCTCCAATATCAGTGCAGATGGTGATTGCTGTCATGAAATTAAAAGACGCTTACTCCTTGGAAGGAAAGTTATGACCAACCTAGACAGCATATTCAAAAGCAGAGACATTACTTTGTCAACAAAGGTCCATCTAGTCAAGGCTATGGTTTTTCCAGTGGTCATGTATGAATGTGAGAGTTGGACTATGGGGAAAGCTGAGTGCCAAAGAATTGATGCTTTTGAACTGTGGTGTTGGAGAAGACCCTTGAGAGCCCCTTGGACTGCAAGGAGATCCAACCAGTCCATCCTAAAGGAGATCAGTCCTGGGTGTTCACTGGGAGGACTGATGTTGAAGCTGAAACTCCAATACTCTGGCCACCTGATGCGAATAGCTGACTCATTTGAAAAGACCTTGATGCTGGGAAAGGTTGAGGGCAGGAGGAGAAGGGGATGACAGAGGATGAGATGGTTGGATGGCATCACTGACTTGATGGACTTGAGTTTGGGTGAACTCCAGGAGTTGGTGATGGACAGGGAGGCCTGGCCTGCTGTGGTTCATGGGGTCGCAAAGAGTCAGACACGACTGAGCAACTATGTTGACTCAGGAGTGAGGACTTCTGTTTTCACTATTAATCAACTGAGTCAATTTGGAAAAGTCACCTGTACTCTTTGAGCTAAAATGTATCTCTCTGTTACATAAAGGCTTGAGATTAGAAAATCTTGAATATTATCTTTCAACTCTATGTTTTCTGTAAAAGTTCCATGTCACTGCTGCTGGCGCATGCCATCTGGGTTTCAGTTATTCCAAAACTGAAGTATTTAAAGATTAAATACTCCCAGATGACAGTAAATATTCTCTTACAACCCCCAACTTAATTGACTTTCTACTTCCTCCAGATTCACCAACTTCCCCCATCTCCTTAGCAGAACATTATGATACCCACAGGATATTGCTATATGCTGGGTGTCTATTTTATCTATCTAGTTCTCTCACCAGTGAGTATTATGTTTGCCAAAAATCCATTGTCTTTTCTCTGTGTCTTCCAGTTGTATATGTATTGTGATCATGTAACAGTTAAATATTACATGAGGGCAAAAGAGTTGTTTCTTTGCAAGTACTAAGTTGAATGGTTCAGAAACAGTTTTAAATTAGGCTTACAATTATTGATATTAGTAAAAATCTAAGAGGAAATTACTAAATCTAGAATGAATTTGCATTTAGCTCATTCTGGAAGCATCCCACTCTACTTTAGGAAATGGAAACCAGAAACTGCAGGTAGGTAATTGTAGATGTGTATTATGAATGCAGCCTATGCAAGAAAGGAAACTTGAAACTCCATCAGCCCTTAGACCCATTCTCAAAAAAAAAAAAGCCTTGGCCCTACATCAAAAGTTTGGCTAACAGTATGCAGACATATTCAGATGTATGTTTTAAATAAAAAAAAAAAAACAATATATAGGAAGAATATTTGGATTTCTTGCTTTTATTTGATTAACTGATCATTTATTAGATATAATCAAATTGGGTTAGAAGGCTTATACTATCCTTGATGTTTAGCATGTTTTTATTCTGTAAGAAGTAACTGTCACTAAACTAATATCATAAGCTATTAAAAACAGCAGCCTGTGGATTAAGACTTCGTAGACTGTTAGGTAGTTAATACTTCTGAGTCTAGGCTCGTACCTTGTGAAAGTAAACCATTTTCTTTGAAACTAATGCATTGTGTAAGATTGTGAAACTGTGTTTATCCAAGAAATGCTGGGTGGCCTGGGGGTATGAGCTATGAAATGGAAAGATATTTGCTATTGAATGACTTGCTGTTATCACTTGAGTGTTGAAATTCTATGTTTTCCTCTACAGACATATGCTTTTAAAAGGAACTCTTTTTTTTGTTTTTTTTTTTTTTGAGAAATGGTGTGTGTACTCAGTTGTGTCTGAGTCTTCGTGATACCACGGACAGCGCAGGATTTTCCTCGCAAGAATACTGGAGTGAGTTGCTGTTTCCTCCTCCAGGGGATCTTCCCAACCCAGGGATCGAGCTGACATCTCTGGTGTCTCCTGCATTGGCAGGTGGATTCTTTACCTCTGAGCACCTGTAAAGCCTTTTTGAGAAGAAATAGTCCTTAATTTATTTTCACTGTGTATGAGAACTAAAGACCTTTGCTTGGTATCTGGCTGCTCCTTTGGAGACATAGCGTTGCTTTGTCATGACAGTCACTTCAAATGTCAAATACACTCCGCTGTCTCTCCTGGAAGTAACAGATGTTAGAAGATCTCTAAGACCTGTCTCTCTACATGGTAGACAGTATGAGATGATTGATGTAAGACTGAATTTGATAGGAGACTGGAAGGAGAAGGGGAACATGGGAGACGGAAAGAGCTATGGCTAGTTGACAGTTATTACGATTTATGGTTTTTTGAAAAAACCCATGTTCTGCAAAATCATATACGAAAATGGAAAAAATAAAGTTGGACTGATCATTCATAGCATACAATTTTGGAAAGTTACAGAAATAGTAACAAGACAAAAATACTGATGCTGTTAAAAAGATATGTTGAGTTTCTGCTAAAGAACCAGAGCAGTAAATACAACATTTTAAAAACCTTTTAATTTTTGTTTATTGCATCCCCAAAGTATGGGAAATTCTCTAAATGGCCGAAGAGTACAAAGAACGATATGTACTCTTTTCTTTACATCTCATGAACCATGTGTACTCTTTTCTCTACATCTCAGGGTATATGCCAGTACTGAGATTGATCTGGCATATACCCTGAGAAAACCATAATTCAAACAGACACATGTACCTCAGTGTTCATCGCAGCACTATTTACAATAGCCAGGACATGGAAACAACCTAGATGTCCATCAACAGATGAATGGATAAAGACGTGGTCTATATATACAAAGGAATGCTACTCAGCTATAAAAAATGAATGAAATTGGGTCATTTGTAGCGATATGGATGAACCTAGAGTCAGTTATTGGAGAAGGCAATGGCAACCCACTCCAGTACTCTTGCCTGGAAAATCCCACGGACGGAGGAGCCTGGTAGGCTGCAGTCCATGGGGTCGCTAAGAGTAGGAAACGACTGAGCGACTTCACTTTCAGTTTTCACTTTCATGCATTGGAGAAGGAAATGGCAGCCCACTCCAGTGTTCTTGCCTGGAGAATCCCAGGGATGGGAGAGCCTAGTGGGCTGCTGTCTATGGGGTCGCACAGAGTTGGACATGACTGAAGCGATTTAGCAGCAGCAGCAGCAGCAGCAGCAGGGTCAGTTATACAGCATGAAGTAAGTCAGAAAGAGAAAAACAAATACTGTATATTAACACATACATATGTATTTATCTATATCAATATCTATATCATATGGAATCTAGAAAAATGATACAGATGAACCTATTTTCAGGGAAGGAATAAAGATGCAGATGTAGAGAATGAACTTGTGGACACAGTGGGGGAAGGGAGAGGGGGGACAAACTGAGAGAGTAGCTCTGAAATATATATACTACAGTGTGTAAATAACTAGCCAGTGAGAAGCGCTATATAGCACAGACTGCTCAGCTCAACTGGGAGAGGATATATGTGTACTTATAGTGGATTTATGTTGTTGTACAGCAGAAACTAATACAACATTGTAAAGTAATTATACTCCAATTAAAAAAAAGAGCAAGTTTCCAGACCCAGCAAGGTAGCCCCCTTTAACAGCTTTTTCTGTGTTGTTTACAGCTTTTTTAAAAATGTAAAAGCAGGGCATAATTTTTAACTTTTTTCTCCTTTTCAGATGCAAAAGAGAGCACATTGTGCAAGGTGTCTGCATCTTTCATTTTTCAGTTAATAATCTATCTTGAAGTTCCTTCCACATCAGTACATTTCCTTTTTATTGCTAAATATGACTTTTAAAGAATCTTAAGGTAGTTTAATATTAGAAATTACAAAGAAGTGTTGAGGTTGCTAAATTTTGTAGGCAACGGCAAATGTATAATGATTTGGGAGATTTGCATGATTAACTTTGCAGGACTGAGCTGCTGGTCAGACAGAGTAAGAAGGGTGTGATGGTGGATCCTCCATAACTTGCTGTGTTCAGCTATATTGCTGTGCTGTCCTTAATTGCTCAGTCATGTCTGACTCTGCGGCCCAGCAGGTTCCTCTGTTCATGGGGATTCTCCAGGCAAGAATACTGGAGTGGGTTGCCATGCCCTTCTCCAGGGGATATTCTCAGCCCAGGGATTGAACCCAGGTCTCCTTCATTGCAGGTGGATTCTTTACCATCTACTGCTGCTGCTGCTAAGTCGCTTCAGTCGTGTCCAACTCTGTGTGACCCCTTAGATGGCAGCTCACCAGCCTCCTCTGTCCCTGGGGTTCTCCAGGCAAGAATACTGGAGTGGGTTGCCATTTCCTTCTCCAATGCATGCAGGCATACTAAGTTGCTTCAGTCGTGTCCGACTCTGTGTGACCCTATGGTCAGCAGCCCACCAGGCTCCTCTGTCCACAGGATTCTCTAGGAAGAATACTGGAGTGGGTTGCCATTTCCTTCTCCACTTTACTGTCTGAGCCACCAGGAAGCTATATTAGGGCAAGTTAAATTCAGCTGCTTTTACTAGTGGTTCAAACATTAACACATTGGCAAAGCTAGATATGAAAAAAAAAATGTGATTTTCAAATGACTGCATTATACCTCATCCCTTATTTACCAATGACAAATGAGCTAATTTTCTTTATAGAAATGCACATTGTAACAGGCCATATATGAAGAATTTGAGTAATATTTAATTGTTTACCATGATCCATCTGCTTCACAGATTATGTTTTTTTGGGGAGAAATTAACTTCTTATTCTATAAGGTATTAATAGCAAAATAACAGAATAGTGTTATTACATTTTTTGGCCAACATATTTGAGAATTCTTCATATAAAAGCAGGGACTATAAGCTACATCTGGTGGGTAGCAATTTAATCCAATATTGGAAAGATTATATAGAAGCAATAATAATTGTAGGTAACATTTATCGACCATTTAGCAGTGTCATTAACTCTGCTTAGCAATTTGATATGTTATTTTATTTTAAGAACACACAGCTTGTCCACTGCAAAGCTAGATTTTCAAACCAGAGTTTGATTTCAGAACCTCCTCTCACCCGAACACTACCTACTGCCTTCTGTAATTGTTGCATATGATGTGTGAGACCATTTTGTGCAGTCCCCAAAGAGACTGGGCTTTTCACAGGGATATGATGAAGAAGACTTTATTCAAAAACCACAATTTTCATGCCAAGAAAATCTTGCCCATCTTGAGATAAATGATACATTTATCTGTCTTTTCTCTAAGGGTAGATACTAACTCTCTAAATTTTCCTTCCACTGAAACATGTAGATAATAATACTGTCATTTCTTAGGGGCTACCTTTAATAGTTTCAAATAAATTCTTCAATATGTATTTGTAGTTGAGAAAATTTATGAAAAAATGTATTTGAAACAAGGAATTTAGCAAGGTATGCCTACACCCAGTACCTCTTAACTTTTCAGTCTTTGTTTATATAATTTAGAATTTGGGATATTCAGTTCAGTTCAGTTCAGTCACTCAGTCATGTCCGACTCTTTGTGATCCCATGGACTGCAGCATGCAGGCCTCCCTGTCCATCATCAACTCCCGGAGTTTACTCAAACACATGCCCATTGAATCTGAGATGCCATCCAACCATCTCATCCTCTGTCGTACCCTTCTTCTCCTGCCTTCAATCTTTCTTAGCATCAGGGTCTTTTCAAATGAGTCAGCTCTTCACATTAGGTGGCCAAAGTATTGGAGTTTTAGCTTCAGCATCAGTCCTTCCAATGAAAATTCAGGATTGGTTTCCTTTAGGATTAACTGGTGGGATCTCCTTGCAGTCCAAAGGGACACTCAAGAGTCTTCTCCAACACCACAGCTCAAAAGCATCAATTCTTTGGCGCTCAGCTTTCCTTATAGTCCAAGTCTCACATCCATACATGACTACTGGAAAAACCATTGCTTTGACTAGACAGACTATTGTTGATAAAATAATGTCTCTGCTTTTGAATATGCTGTCTAGGTTGATCATAACATTCTTTCCAAGGAGTAAGAGTCTTAATTTCATGGCTGCAATCACCCTCTGCAGCGATTTTGGAGCCCCAGAAAGTAAAGTCTGCCACTATTTCCACTGTTTCCCCATCTATTTGCCATGAAGTGATGGGACCAGATGCCATGATCTTAGTTTTCTGAATGTTGAGCTTTAAGTCAATGATTTCAATCTCCTCTTTCACCTTCATCAAGAGGCTCTTTAGTTCTTCTTCACTTTCTGCCATAAGGGTGGTGTCATCTGCTTATCTGAGATTATTGATATTTCTCCTGGCAATCTTGATTCCAGCTTGTGCTTCTTCCAGCCCAGCGTTTCTCATGATGTACTCTGCATATAAGTTAAATAAGCAGGGTGACAATATACAGCCTTGACATACTCCTTTTCCTATTTGGAACCAGTCTGTTGTTCCATGTCCAGTTCTAACTGTTGCTTCCTGACCTGTGTACAGGTTTCTCAAGAGGCAGGTCAGGTGGTCTGGTATTTCCCTGTCTTTCAGAATTTTCCACAGTTTATTGTGATCCACACAGTCAAAGGCTTTGGCATAGTCAATAAAGTAGAATTAGATGTTTTTCTGGACCTCTCTTGCTTTTTCGATGATCCAGCGGATTTTGGCTATCTGATCTCTGGTTCCTCTGCCTTTTCTAAAACCAGCTTGAACATCAGGAAGTTCATGGTTCACGTATTGCTGAAGCCTGGCTTGGAGAATTTTGAGCATTACTTTACTAGCGTGTGAGATGAGTGCAACTGTGTGGTAGTTTGAGCACTCTTTGGCATTGCCTTTCTTTGGGATTGGAAAGAAAACTGACCTTTCCCAGTCCTGTGGCCACTGCTGAGTTTTCCAAATTTGCTGACATATTGAGTGCAACACTTTCACAGCATCATCTTTTAGGATTTGAAATAGTTCAACCGAAATTCCGTCAGCTCCACTAGCTTTGTTCGTAGTGATGCTTTCTTTTTTTTTTTTTTTAATTTTATTTTATTTTTAAACTTTACAATATTGTATTAGTTTTGCCAAACATCGAAATGAATCCACCACAGGTATACCTGCACTCCCCATCCTGAACCCTCCTCCCTCCCCCCCCCCACCCTCCCTCTGGGTCGTCCCAGTGCATCAGCCCCAAGCATCCAGTACCGTGCATCGAACCTGGACTGGCGACTCGTTTCATACATGATATTATACAGGTTTCAATGCTATTCTCCCAAATCTCCCCACCCTCTCCCTCTCCCACAGAGTTCATAAGACTGATCTATACATCAGTGTCTCTTTTGCTGTCTCGTACACAGGGTTATGCTTTCTAAGGCCCACTTGACTTCACATTCCAGGAGGTCTGGGTCTAGGTGAGTGATCCTACCATTGTGGTTATCTGGGTCATGAATAGTTCTTCTGTGTATTCTTGCCACCTCTTCTTAATATCTTCTGCTTCTGTTAGGTCCATACCATTTTTGTCCTTTACTGAGCCCATCTTTGCATGAAATGTTCCCTTGGTATCTCTAATTTTTTTGATGAGATCTCTAGTCTTTCCCATTCTATTGTTTTCCTCTATTTCTTTACACTGATGACTGAGGAAGGCTTTCTTATCTCTCTTTGCTCTTCTTTGGAAATCTGCATTCAGATGGGTATATCTTTCCCTTTCTCCTTTGCTTTTTGCTTCTCTTCTTTTCACAGCTATTTGTAAGGCATCCTCAGACAACCATTTTGCATTTTTGCATTTTTTTTTGGGGGGGGATGGTCTTAATCCCTGTCTCCTGTACAATGTCATGAACCTCTTTCCATAGTTCATCAGGCACTCTGTCTATCAGATCTAGTCCCTTAAATCTATGTCTCACTTCCACTGTATAATCATAAGGGATTTGATTTAGGTCATAATATAATGGTCTAGTGGTTTTCCCCACCTTCTTCAATTTAAGCCTGAATTTGGCAAAAAGGAGTTCATGATCTGAGCCACAGTCAGCCCCCGGTCTTGTTTTTGCTGACTGTATAGAGCTTCTCCATCTTTGGCTGCAAAGAATATAAGCAATCTGATTTCGGTGTTGACTATCTGGTGATGTCCGTGTGTAGAGTCTTCTCTTGTGTTGTTGGAAGAGGGTGTTTGCTATGACCAGTGAGTTCTCTTGGCAAAACTCTATTAGCCTTTGTCCTGCTTCATTCTGTACTCCAAGGCCAAATTTACCTGTTATTCCAGGTGTTTCTTGACTTCCTACTTTTGCATTCCAGTCCTCTATAATGAAAAGGCCATCTTTTTGGGTGTTAGTTCTAGAAAGTCTTGTAGGTTTTCATAGAACCGTTCAACTTCAGCTTCTTCAACATTACTTACTGGTTGGGGCATAAGCTTGGATTACCGTGATATTGAATGGTTTGCCTTGGAAATGAACAGAGATCATTCTGTAATTTTTCAGATTGCATCCAAGTACTGCATTTTGGATTATTTTGTTGTCTACAAGAAATGGCTACTCCATTTCTTGTAAGGGACTCTTGCCCACAGTAGTAGATATAATGGTAATCTGAGTTAAATTCACCCATTCCAGTCCATTTTAGTTGGCTGATACCAACATTCCGAAAATGTTGATGTTCACTCTTGCCATCTCCTGTTTGACCACTACCAATTTAACTTGATTCATGGACCTAACATTCCAGGTTCCTATGCAATATTGCTCTTTACAGCATTGGACCTTGCTTCCATAACCAGTCACATCCACAACTGGGTATTGTTTTTTCTTTGGCTCCATCTCTTCATTCTTTCTGGAGTTATTTCTCCACTGATCTCCAGTAGCATACTGGGCACCTACCTACCTGGGGAGTTCATCTTTCAGTGTCCTATCTTTTTGCCTATTCATACTATTCTTGGGATTCTCAGGGCAAGAATACTGAAGTGGTTTGCTATTCCCTTCTCCAGTGGACCACATTTTGTCAGAACTCTCCACCATAACCCGTCCTTCTTGGGTGGCCCTACACAGCATGGCTCGTAGTTTCATTGAGTTAGACAAGGCTGCTGTCCATGTGATTAGATTGGTTAGTTTTCTGTGATCGTGGTTTTCACTCTCTCTGCCTGCTGATGGAGAAGGATAACAGGCTTATGGAAGCTTCCTGAAGGAAGAGACTGACTGAGGGGGAAACTGGGTCTTGTTCTGATGGGCAGGGCCATGCTCAGTAAATTTTTAATCCAATTTTCTATTGATGGATGGAGCTGTGTTCCCTCCCTGCTATTTACCTGGGGCCTGGTGGCTCAGATGGTAAAGCGTCTGTCTACAATGTGGGAGACCTGGGTTCGATCCCTGGGTTGGGAAGTTCCCTGGAGAAGGAAATGGCAACCCACTCTAGTACTCTTGCCTAGAAAATCACATGGATGGCAGAGCCTGATGTCCATGGGGTCGCAAAGAGTTGGACACGACTGAGAGACTTCACTTTACTTGGTGGCTCAGACAGTAAAGCATCTGCCTGCAATGCGGGAAACCCGGGTTCGATTCCTGGGTCGGGAAGATCCCCTGGAGAAGGCAATGGCAATCCACTCTAGCACTCTTGCCTGGAAAATCCCATGGACGGAGGAGCCTGATAGGCTACAGTCCATGGGGTCTCAAAAGTCGGACACGACTGAGCGACTTCACTTCACTTAAACTATGGTAGAGGTAATGAAGATAATGGTGACCTCCCTCAAAAAATCCCATGCATGTACTGCTACACTCAGTGCCCCAACCCTGCAGCAGGCCACCACCTACCCACGCCTCCTCTGGAGACTCCAAGACACCCATAGGCAAGTCCGGGACAGTCCCCTGTGGGGTCACTGCTCCTTTCTCCTGGGACCTTGTGCACAAGGTTCTGTTGTGCCCTCCAAGAGACTATTTCTCAGTCCTGTGTAAGTTCTAGCAGCTCTGTGGTGGGGTTAATGGCGACCTCCTCCAAGAGGGCTTATGCCATACCCAAGTCTGCTGCACCCAGGGGCCCTGCCCCTGTGGCAGTCCACTGCCGACCCGTACCTCCACAGGAGACACTCAAACACAGTTCTGTCTCAGTCTCTGTGGGGTCCCTGTTTCCTGGTGCACACAAGGTTTGTTTGAGACCTCTGAGCTATTGGGATTATTTTTAGTAAACCTTTAATTTAATTAATCATAAATCCATTGACCAATTATATAGCTCCTTTCATGTATTTGAATCATATTATTTATAATAATCATTTCAGGCAGGCCAATCTATGTCTACATTTTTTTCTGTGTTTACCATGGCCTTTAATCTTGATTAAACTTTCAGTTTATTAAGGACATATTTAAGTGCATTTTAAAGAAGCACATTTACTTGGTATATCTTCTGATCCCTTGCATATCGTAAAATTATTTGGTGTTTGTAGATGATAATTCATTGTCTTTGGTATTTAAAATTGCATAAGAAGCAGGATACTAGCTTAATTCTGGTACTAAGGTGTATGGATGTCTGTTCTTTTTCTATGAAAATGCTTGCATAGTTTTTCTTTATCCTTGAAATGAAAAACAAAATTTGCTATTATAAGCCTATATGACACCCTTAAAATTAATTTCATTTAAAACACAGCAGAGTGCTTTGGTCTGAATTATCAGGATATTTCCATCCCTGGATCATTTTTACTTCAATTAATTAATTAATTTTGGCTGTGCTGGGTCTTAATTGCTGTGCGGGCTTATCTCTAGTTGTGGTGAGTGGGGGGCTGCTCTGTAGTTGCAATGCATGGGCTTCTCATTATGGTCGCTTCTCTTGTGGAGGAGCACGGGCTCTGGGGTGTATAGGCTTCAGTAGTTGGGGCTCCTGGACTCTGGAACACAGGTTCAATAGTTGTGATGCCTGGGCTTAGTTGCTCTGTGGTTTGTGGAATCTTCCCAGACCGGGGATTGAACCCGTGTCTCCTGCACTGGCAGGCTGATTCTTTACCACTGAGGCACCAGGGAAGCTCTCATTGTTCTTAAATTATATCTTTGCTCATTGCATGAATTTCAATCGTTCTCTATTTTTATTTGGGAACTCCTTTAATTCTTAGGTTTAATTTATGTTATTTGTCTTTATCCTCCTTACTTACTATTCACTGATGGTTTTCATTTCTTTGTCCTTTTTTTCCCCTCAGAATGGGTGCACTTTTCAAGTTTGTCCTGCATATTAGGATTCTTTCAAATACAACTAACAGAAGCCATGCCCAGGGTGGGGGCCCTGCCCTTGAGTTAGTAATGTGGTCTCACATTCCAGAAGACAATCACTGTATCTGTGTGTCATCACCATGCCCAGCGAACTCTTCTCTGAAGCCCCCAGCAGACTTCCCCTCAGGTCTCTTTGACTTTACCCAAGTCTCCCACTCTCTCCTGAACCAATAGTGGTAAAAGGAATGTGGTTCTCATTCACAGGGACTTCCCCCTGAATTGAAGAATTGGACTCTTTCTGAGCTGTGGGTACTTGAATCAAAGGTGGTTTCTGTTTGCAGAGATTATGGTTTCTGTTTGTACCAGCGGCGTCTGCTACACCTTCCTTGCTAGTGATTTGATTTTCTTGCAGTGTTGCTCATTCCATTTACTCATCCATTTACTTGATGTTGCTATTGGACATTTAATTTCCGTGGAATTGTTCCTTATCTCGCTCTGCTCTGCTTTGTCTCTGCTTACGGGTCTTTGCTGGTCATCCTGATGTTTTTAAACCATCTAATGTGCTTGTCCTTTCATCTTATTCTGTTCTTTTGCAGGTTCCTGTTTCATAAAGCTCTGTCTTGTATCCTGTTAAGGATGCCAAGCTGTTTTCTAGAATTTCCAAAATGTTTGGTTACAGGAGGTTTTTCTGAGCTTTCGGGATGATGTGTTCTCTTCCTCAATTGGCTCTATTGTATGTAACTACTTATCCATTTATACATAGCATTGTATAAGTTCATATTTTTTCATCTTTTTAAAAATTTGGCTGCACCTGGTCTTACTTGTGGCATGTAGGATCTAGTTCCCCGAACAGGGATCAAATCCCAGCCCCCTGCACTGGGAATATAGTTAACCACCAGACCACCAGAGAAGTCCCTCATATTTTTTCGTCTTTGAGTGGGCAGAAGTATATTTCCCTTGAGGGGAACAAAGGCACAACATGTGCTTTGCTTCTGTTCATTATCTACTTGGAAGTTATTTGTTCTTTTTTAGGCTTGATGCTGGGAAGTAGGTTCATAAGAGCCAAGTCTGTTCTCAGGGAATAGCCGAAATCCTCACCCTAACCCTAACCCAGCCCTTAACCAGGCCTACCTCCACCTCTATTTGGTGCTGTTCTTCCTGATATAGTGAGACCTCCCTCTCACTGCCTGATTATCTGGTACTCATGGATTATACCAGTACCAGTACCAATGCTTACTGGCAGTAAGCATTGTTACCAGGAAACTTTTCTTTGACCTGACACTTGATATGCAGGGTCTGTATTTTCTGGGATAGACTGCACAATTGCCACTCTCCCCTGTACATCCAGGCAGGGCTCTAGGGCAGGGAGTGGAGTACATGCCTTGCCTCGGAATCAGTGTCTACAATATGTACAGGAGGCTCTGCCTTTTAAATGTTTTAATTTCTAATTTTGGCCACAAACCCTTGTTCACTGGGCCAGGAGGTAGACAGGGGCAGAGGAAAGAGTCTCTTTCGTATTTTCCAATCAGCTTGGACTCATTTGCTAATTATTTAGAGATTGGATATGGCACTGATGACTGTTCTCATTCCATCTCATCTGGATATAAATGCCTCTTAAAATCTAGCCTAGGGTGTCTCTGAGGCTTAGATTTTAACAAAAAGTAAAGAGAGGCTGCACCTGGAATGATGGCTAGACATTCACATTATTCTTCTAGTAACGTTACTCTCTCTCTCTCTGGGTACCTGATCCCTCACTCTTCTCTTTCTGTAAACCAGCTTTCTCTTACTGCTTGCACTTAGACAATCATGGACCTCCCTAAATGTGCCTGTGTTCCCTAGATCCACCAGAATTTTCCAGCCATTTGATTTATTCCCTGTGTCTAGATTTCAGATTTCTGAGAATGGAGTGTCTGAGTGGTCCAATTTGGCCCAGGATTTATCTAAACACCTGTGGGGTGTGTGTGTGTGTGTGTGTGTGTGTGTGTGTGACATGGTACCAGGCTGTGGGTAGTTCCCTTTCTCTAAGCAGGGGTTGCATATTTATTATTGATTGAAATGAAATAGGCAAAAACCTGAGCTCTCCCAGTGGAGGAAAGGACAGTGTGCTCCTTGCCACCTACTAAGCCTTCACTGATCAGCTCATACACAGAATTCTTCAGAATTCTCAAGTGGAATTCTGCATGGAGGGATTCAGTGTCCATTGGCCAACCCTTTGGCATCATCATGGCCATTTCAGCAGCTGCTCCCTTTGTGCCATGAAAACACAGCCTCAAGAAGTTTGAATTAGATTAACTCTCATCTTTGTGGATGAGTGAGGACTTCTTTATCTTGATCCAAGATGCAGCTGCCCCCACCCCTCTTTATTGTGTAACAAAGATGAAAATGGCTGAAAACAACTTAATTTTACACAGATATAGGAGAGCCCTCAGATGCATGGCCTTACCCTGTTTTGATCGCATCAGCTGACATCTGGTAACGTGTGTGAGCTTGGCCACTGTTTCTGGTCTGGGTTAAAGATGACAAAGATAAAAATCTTTTTTTCTGGATATATACATGCAGGGCATGTGGCTAGACTAATTGGTAGTGCTTATTATGGTAACAAGTCCATAAATTTGTACTATTAAAGCTAGCAGCCCTGGAGAAAAACACTGGACTTTCTCCCCATGTTTCAATTCAAGCATTACTAAAAATTCTGGCTTCTGAAATACCATTAAAAGGCATGTCAGAAGGTATTCCTCAGCTGACTGTATTGCTTCTTTTAAGATTATTCAACTACCTAATTCCTTTTGTAAATATTCTTTAGGAAATGGAGAACTGTGTCCACAATTTTTTAAAAAAATCATTGATTTTAGCATACTTCTCTTTTTAAAGCAATCCTTTAATTTCACTTTCCTGAATTATTTTTTTCTCAGGGTAAAAAGAAGTCAAACTGAATCAGTTTTGTGATTCAAATGCCTATGTAGAAATAAGCTAAATGAGGATATTAAATATCTCAATTTCTGTGGGAAGACTTTGTGTGTCCTTGGTATAGAAGAGTTTTGCTTTCCTTTGTGAACATTAGAATTTTTAATTTTGTTAATCACATTGGCAGAAACATTTTTACTTTGAAAACAGATCATTCCAGTTGGATTTGTACTAAAACTCTAACATG
The DNA here is from genome assembly GCF_032452875.1 of Bos javanicus. NCBI lineage: Eukaryota > Metazoa > Chordata > Mammalia > Artiodactyla > Bovidae > Bos > Bos javanicus. The sequence continues at coordinate 67,586,068 of NC_083872.1, read as the reverse complement.
TACATATTTTATTTTTCTTTTCTTCAATGTTACAACAGCTCCGACAGGTCCTCAGAACGCTCTGTATCCTGGATGTGGAGTGTAGGTTGTAAACAGGGTAAGCAGGCAAAGGGTTCTTGAACAGTATCCTTGGATTTACCCCCTGCACTTGTCTGGTTATTTTCCTTCTGACATCTGGAAGGGCAACAGAGACCTGGTGACAGGACAATGAAGTTTTCCTATCAACGCTGACCCTCAGAAACTGACGTCATCTCTGTAATTTAATTCAGTCCCATCGTCTCTGCATGTTGTAGCTTCTGTCACGGGGTTTTGTTTAAGAGTAGATTTGTTTTTCTAGAAAGAGAGGGGGGAAATGCATATGTAACCTTTGAATATTTTTTAACTTAAAAAAGAGCTTGCATATTTTGGTCATTTACAAGCTATCTGATTAACTTGCTTAAACTTCTTAGAGAGTTTATATGGTGAGGTCATGAAGCTATACTTGGGCAGATTGGAGGACTAGAGGTTGTGTCTATAGGGCACCTACTACAGTGCTGATATCACTTATATGCAGAGTACATCATGTGAAATGCCAGGCTGGATGAAGCACAAGCTGGAATCAAGATTGCTGGGAGAAATATCAAGAAAGTGAAAGAGGGGAGTGAAAAAGTTGGCTTAAAGCTCAACATTCAGAAAACAAAGATCACGGCATCTGGTCCCATCACTTCATGGCAAGTAGATGGGGAAACAGTGGAAACAGTGGCTGACTTTATTTTCTTGGGGTCCAAAATCATTGCAGATGGTGATTGCAGCCATGAAATTTAAAGACGCTTGTTCCTTGGGAGAAAAGCTATGACCAACCTAGACAGCATGTTAAAATGCAGAGACATTACCTTACCAACAAAAGTCCATCTAGTCAAAGCTATGGTTTTTCCAGAAGTCATGTATGGATGTGAGAGTTGAACTATAAAGAAATCTGAGTGCTGAAGAATTGATGCTTTTCAACTGTGATGTTGGAGAATACTTGAGAGTCCCTTGGACAGCAAGGAGATCCAACCAGTCCATCCTAAAGGAAATCAGTCCTGAATATTCATTGGAAGAACTGATGCTGAAGCTGAAACTCCAATACTTTGGCCATGTAAAGAACTGACTCCTTAGAAAAGACCCTGATGCTGGGAAAGATTGAAGGCGGGAGGAGAAGGGGATGACAGAGGATGAGATGGTTGGATGGTATCACCGACTCAATGGACATGAGTTTGAGTAAGCTCCAGGAATTGGTGATGGACAGGGAGGCCTGGTGTGCTGCAGTCCATGGGGTCACAAAGCGTCAGACAGGGCTGAGTGACTGAACTGAGTGACTGACTACACTGCCTGATACACAATAGGAACTCAATGCATATTCATTCTTTTCTGCCACCTCTCTTAATATGAACACTGTTTGTAATGAGATCCAGTAAGGCATCATTCCTTGCCTACATCTCTATTAGAGTAGAAGGTCATGTGTGAGTGCTTAGTTGCTCAGTCATGTCTGACTCTTTGCAACCCCATGAACGGCATGCCAGGCTCCTCTGTCTATGTGATTTTCTGGGTAAGAATACTGGAGAGGATAGCCATTCACTTCTTCAGGGGCTCTCATCAACCCAGGGATTGAACATGTGTCTCCTGCATTGCAGGCAGATTCTTTACCATCTGAGCCACCAGGAAAGCCCATAGAATGCCATATCCCAGACTTAATGGGAAGAGAGAGGAAGTCTGTTACTGTCACTTGATATCCTTACAATCCTTTTAGTCTTCGAAAGTTGTTTCTTCAGTTAAAAGGAGAAGGTTGAGGAGGACCATCAATTAACTTGAGTATCTGCTGAGTCTTTGAGGACCATCACATGCCAGGGGTGTCCAACCCAGCACCCCTCTACCTTTAAAGTCTGTAGAAATGCAGTTCAGTTCAGTTCAGTCACTCAGTCATGTCCGACTCTTTGCGACCCCATGAATCACAGCATGCCAGGCCTCCCTGTCCATCACCAACTCCTGGAGTTCACTCAGACTCATGTTCATCAAGTCAGTGATGCCATCCAGCCATCTCATCCTCTGTCGTCCCCTTCTCCTCCTGCCCCCAATCCCTCCCAGCATCAGAGTCTTTTCCAATGAGTCAACTCTTCGCATGAGGTGGCCAAAGTACTGGAGTTTCAGCTTTAGCATCATTCCTTCCAAAGAAATCCCAGGGCTGATCTCCTTCAGAATGGACTGGTTGGATCTCCTTGCAGGCCAAGGGACTCTCAAGAGTCTTCTCCAACACCACAGTTCAAAAGCATCAATTCTTCGGTGCTCAGCCTTCTTCACAGTCTAACTCTCACATCCATACATGACCACTGGAAAAACCATAGCCTTGACTAGACGAACCTTTGTTGGCAAAGTAATGTCTCTGCTTTTGAATATGCTATCTAGGTTGGTCATAACTTTCCTTCTAAGGAGTAAGCATCTTTTAATTTCATGGCTGCAGTCACCAATCTGCAGTGATTTTGGAGCCCAGAAAAATAAAGTCTGACACTGTTTCCACTGTTTCCCCATCTATTTCCCATGAAGTGATGGGACCAGATGCCATGATCTTTGTTTTCTGAATGTTGAGCTTGAAGCCAACTTTTTCACTCTCCACTTTCACTTTCATCAAGAGGCTTTTTAGTTCCTCTTCACTTTCTGCCATAAGGGTGGTGTCATCTGCATATCTGAGGTTATTGATATTTCTCCTGGCAATCTTGATTCCAGCTTGTGCTTCTTCCAGCCCAGCATTTCTCATGATGTACTCTGCATAGAAGTTAAATAAGCAGGGTGACAATATACAGCCTTGACGTACTCCTTTTCCTATTTGGAACCAGTCTGTTGTTCCATGTCCAGTTATAACTGTTGCTTACTGACCTGCATACAAATTTCTCAAGAGGCAGATCAGGTGGTCTGGTATTCCCATCTCTTTCAGAATTTTCCACAGTTTATTGTGATCCACACAGTCAAAGGCTTTGGCATAGTCAATAAAGCAGAAATAGATGTTTTTAGACATGCCTGCAAATTGATCAGCTTTGTGTAATCATCCATCCCTGTCTGTCTATCTTTCTCCTCCTTCTCCATCAACATCATCACATATTATTTATTTGAAATATTGATTATACAACATACTCAGTGGATGCATTGTAGGTAAAGAATATTATAGATAAGGAAGAAACTGAGAAATGATAGGCATATAACACCAAAGTGTACTTTCCCTCTAGTCTAAGGGATCTTTCTTTCTTTTTAAAATGTAAAATAGACTTAAGCTAGGCAACTCTTTAATCAAGACATAATGGATATAAAATACACTGCTCATATTTAAGGGACACAAATACAAGATTTGACATATATACACCTATGAAACCTTCACCATACTCACAATAGTGAACATAACAATTACCCCCAAAGTTTCCTCATTTACTTTTGTAATTCTTCCATCCTATCTCTCCATGCCTCTCATCCCTAGGCAACCACTCATTGGTTACTTTTTTGTCACTGTAGATTGGCTTGCATTTTCTAGAATTTTATGAATGTGAAATCATGCAGTATATACTCTTTTGGAGGGAGGGTCAAGTTTCTGTCAGAATGATTATTGTGAGATTTGTCTATGCTGTTGCAAGTACCAACAGTTTGTTCCTTATCAGAGCTCAGTAGTATTCCATTGTATGAATACACGAGAGTGTGTTTATTCATTCACTTGTTGAGGGGCATTTGGATTGTTCCCAGTCTAGGGCTTTTATAAATAAAGTTGGTATAAACATCTGTGTACAAGTCTTCATATGGGCATATGCTTTCATTTCCCTTGGATAAATACCTAGGATGGAAATGGTTAGATCATCCCATAGTTTAACTTTCTTCTTAACAACTCTAACTTTTTTAGAAACTGCTAAATTGTTTCCATTGTGATCAATCTGCTTAAGTTCCCACCAGCAGTGTCTGAGAGTTCCAGTTGCTCCATCATCTCAGCAACAGTTTAGTTGTTTTAATTAGCCATTACAATAGGTATGTAATGGTTTTAATTTGCTTGTTAATGACTAATGTTGAATATCTTTTTACACTCCAATTTGCTATTGACATATCTTTTCTGGCGAAGTGTCTGTTCAAATATTTTGCCAGGGTTCCCCTTCCCTGTGTCATGGCCAGGAATCTCTTAGAAGATGGTAAGCTAGACAGTCTTAGCGACCATCTCATTTTTCTCCTGTCTCTCTAGGTTCACTGTCCTTTTTGATTTCCCTGTTAATTTTTTTCTAGCAAATTTTAAGAAGTTTTTCCCACTTTCTAAGAAACACTGTTAAATGCATTTCATAATAGATGATTTTATTTAAATTTGGAGTGAATTATTTGAGTACAGATGATCTTTTGAATATCACTGGAAATTCTGAAATACCATGACCTTACTAGAGTACAAGTAACACATAAATGAAATATAAATTCAAATCTATATTTGAATTTACCCAATAATATATATATCTTAGTATGTCATCCTGTCTTAGACACCCAAAATGCAAATACAGCTGACCATTGAACAATGAAGGGTAAGGGGTACCAACCCTTCTGCACAGTCTAAAATCCATGAATGACTAATAGCCCTCTGTATCCATAGTTCCCTTAGATTCATGGCACCTAATCTATGTATTCAACCAACCAAGAACTGTGTGGTACTGTAGTATTTACTCTTGGGAAAAAAAGTCTCTGTATAAGCAGACCCATGGAGTTCAACTTTGTTGTTCAAGGATCCACTAGAATATTTATGTCTTGAATTGTTTTTATTGTAAAGTTAAGAAAAAAGTCATCTAAATGTAATCTGTTTATAGTTTAAAAATCAGTCAGATGATGAAACATCAGCATGTTTATGTTGAATGTGAATGAATATTCCAAGTTGTTTTTATAAAAATGTACTTCTATGTATCTTCATGACAAAGGAGAGATAGGTTCGTCCCTTGTGGCTCCATAGTTGTGTCTCTACAGAGTTGGATTCAGCTAATACGCTGGAAAAAACTGCTGAGATCAGTCTCAGGTTCTTGCCTTCTTCCTCCTCTGCTGCCCTTCCCCTGCTGCACTACTCCCCATTCCAGCCCCTTTCTGCCAGTGCATGCCTCACCAGCCCCTGTGAACCAGGAATCAGCAAGAAACCCCACAGAGCATCTCTTTCATTTGACAAGTGTCAAGGATCTGGCAACAACAGGATGAAGCTGCAGTCTGAAAACGGAAAAGGATAAAAGTGTTGGGGGAAAATAAAAACCCTTCTGGAAGCTCGTACCTTATAGAGAAATCTGGGCTTGAAGGAGAGGATTATAAAGATTGAATGCAACAGAACCATTTCAAGTGACCAGGAAACCTTTCTTCAGACCTCCTTAGAAAAATGTGCTGTTCAGAAGCCAGATGCTACTGTGAGCTGTCCCTGAGTGACTTCCATTTCAAGTGTATCAGTATAGCAGTAAAACACAGAATCTGAAATGTTGAGTTCTAGATAATGGTGAAAGAATTCGTATAGATTTTCAAAAGGAACCTGGAAACATGGTCTGTTTCTTTGCTCTGTAAGGATGCTTTGGTTATTCTCTATGTAGGTGAGATAGGGCAAGTGCTGGGAGAGAGTTCCTTGAGAGAAAATGCACACAAGAAGTGACAAGACGTTATGTCTGCACTGCTTAGCATGCTAGCCACCAGCCCCATGCAGCAATTCAAATGTAAAGTACTTAAAATATTAAATTTAGTTTTTCACTTGCACTAGCCACATTTCAAAAATTTACTAGCTACATCTGACTGGTGGCCACTACCAAAGCACACATCTAGAATATTTCCATCTGTGTAGAAAGCTCTTAGTGCTGTTTAAAGGGATACTTACATTTTAGGGGGTTTCTCTGGTGGCTCAGTTAGTAAACAGTCTGCCTGCAGTGCAGGAGACCTGGGTTCAATCCCTGGATTGGGAAGATCCTTTAGAGAATGGAATGGCAACCCACTCAGGTATTCTTGCCTGGGGAATCCTATGGACAGAGGAACCTGTTGGACTATAGACCATCGGGTCACAAAGAGCTTTCACCAGTTTACACTTTACATTTTAGAGAGGTGGATGGTTAAGCAGAGATGATTAAGCAGTAGACAGAAAAGAAGAAAATCAGAAGTATGGATGGAGAGCCAGAGAGGGCAACATCTAAAGAGACAACATGAGCTACAAAAGTAGGGAACATACCAAATAGAGAAATGCTGCCCAGCAGACAAGGAGGAGGAGGATACAGAAGTAATTACTGGCTTAGGTGATTAAGGTTTGGTGCCGACTATGTGGAGAGCAGTTTCAGTAGTGGAGGCAGAATTCAAATAGGAGTTTGGAACGAGAAAATAGAGGTGATCAGGGTAAACCATACTTACTTTTTCCAGAAGTCTGGCTGTGTAAAGGGAAAGAAAAATAAGATAGCCATAGTAGAGCTAAAAGGTCTGACTCACTTTGGGGTATAGAAGAAGAGATGGAAATTCCCAAGAGAAACAGAAACATGGACAATTACTACAGTGTCGTATGGGGAGAAGTGACAAGGGCTGAAATGAAGAGGCCAGGTCAAGGCTGGATTGAGTTTTTTGTTTTGTTGTGTATTTTTTTTTCTTTCTTTTTTATGTGGATCATTTAAAAAGTCTTTATTGGACTTATTACAATATTGTTTCTGTTTCATGTTTTGGTGTTTTGGCCCCAAGGCATGTGGGATCTTAGGTCCCCAACCAGGAATCAAGCCCATACTCTTGGCATTGGAAGGCAAAGTCTTAACTGCTGGACCACTGGGGAAGTCTCTGGATTGAATCTTAACAAAGAAAAGAGGTCAGGAAGAGTTGGGTGAGTGGAAAGAGAGAGGAGGAACGTGAAGGAGTTCATGGTAGATGGCTGCATCAGAAGTGGTCATGCTGGGAATGGCTCCTGAGGTTGTGGAGACTGGAGAAGGTTCATGTGGTTACCCTGGCAGGTCCACAGAGGTGAGGAAATGAGTGCTAAGGGAATTAATGTGGTATTCCCTTCTAAGTACCATGTAGGATTTTACATGGAGAACTTCTGCAGACAACATCTTAACACCAAATCATGACTACATGAAAGGGTAAGAATTTCTGGGTAATCTAGTAATGACATAAGTTGGGAAAGGAAGGGAGACTCTATAGCACACCTCAGCTCAGTCCATGGATGAGTCTATGCCACTCTCCACAGAATTAATACTGATTGCCACTTCCTGTTTGCCCAACCAGCTTGAGAGTCACTTCAAGCTGTTTATTTTTCCCAGTAATGCATTTTTAGTGTTTTATGAATTGATATCTATGAGAAAATAATATTTTGCTCAAAATAAGAGGGTAGATCCATAATCAGCTCCTCTCATGTTCCAGGTTAGTGTTTATTAATGATTCTTTCAAATTGGATGCCCCAGAATTAAGTAGATTAGATGCTTTGAGGATTTAGTCATTGATTGTAACTAAGAATAACCACATTTCATAGATGATAGACTTTGTTAAGAACCATATTAGGCAGTTTGCACAGCTTACCTTTTAATCCATAAAATGCTGCAAAGGAGATATTATTCTTTCTCTTTCTCTTTACCTTTTATAAACACACGAGGGAACTGAGGCTTAAAGGAACTGAAGGGGACTAATCAATGGTGATGTCTGGCATGAAGCTCAGGAATGTAGGACTTCCAAATTATTCTGTTGCCCCTACCTTTTCTGGACAAAAGTACATGGAAAACACCATGGCAGGTGCTCTTTGATCAAAAATGGAAATGTAGGAAAAAATGAAATTTTTTCCTACAGTTAGAATTTTAGAGTAGAGAGAAAAAAGATGACAATTACAAGCCAGTGGCAGTCAAAAGGATAATGCTAATTAGATGGAATGGAAGATGACCCTAGTTACTATATTCTGTATCGACTTCCAGGGCCCATGGGCAGGAACTCTCAAACTATGGTCTATCAAAGGTCTCGTAGTTCCTAGACTGCTCTTGTGTAATATTCAAGACAATTTAAAGTAGTTCCTTGACCTCTGCATGCTTAAAATGTATATCCTGTGGTTCCAGTCATCTCACTGGTGCTAAGCTCTAGGTACTGAAAGTGAAAGTGAAGCCGCTCAGTCGTGTCTGACTCTTTGTGACCCCATGGACTGTAGCCTGCCAGGCTCCTCCTCCATCCATGGGATTTTCCAGGCAAGAATACTGGAGTGGGTTGCCATTTCCTTCTCCAGGAGATCTTCCAGACCCAGGGATTGAACCCAGGTCTCCCACATTGTAGGCAGACGTTTTACCATCTGAGCCACCAGGGAAGTCCTAGGTACTGAGGACACAGTAAATAGCAAATAGAACCTGCCCACGTCCTCAGTGAGTTGATAGTCTAGCTGGTGATGTAGGTATTTTCCTAAATGATTAAAAATATAAAACGAAAATGACAGTTGTTATTTTATGGCACTGACTCTCTTTTTGCCTGTGAGACCTCTCTTGACTGGCTCATTAAATCAGTGCCTCCTCTGCTGATTTATTCCAGTGAGGCAGTTCTTTTTCAGCCATGAATAGGAGGGAGGATCTTGGGGGACTTGGCTATGGTAAAATGGTCTGCAAACTAAAGATATTTGGGAACCACTGACCTATAGCAAGGCCCCGAGAATTGCATTAGAGAACATTTCAATTCCCCATCTCTCTTTCTCAGAGTTCATACATTTGCATGCAGAGAACGTGAAGGCCAAGGTCAGAAAGCAGTTTGATGTAAAACCTCTCAGGAGCAAATCAGCATTGCCTTACCCTAGAAAATGCAAAAATAGATGCAAACTTAGGTATTTTTATCTTGCGCTGTGTATGTGGAATAAATGCTTATTTTCTGACTGCACAGAGATCTTTCTCTCTTTTGAGAGAAATTATCTGCTGATTAAGCCTTCTACTTTGGGGACAGTGAGCTTGAAATCTTGACTGGGCTCTTAAATCTTCATTCTAAGAGCACCAGGTGTATTTTCTGATGGAATAAGGAGGTGTTTATTTAAAGAGATCAAAAAGTTCATCCTGCTTGGGACAGCACTAACAGTACTCACAACAAATTTATGTTCACCTTTTATGCATCAAGGGCAGAGAGCATCCTGGTACTTGGCTTTGATGAGCCATATTCACATGGACTAAGTCACTCATTTTGAGAAAAAGAAGATGGAAACCAGTTTATTTAAAGAAAGGCATTTGGTTGTGAAAACTGGGCATCTCGCATTGGGTTGCAGCCTCTCAGAAGAAGAAAAAAATAATTACAGTTTACTTTAAAATACTACGGACTCCCTATCATCACCTATCTGAAAGGAAGCAAAGAAAAAGGGACAGAGCTTGAAGCTGGCAAAGAAAAAAAATCCCAACTTTTGTGAATGTATAGGCATTCAACTCACACTGTTCATTAACACACATATTGCTAACGTTTGGCAATGAAGCGGACATTTTTCTTGAGTAGGGTCGAAAAACTAATTATTCACCATATGGTGGTTGGCGCAGCAACAATTGCTAAAGTCGTGGAAGCAAAGGGAAGTTGGCTGAGTGATTTCTTTGGGCAGTTTGCACAGCTCTGACTCTCTTGACATATGCCATTCATGTGGCCTCTGGAGAACAGATGGGCCAGGGCTGGGAACGGAGGGGACGTCGTGGCTGGGATCTGGTGGCAGCCCTTGTCTCTTTATCCTTCAGAATGACTTGGAGTCACATGGCATGTGAAAATAACAAGTAGGGGATTGTACTCAGAGGATTTCCCTGCCTTCTTTTATAAAGCCACAGCGTAATTTTGACTGCCTTTTCGTATTTTGTTTATTAAAGGGATCAGGGTTTTAGATGAAAGAGATTCCTTGGTTGTGGGTAGAGTCTAGCCTGTGCCAGTGACCCTTGCTCATTGTCAGCAGGAAAAATGCTGGCAGTTTGATAAGGGATAAGAAAATAGAGGGTTTTTTAAAATTAAAATTTAAATTACTCCTTGTTTGTTCTCCTCCCATTTGTAAATCTCACATTAGCAGGTTAAGATAAGAGCTGGTTCAGATAGGATACTCAAACCTTCTGAAGCGAGTTAGTATGGGTTATTATTATTATTTTCTCTTCAGAGGATCCCAGGCAGCAATGTTGAGAGTCAGATGCACATTGAATAGATACAGCTTGGGTGCTTTCTGGATATTACATTGTCCAAAAGAAACAAGATAGAAGAAGGAGGGAAAAAGTCACCAATTAGAGAGTATCTGGGTATTAATATGCATAAAACAGATTAAACTGAAATTGTTCACTCAGTAACTTCAATTTTAATTAAGAAGCACTAGCAGTTAGGAAGGGCCTGCAAGCTACAGCCTTGGGAAGGTACTTAGGCTGCCATTCTTGCTTTGCAATGATAGCCCTGGAACTCATACTAAATATAGGGCCTTGTTCTTGGTCATAATTCTGGACTTTGACTTCCAAAGCTGACTCCTCACAGAGAGACATCTTGAATGACAACTACGGTGTTTTACATTTCAGAGCTTTTAAAAGCTTGGTGAAATTTGCTTGGTGAATTGAAATGAAAGAATTACAGGCATTTTTTTCTTGTCTTCCTACATTTTGAAATTTTATCATTGAAAATTCGATCCTAGTACAAGAAGACGATCTTGAAACCAGGTGGTTAAACAACAGAAAAGTATTTTCTCATAGTTCTGGGAGCTGGAAGTCTGAAATCAAGCTGTGGGCAGGGCATGCTCCCTACAGGAGGGTTCTCCCTTGCCCCTTTTGTGTTTCTGGTCTTTGGCAGCAATCCTTTGTGTTCCTTAGTTTTCAGCTGCATCATTTGATCATCATCAAATGACCTCACTGGATGTCTCTGGGGCTCTTCTTCCTTTCTAAGGACACTGGTCATACTAGACTAAGGGCCCACTACTATTCCAATTGGTCTCATCTTAACTTACACCTACATTGCATCCTTAAAGACTCTTTTCAAATAGGTCACTTTCACAGGTACATAGTTAGGACTTGAATAGCTCTTTCTGGGGACAAAATTCAACTCATAGCAGGTGCCTTGCATGCGACAGGTATGGCTGAGAAGACAGTAGCAACCAGCTAGACCTAATCCTGCCCCTGGGGAGCCTCCGCAAAATAGACAGAAAAGCAAGCACATACAGCGTTTTTGGGTAGTTGCTGTTCAGTCGCTCAGTCGTGTCTGACTCTCGATCCCAGACTGCCGCACGATGGGCTTCCCTGTCCTTCACCATCTCCTAGAGTTTGCTCAAACTCATGTCCATTGAGTTGGTGATGCCATCCAACCATCTCATTCTCTGTCATTCCTTTCTCCTCAGGCCTTCAATATTTCCCAGCATCAGGGTCTTTTCCAATGAGTTAGCTCTTTGTATTAGGTGGCCAGAATATTGGAGCTTTAGCTTCAGCATCAGTCCTTCTGATGAATATTCAGGGTTGATTTCCTTCAGGATTTTCAGGTAGGGATAAGTACTATTTAGAAAATCAGACAGGGTAAAAATACTAAAATATAGGTGGCTATTTTAACTGGAGCAGTCAGTAAAGGACTCCTTTCCACCCCCTCAGATTTATTGAGGTGTGACTAACAAATAAAAATTGTATATACTTAAAGTGCGGAAGATGATATTTTGATACATGTATACATTGTGAAATGATTCCCAAATTCAAACTAATTAACATATTAATCTCTTCACATAGTTACCATATGTTTATTAATTTTTTTGTGGTGAAGACACTTATGACCTACTCTTGTAGCAAATTTCAAGTATACAATGCAGTATTATTAACTACAGTCACCCTTTAGTCTCCAGAATTTATTTATCTGATAACCAAAGTTTGTATCCTTGGACCAGCATCTCACCATATTTCCCCCCTGCCTAGCCCTTGGTAACCATTTTTCCACTCTGTTTCTGTGTGTCCAACCTTATAGATTCCACCTGTAAGTGAGATCACACAGTATTTGTCTTTCTGTGTCTGGCTTATTTCACTCAGTATAATGTTCTCCAGGTTTCCATGTTCATTTATGTTGTTGCAAATGGCAGATTTCCTTTTTTTTTAAAGCTTAATATTATTTACACTACATAATATTAATATTTATATTCATATATATACATTTTCATTATCATTCATCTGTTGATGAACACTTATTTCCATATTTTAGCTATCGTGAACACTGCTGTACTGCTGTACATGGGAGTGCAGATAATCTCTTTGAGATAGTAATTTCATCTCTTTGTGTATATATCCAGAAATGGGATTGCTGGATGATTCAGTAGTGCTATCTTTTATTTTTTGAGGTTTATCCATTCTGTTTTCTATAATGACTATATAAATTTACATTATCACCAACCATGTTTAAGAGTTGCCTTTTCTCTACATCCTTGCCAACACTTATCATTTGGCTTTTTGATAATAGCCATACTACCAGGTGTAGAGTGATAGCTCATTGTGGTTTTGATTTGCATTCTCTGATGATTAGTGATATTGAACACCTTTTCATATACCTCTTGGACATTTATATGTTTTCTTTAGAAAAATGTCTATGCAGGTCCTATACCCATTTTTTTTTAATAAGCTGGTTTCTTTTTTTGTTATTGAGTTATATGGGTTTTAGATATCAGTCACTTTTCAAATATATGGTTTGCAAATATATTTTATCATTCTACAGGTTGTATTTTCATTTCATTGATTGTTTCCTTTGCTATGCAGAGGTTTTTTGTTTGTTTGATGTAGTCTGACTTGTTTACGTTTTTTTTTTTTTTTGCCTATGCTTCTGATATGATATCCAAAAAATAATTGCCAAGACCAATGTCATGGAGCTTTTCCTCTGTTTTCTTCTAGGTGTTTGACATTTAAGTCTTTAATCGATGTTGAGTTGGGTTTTCTATATGGTGTAAAATACAGATTCAATTTCATTGTTTTGCATTTGGGAATCTAGTTTTCCCAACACTATTTGTTGAAGAGACTTTCTTTTCTCCTTTGCCTTTGTCCTGGCGCCTTTGTCCAAAATAGGTTGGCTGGATGTGCATGGGTTTACTTCTTTCTTTGCTTTCTGTTTTGTTTCATTGGCCTATATATCTGTTTTATGCCAATACCATACTGTTTTGGTCACTGTAGTGTGGTAATATTATTTGAAATCAGGAAATATGATACCTCCAGCTCTGTTTTTCTTTAGGTAGGCAGGGTATTTGGTAGCTCCATACAAATTTTAGGATTTTTTTTTCTATTTCTGTAAGAAATGTCATTGAAATTTTGATAGGGATTGCATTGGATCTAGATTCATTGCAATAGAGATTGCACTGAATCTGCAGATCACTGAGGGCAGTGCTCTGAAGATCACTTTGTTGGAAGTTTGATAGAACTCAAGGTCAATTTGTTAGATAATAAGGACATTTTGACAATATTAATCCTAACTCATGAATACAGGATATCTTTTCATTTATTTGTGTCCTTATTTTCTTTCATCAATGTTTTATAGTGTTCAGTGTATAGATATTTGACCTCCTTGGTTCAATTTATTCCTAAGTATTTTATTTTTTGAATTTTTTATAAATGGGATTGTTTTCTTAATTTTTTGGAAAGTTCATTACTAGTATATAGGAACACGGTGGAGTTTGTATGTTGGCTTTTGTATTCTATCAGTTCAGTTAAGTTCAGTCACTCAGTCATGTCCGACTCTTTGCGACCCCATGAATTGCAGCACGCCAGGCCTCCCTGTCCATCACCAACTCCCAGAGCTCACTCAAACTCATGTCCATCAAGTCAGTGATGCCATCCAGCCATCTCATCCTCTGTCATCCCCTTCTCCTCCTGCCCCTAATCCCTCCAAGCATCAGAGTCTTTTCCAATGAGTCAACTCTTCGCATGAGGTGGACAAAGTACTGGAGTTTCAGCCTCAGCATCAGTCCTTTCAAAGAACACCCAGGACTGATCTCCTTTAGAATGGACTGGTTGGATCTCCTTGCAGTCCAAGGGACTCTCAAGAGTCTTCTCCAACACCACAGTTCAAAAGCATCAAGTCTTTGGTGATGAGCTTTCTTCACAGTCCAACTCTCACATCCATACATGACCACTGGAAAAATCATAGCCTTGACTAGACAGACCTTTGCTGACAAAGTAATGTCTCTGCTTTTGAATATACTATCTAGGTTGGTCATAAGTTTCCTTCCAAGGAGTAAGCGTCTTTGAATTTCATGGCTGCAACCACCACCTGCAGTGATTTGGGAGCCCCCCAAAATAAAGTCTGACACTGTTTCCACTGTTTCCCCACCTATTTTTGCCATGAAGTGATGGGTCTAGATACCATGATCTTTGTTTTCAAAGCCTTAAGCCAACTTTTTCACTCTCCTCTTTTACTTTCATCAAGAGGCTTTTGAGTTCCTCTTCACTTTCTGTCATAAGGGTGGTGTCATCTGCATATCTGAGGTTATTGATATTTCTCCTGCAATCTTGATTCCAGCTGTGCTTCTTCCAGCCCAGCATTTCTCATGATGTACTCTGTATATAAGTTAAATAAGCAGGGTGACAATATATAGCCTTGACGTACTCCTTTTCCTATTTGGAACCAGTCTGTTGTTCCATGTCCAATTCTAACTGTTGTTTTCTGACCTGCATATAGGTTTCTCAAGAGGCAGGGTCAGGTGGTCTGGTATTCCCATCTTTTTCAGAATTTTCCACAGTTTTCCCTACTTTCTGCAATTTAAGTCTAAGTTTGGCAATAAGGAGTTCATGATATGAGCGAATTTATCTATTAGTTCTAACAGTTTTTTGGTGGAGCCTTTGGGCTTCCCTGGTGGCTCAGAGGTTAAAGCGTCTGCCTCCAATGCGGGAGACCCGGGTTTGATCCCTAGATCAGGAAAATCCCCTGGAGAAGGAAACGGTGACCCACTCCAGTATTCTTGCCTGGAGAATCCCATGGACGGATAAGCCTGGTATGCTACAGTCCACAGGGTCGCAAAGAGTCGGACATGACTGAGCGACTTCACTTTCACTTTAGGATTTTCTATCATGTAAGATAGAACCTACATGTAAGATAAGATCGTGTAATCTACAAACAGAGATAATTTTCCTTTTTCTTTTCTGATTTGGATTCCTTTAGTTTTTTTTTCTTGCCTAATTGTTGTGACTAAGACTTCTAATATTGTGATTAATAAAAGTGGTGAGAGTAGATACCCTTGTCTTATTCCTAATCTTAGAGAAAAAGCTGAAAACCATTGTGTGTGATGTTAGCTATGGGTTTGTCTTGTATGGCCTTTGTTATGTTGAGGTACATTCCTTCTATACCTAATTTATTGAAAGTTTTTATCATGAAAGAATGTAGAAGTTTGTCAGATTTTTTTTTTCTGCAGCTATTGAGATGATAATGACTTTTATCCCTCATTTTGTTAATGTGAAAGTGAAAGTGAAGTCGCTCAGTTGTGCCCGACTCTTTGTGACCCCATAGATAGTAGCCTGCACCAAGCTCCTCCATCCATGGGATTTTCAAGGCAAGAGTACTGGAGTGGGTTGCCATTTCCTTCTCCAGGGAATCTTCCCAACCCAGGGATCGAACCCAGGTCTCTCACATTGTAGACAGACGCTTTACCGTCTGAGCCACCAGGGAAGTTGATTTGTGTATGTTGAACTATCCTTGCAACCCAGGGATGGGTCCCATTTGATTGCAGTATATGATTCATTTATTGTACTGCTGAATTCAGTTTGCTAGGTTTTTTTTTTTTTTTTTGAGAATTTTTGCCATCTATGTTCATCAGTATTTTGGCCTGTGATTTTCTTTCCTTGTAGTGTTCTTGCCTGATTTTGGTATCAGAGTATTGCTGGCTTTGTAAAGTGAACTTAGAAATGTTTCTTCCTTTTCAATTTTTTTGGGAGAGTTTGAGGAGGATTGGTATTAATTCTTCCCTAAATGTTTGGTGGAATTCACCAGTAGAGCCACCTGGTTCTGTACTTTTCTTTTTGGGGGAAGATTTTGGATAGTTAAGGACTCTCAATGGCTAAGTCAGCAACTTGCCTGTGCTGTTCTTAGTCTTCCATTTCAAACTCACCTGCACTTCATTGCCTAAAGGATTTTCCCCAAACACTGCTTTCACCAGTCTGACTTAGTGCCTCTGGAACAGAAGAAAGTTACTTTAGAAGAAAGCTTCAGTGCTGCTATCAGTGGAATGAGATGATTGTGAGAGTTAAGTGAGCTAGTTTTGTGGAAGGTACTAAGCTCAGTACCCAGCACACACACAGGTCCTTGAGAAGCAAATGCTCCAGTGTGTGAGGTTTTTCATTTTCTTCTTTTACTCCCTCTTTCTTTATACTTCTTTTGAACAAACTTTTTTCACTGTCATTCTCTTTTCTTCCTCTGTGTATTTCTTATAACTTCTCCTTCCCAATTTCTGTTAATTGAAATCCTCACCATTTTTCAGAGCCCATTTCAAAGTCTGTGCATCTCCCCACTGCATAGGGTGGGAAGGTTAGAACCCATTCACTTAAGACTTCTCTGTAGGACTTTACACCTCCAAGCCTACACTTCTACGCTGTGTCCTAACTCATCTCCCCCGGTTGGCAAGGACTATTTCTATGTCCAGCTCTTTTGTTTAATTCCTTATCTTTAGGATGCTGACACATTTGGCTGTTGTTCATACTTTTTCTAAGATAAATATTTATTTGCTAATGGACTTGAATTTTATTAACCTAATCTCAGATTTGCTGAGGGTCAGAACTGTATTTGGAGCAGTGGATTGGACATATGAGTCTTATGCTCTTTTCCTAAGAAAGGTATAATCTAAGACAGTGATTCTACAGGCCAGTCTGGCCTTCAGATGTGCACTGTTTTCCTTGTAAAGCAGATTAAAAAGAAAGAAAGACAACAAACTCACCAGAAAAAAGTATAAGTAGGTGGATATTAAGGTTTTTTGTTTTTCTTTTCAGAACAAATAACTTACATGTTTATATTTGTGTTATCTACTTGACTCTATAGATATTTGAAGTTGTTAACACCTGTTGAAGCTGAAACTCCAATACTTTGGCCATCTGATGTGAAGAGCTGACTCTTTGGAAAAGACATTGATGTTGGGAAAGGTTGAGGGCAGGAGGAGAAGTGGACGACAGAAGATGAGATGCTTGGATGATATCACCGACTCAATGGACGTGGGTTTGGGTGGACTCCAGGAGTTGGTGATGGACAGGGAGGCCTGGCGTGCTGCAGTTCATGGGGTCGCAAAGAGTCGGACATGACTGAGTGACTGAACTGACTGACTGAACACCTGGTCTACAGGTAGAAATGTAATATTTGAACATGAATCAATACGTGAGAGCAAGAGCAATGTGTTCCATGATTTATAAGGAACTTTCTTGCACATTGTACTTGAATCTTGTGTCAAGTTCCCAAGATAGAGGGAAATAGTTACCCTTGTTTTATGGGTGATATTACTAAGGTTCAGAGAGTTTGATTTCATTTCTGTTCACCTGTCATGAAAGAGCTAATGCTGCTGCTGTGTGTGCCCTCAGTCATGTCGGACTCTCTGAGATCCCAGGGACTATATCCCACCATTCTCTGTTCATGGAACTTTCCAGCCAAGGATACTGGAATGGGTTGCCATTTCCTACTCCAGGGGATCTGATCTTCCCATCCCAGGGGTCAAATCTGCATCTCTAACTTCTGCATTGGGAGATGGGTTCTTTACCACTAACACCGTCTGAGAAGCCCAAATGAGCTAATATTCATCCCCAAATCTTCTGTCTCTACATTTAGTTGCACCTCTATAGTCATGAAAATAGTGCATTATTGTTCAAAACTTTTACTACCTTGAATTATGGGAGGATTTTACTTCTCTGCCTCATTGACATAGGGTTGGCCATGTAACTTGTTTTGGCCAATGAGATATGAAGAGAAGTGTGTCACTTCTGTGCAGAAATTGTGAGAGCTGTGTCTTTTCCGTCTGCTCTGATACCAGCAGTGTTCCACGTAGAGCCTGCTCCTCTGCAGGAGACCCAGGATGAAGTTGATGTGGAGCAGAGCTAATGCCAACTTGTAGATGAACAGGAATATAGAATGAGAATAATTCTTTATTTCTATTAACCACAAAATCAGAGGATTGTTTGTTACTGCAGCATAAGTGAGTCTTAAACTGACGCATTAATATAGCTTGAAACCAAGTGCTAGATGATTTCTTATGAGCAGTAGAGCTAGAAGAGTCTTTCAGATAATCCTACTTACATGGCTGGAGCAATCAGTCATAAACATAACACAATAATGGATGACTACTTTAATCATCCTAGCTTCCCTCCCCTTCTAGAAAAAGTCTGGTCCTGTGTTTCTACAGTGGTATCATGCTGTAGACATGTAATAGACCAGAATCTTTTCTGATTCTAACTATCTTGTGCCATATGCCAGAGAAGCAGGTTCAATCTTTGGGTCAGGAAGATCCCCTGGAGGTAGGCATGGCAATCCATTCCAGTATTTATGCCTGGAGAATTCTATGGACAGAAGAGCCTGGTGGGTTACAGTCCATAGGGTCGCAAACAGTCAGACACGAATGAAGCGACTTAGCAGAGCACAGCACAACCTTCAGGAACCTGATGTTTCTGAGCTTCAGTTATCTCATCTGTAAAATGGGAATATTAATGTTTACTAACCCTACATGCCAGAACTACTGTGAGATGCTCCTATCCCATTGGTGCAGGTTTCCACAACAGCGTTTGTTACACTATGTGGCAACAGTATGTTTGCTTATTTTGCTCCTTCTGGACTGGAGTCTCTAGAAGGTAGAGATGGGGTTTCATTTAGTTACTGCAATAAGACCACTCTTTAGCACAATGCCTTGCACAGAGTAGATGGTAACATGAATTGTTAGGCGAAAGTTGTAAGTCTTCTTTGAGAGTGAATGATGCATGCATCAAAGAGGCAGTAGATGTCTTGTTGACTTTCATGAAAGCATACCCAGTCATGTCTGCCTCTGTGCACTCTGGAGAAATGGGAGTGCTAAAAGTTTGTAGAGGAGTAGTCATTAATCCCTCCCCATCCAAGTGAGAGTAGATGTAAGAAGACAGAATAGAATCAAAGCCTAAATTTTACCAGCTAATGGTAAAGCTGGATGGAGAAAGGCAGTTTTGCCTGGTGTGCTTACAGCATGAGCATTAAAAGGACCAGGTGAGTCCATCCTGCACAAGAGCAGCAGGCATATAAGAAAACAGGAACATGACAAAGGAAAACATTCTATTTTCCTGCTTTGGAGAACAGTGATTCCTGTAGCTGGCAATCTGGCCAGTCTTACCCTGGGAAGAGGAGGAAGCTTGGCGATGGGAGAGACCTGGACATTGAGTTCCTCCTACACTTAAATATAAACACGTGGACACAAAATAGATGAGGGAGGCAGGTTATCTTTGCAAACAAAGGAGTCCAGTAAGGAACACAGATAACTACAATTCATGATGATACAAGTGGCAAGAAATAAAGCACAAGGAGGGTTAGAACAGAGAAAAATGATGAAAAAGGATACAACTAGAAAGCAAAAGATGAGGATTTAGGGATAGAAGTGATAGACAAGCACGAAGTTGTGTGGCCAACTATTGAAATAAATTCAGACCATATTGTGCCTCTATTCTGTGGGCTTGAGCAGCCAACCACTTCAGTTTAAAGTTAATGGTTACAGATTATCCAGACTTTAACACCAAGGGACTTATTGACGCTAATGGGTCTAATCCTATTAGAACTCCCTGTGCACTCCTGGGAGCGATTCCTTTACCTCCAGTGGAACTACCTCCTCATTCTTGAATTTACAAAATAAGATAAGACAGTCTAAAAATCATTAGTAACATTAACACAGATGTAGGTCTGCAAAATTAAGAACCACATCTTCTGTATATAGGTCAATCTTCAATAGGATTGACTCATTAAATTTTTTAAATGGAGTATTAAAAGTCTGATACTCATCCCAACCCAACAGTGTAAATAGAGAATGCTTTGATATTGGTCTGAGTATAAGGGAGGGTATTATAAAATCACATGAGAGTTGTTTGTTACTTATATTTTGTCATTGCTTCTATCATTGGAAAGGTGAATGAGCAAAGGAAGTACAACAACATTTTATCTCCTTTAAAAGTTTATGGCACTTTAATTTTCTTACATTTCAGAGTTATAAATCACAGTCTGTTTTGAAGTCTGACATCTTTGCCTACCCAAATGAGTCATTTCACTTGACAATTTCTTTTTATTGCCTTTGTCAAAAAGACTGTCCAAAATGAACAGTGATATTATCATATGCAATATTAGAGTCATAAAAAAGTCTTCAAAGAATATTTATTGACATGGAAAATTTCTAACAGTGGAGAGTTAGGTTAAAGACACATAAACATAAAATCATCTGTATTATTGTAGGTGTTATATATGTATGTGTATGTGTGTGTATATATATATCTCCATGGGTACATATATACATTACACATTTTACATATATTATGTTAATATATATTATAATTATCTATTTGTAAAGAAAGAACAGAGAAAAACCAGAATAAAAATAGCATGAAAATGCTAATAGTGATTATATATTTTTCCTTTTTAATAGTTTCATTTGCCAAATTTTGTGCCATGAGCATCTATGCTTTTATTATTGGCAAATTGAAAGCCTTTCTGTTTTGAAAAGACCAATAGCATCATATGGTTTAGTCTCTTTTGGACTATCTTAGTAGCCACTGAAAGAGCAAGGTGACAAACTAAAAGATGTTAAAAATTCGTACACACAAACCTGTGGCCCCTGTATTGTGCAAAGGTAGTGCCAGGAGCCCTCTGTGTGTCCCTGTTGGGTCTAGTGCCACCTCCTGTGCTGCCTCAGCCCTGAATGCGTATCTGTCTCACTGTTCTCATCACATCATTTCACAGTCTCCTCTGCATTCCTCCCCCCACCCCCCGCCAGGTTAGGATATTCTGAAGGGCACAAACCATGCTTTAGCTATCTTTGTAATCCTAGCTTTCGGCATGGTAGCTAGAACATACTAGGTGCTCCATAATTGCTTTCAATTCAGAAATGGTCAAGAAATACAGAGGAGGACCAGCTCCCTTTCCTTCCGAGACACTGATTTCATAGTGTTGGAAGAATCTTTGGAATTGGAATCCTCACCCAGGACGGACTGCCCCCTCCACATTCATTCCATTCTGTCAGCACAATGGCTTGCCTCCTCCTAGAGCTAGGAAACCAGTGCTGGGAGAGGAAATGTATTCTGTCACAGCCTGCCTGTACTTACTGGAAAGGTGGTCCATCTAAGTGGTAGTGACTCAGTCGTGTCCGACTCTTTGTGACACCATGGACTGTAGCTCACAAGTTCCTCTGTCCATGGAATTCTCTAGGCAAGAATACTGGAGTGGGTTGCCATGCCCCGCTCCGGGGTATCTTTCCTGACCCAAGGATCAAACCAGGATCTCCCACTTTGCAGATTCTTTACTTCCGAGCCACCAGGGAAGTCTTCTAAAGAATTGAAATATTCTGCTTGTTAAAAAAAAAAAAAAGAATTGAAACATTTTAGGTTCAATAAATGTTTTAACTAAATGGAACTGGACAGTGGGGAAAGGATTGGATTTGCGGCAGGGGGAGAGATGCATTCTGGTATTGCTGTAGAAATAATGAAAGCATAGCTGGAAGAGGATGACTTTAATAAAAGTGTGTTAGTGTGTATGATACTCTTTATATAGCTGGCAGAGATTGAATTTGGAATATAAGACTCTCTGATGTTTTTGTCTGCTCTGATTTCCCTTTTCCTCTGGTAACATCACCGTCCTCCCCTGCTAGCAGTTTCCTACAACTTAGGTGGGGCGACCCTACTCCAAATTTCCAGGAATGAATAAGTCCATGATCGAGATGAGTTAAATACTCATCAGAGCATTTAATTCTGCTGGGCACTGTGATGCAGGTTTGGGGATTGGCATCTGATACAAGGAGAGACCATGACATCATGTCCTGGTGATTTTACTGAAACTGATGAGAAAGAGGAATGCTTTCTCCTTGATGAGACTGCTAACTTGTTAGGATGTCAGCCTTGAGCATGGGTGACCTACCTTATCCTTATCCTTATCCTTATCTCCACCAGAGGAGACTTCTTGAGAATGGAGATGATGCAGGGAAAGTAGTGCCAGAGATGGATCTGAATTCTGAGGGCATCATTTCTACACACTTCAATTCAGTTATTCCCGAGTCAAGATCTGCCTTTTTTTTTTTTTTTTTTTCAGTGCAAAGTAATAAGCTCATTTTTTTTTTTTTTTTTTTTTGCTTAAGCCTGTTTGAGTAGATTTTAGTCCTTTGCAGTGAATGGAAATGCATCTAATACAGAGGTCTGTTTTCATTCCTCTGTAGGATTGTATTTCTAGCACTGGAAGAGTCTTTGGAACTGATCCACCCTCACCCAGAACAGACCACCTTTCTCAACATTCACTCAATTCTTTCAACAATATGGGAATGGAAAACCAGTTCTGGGAGAGATAAGCCATTGTACTCTTGCCTGCCTGTATTTACTGGAAAGATGTCTTCAATATCTGGTCTTCATCTGTCCTCTAGAGTAACAGAGGCTAGCGGTTGTTTCCCTTCAGCTATGTGAGTATCACTGAAAACCAGGTTCCTTTCTCAATCAAACTTACCTTCTCCAGACTAAGTATCATCTCTCCCTTTCAGTTTAGTTCAGTTCAGTCGCTTGGTCATGTCCGATTCTTTGTGACCCCATGGACTGCAGCACGCCAGGCCTCCCTGTTCATCACCAACTCCTAGAATTTACTCAAACTCATGTCCATTGAATCTATGATGCCATCCAACCATCTCATCCTTTGTCATCCCCTTCTCTTCCCGCCTTCAATCTTTCCCAGCATCAGGGTCTTTTCAAATGAGTCAGCTCTTCACATCAGATAGCCAAAGTATTGGAGTTTCAGCTTCAACACCCGTCCTTCCATTGAATATTCAGGACTGATTTCCTTTAGGATGGACTGATTGGATCACCTTGCAGTCCAAGGGACTCTCAAGAGTCTTCTCCAACACCACAGTTCAAAAGCATCAATTCTTCGGCACTCAACTTTCTTTATGGTCCAACTTTCACATGCATACATGACCACTGGAAAAACCATAGCCTTGACTAGACAGATCTTTGTTGACAAAGTAATGTCTCTGCTTTTTAATATGCTGTTTAGGTTGGTCATAACTTTCCTTCCAAGGAGTAAGTGTCTTTTAATTTCATGGCTACAGTCACCATCTGCAGTGATTCTGAAGCCCGGAAAAATAAAGTCTGTCACCGTTTCCACTGTTTCTCCATCTATTTGCCATGAAGTGATGCCATGATCTTAGTTTTCTGAATGTTGAGCTTTAAGCCAGCTTTTTCACTCCCCTCTTTCACCTTCATCAGGAGGCTCTTTAGTTCTTCTTCACTTTCTGCCATAAGGTTGGTGTCATCTGCATATCTGAGGTTATTGATATTTCTCCCAGCAATCTTGATTCCAGCTTGTGCTTCATCCAGCCCAGGGTTTCTCATGATGTACTCTGGATATAAGTTAAATAAGCAGGGTGACAATATACAGCCTTGACATACTCCTTTTCCTATTAGTACAAGGTTTT
This sequence comes from Bos javanicus, assembly GCF_032452875.1. Taxonomy (NCBI): domain Eukaryota; kingdom Metazoa; phylum Chordata; class Mammalia; order Artiodactyla; family Bovidae; genus Bos; species Bos javanicus. The sequence continues at coordinate 67,562,523 of NC_083872.1, read as the reverse complement.
TCTCTAAGTGTGGTCTGCAATGTTTTCAGATAGGATATAGGACACTCAGTTTATCCTTCAGATCATTTTTAGTGGTATGAGCATGTCCCATGCAATACATTTTTGTTTATCTGAAATTCAGGCCTACCTAGGCACCCTGGAGTTTTGTCTGTTAAATCTGACAACCCTGACCACAGAAAAGCTGGGCCAGAATCACCTGGGTGCTCTCCACCCTGAAGGTCCTGATTCAAAAGGTATACACTTGTTCACTGAAGCTTGAGAATGACCGCTTTATTTCTCACACTCCTACTTGTCTTTCTCAGGCGTGCTCTTCTTAAATAATGTTCCACATTTTTGAAATGCTCAAAAGTAAAGCAATCTTAAGCAGCATCAAGGCTCTGGAGTATTTTGTGAAACATATTGAGTGCTTTTTATATACCAGACACAGGTCTAGGTAGTGAACAAGAATACATAGGACCCTGCCTTATGGAATGGACACTGCAGTAGGAGAGCCAGGCAGTAAGCAAGTGAACAAACAAATAGATTATTATATCACTTCAGGCAGTGATAAGTCCTATGTCATTTTCTTCATGTCATATTTCTCCAAGTAAAGATAAGGAAAAAGTACTGAGATTTGAGAGGTAATATTTTAGATAATGTGATCAAAGAAGGCCTGTCAGAGGAGGTGAGATTTCTGCAGAGTATGAAAGAGGCAAGAGGTTGAGCCAATGCCAATGTCCAGGGGAAATAACATTCTAAGCGGAGGCGAGAGCAAAGGCATGGGATCTAGGAGGGAATAATCTCAGGCAGGTCAAGAGGCTAGAGTGGAGCTAAAGAGTGGAGGCTAGAGTGGAGTGTGGTAAGGTGGTAGGTGGGTATGGAGGTAAGAAGGAAGTAGACCACGTCAGATCTTGTGACCATGATTTGTTATTGTTTAGTTGCTCAGTCATGCTCGATTCTTTTGCAACCCCATTAACTATAGCCTGCCAGCCTTCTTTGTCCATGAGATGTCCCAGGCAAGAATACTGGAGTGGGTTGCCATTTCCTTCTCCAGGGGATCTAAGAGGTTTTAATCTTCCCATAAGTGCAGGAGGAAGTCATTGGAAGAGTTTGAACAAAGAATATTTAATTTAATCTGATTTAGCCTTTAAAGACGCCTCTGGTGGCTCCATGGAGAATAGACTGAGGAGCACAAAGTTGGACATTGGACCCTGATGTTGACCTTATTGCAGGGTCTTGGTTCCTGCCTTTGGCAACCTGTTCTTGTCTTACTTTCTCCCAGTCCTCTCTAGAGCTCCATAGCAAATCAGTGGAAGAATATGAGCTCTGACACCCAATGGCCTTGGCCAGCTGTGCCAATTAGTATCTGTGGGATACTAGCCAAGACTCTCAGAGAAGGCAATGGCACCCCACTCCAATACTCTTGCCTGGAAAATCCCATGGACAGAGGAGCCTGGTAGGCTGAAGTCCATGGGGTCGCTAAGAGTCGGAAACGACTGAGCGACTTCACTTTCACTTTTCACTTTTATGCATTGGAGAAGGCAATGGCAACCCCCTCCAATGTTCTTGCCTGGAGAATCCCAGGGATGGGGGAGCCTAGTGGGCTGCTGTCTATGGGGTCGCACAGAGTCAGACACGACTGAAGCAACTTAGCAGCAGCAGCAGCAGTCAAGACTCTTAACTACCCAGGGCCTTGTTTTCTTAATTAAAAAAAATGAGGATAATAATTTTACCTACCTAATCAGGTTGTTGTGAGAAATTAAATTAGTAAGTACACACAAAATGCCTGGAACAGTTCCTGGCACATCACAATAATAATAAATGCCCAATAAATGTTAGATACTATGATGACTCAGCACAGCACTCTCTTTCCTTAGGACAATATTGCCCACTTCTCCCTATTCATCTCACTAATTTCTGCTCGTCCTGTACACTTCCTATTGTCATAAGAAGTCTTCCCTATCACCTTTGCCCCACTTAAGTGGACCCAACAAGTCACAAGTCCAGGAGTAGGGAGACACACTCTTTTGTGATGGCACAGAGTTGTATTCCAAAGGAAAGGTGGAGAAGTAGGGCCATTTTTGGAATGTTCCACCACAGAAGCCAAGAGAAGCATTGCCAAAAGGTGCTGAAACACACACTTTTGGTCATTTAAGTACCCCAAGGGCCTTGTTCCAAGATAACTTAAGCATCATGCTGTGACCTTCAAGGGTGACCTTATAAGAACCAGTTTCCCTGCTGCCCAGAGTGCTGGCTCTTCTCCTGGCTAGATTTGTTAGTTTCTAAAGGGAAACATTGCAAAAGGCAGTCTGCGGGGATGAGAGCCTGACAGGGCTGTGAGGGAGGAGGACCTGTGCACCAGTGGACACACACACACTGAGCCATGCAATGATCTTTCAGTGGAGACAACTCCAGTTGGGTGGTGAAGCTTGGGGCCACGGGGCTCAGGGTCTATAAACATCAGATCCTGTTAACGCTGCTGTTCTGGCTTTGCCAGAGTTGGTGCTCAGAAAGGGAGTCCCCACACTCTGCCCGTGAATGAGGCCCGCCTGCCAACACCAGTTCCAGCTGTGAACATGTAATCAGCTCTTCTATGGCCCCGAAAGGAGTCCCCGAGGCCTAAATTTAATTTTCATGCATATTTGTCATCTCGCTCTACTTTATGCAAACACAGTTCTGTCACCAACACAGGCGCCAACTGTTTTGTTTGGATAATTGCTCCAAGTCAACCCCAAACTACAGGGAGCTCCCTTTTTAAGAAAGCACGTTTTGGTTAATTTTCTGTTCACCAAATGATACCTTCCTTCGGCACCTCCTTCAGGGGTTCAGTGATGATTTCTGTAGGCATTTTCTTCCTTTTGAAGCAGTTCAACACCGTCAGGTTTATTATCCTCCACACTGGGTTGGTTGGAAGAAGCAAAGAAAACAGGGGCACCGCGGCACCGCGGATCATTTGTGGCTGCTGTTTTTCTTCCAAATAATTCTCTATTCAACTTGTCACAATTGGCCGGTCCTAGAGTGGCTGAACTAACCCGAGTAGAGGTTTGTGGCCATAATAGAGATGAGGAGAGAGAGGAAAATGAACTCTTGGAAAACAAAGGTCTTATTTTCATGGAAATGAATAGAAACTCTGAAGTAAGGATGAGACATATGGAAAAGCATAAAATATGAACAGAACATTTTAAAATAGAAGGTCCTCAGAAATGCTCCATATGGCCCAGCAGTATTTAAGGTAACAGAAAACAGTCCATGGTGCAGCTGCAAATGTTCATTCCTGGGGTTCAGGACTCAGTTCACAAAACTGTACTTTCCACTTTGTCTTGAAGAAGGCTTCCTTTGTCTAACTCCTGGGACTAATTCTTTTAGGGTTAGGGGGAGAGTTAAACTAATAAGTTATTAATTAAGATCTGCAATTTTAATTAATTGTATTTCACTCTTAATGAAGTGATACATTACTCATAAGTCATCATTTCTCATCTTTTCTTACTTAAAAGTCAACAGTTATGAAATAGTTATGAGTCAATAGTTATGAAAACTTCATGCAACTTTAGAGTTTATTGAGAGCTTATGGACTCTAAATATTACAGCATAGTAATATTGCAGGGTTTATAATTGAAACATCAATCTAAAAATGATACAGGGCATTAAAATGACATCCCCTAAAAGCACAATTGACATACACTGTTAATGCTAGTCAATGACCATTATTCAAAGAGTCAACAGAGGATTTTCTAGTTTTTGCCATAGTATTAAAAATGATTTGGGGAAATTGACGTGAACATCAAATAAGTTTTGTTATTTAGAATTCTCCATAGACAGTATACATTTCAATATTTTTTTTGCCCTGTAGAAAATAAAGATAATATTTGATCTACCAGGCCACATAGAATGATCACATCAGAGTCTGTCATATGACAGACTTAGCAAAAGAGAGTGCTCCTTTTTAATATCCTGAGTTGGGATGGAACTCAGATCTCTGGATACCAGCTTTGTTTTTTTCTTGATTTGCATCTTCCGCTTGAATTTTGAAAATGAAATGTAATCAAGAGGAAAAAGAGAAGTATAGAACCCCACACAAAATTAATAAATCTTTTTCATATATTCAATAGCACCTCTATATTTCTGACAGTGAGCATCAAAAATCTTCCTCTTACTTATTATCCTTTTTAAGTCTGTAATCTCTGCCAGCGCTTTAACCATGCTATTGTACTGACCTTTGTTTCTTCATTTTATGTTGTCTGCACAGTCCTGATCAACTAATTTAATTTTTCCTGGTGCTAAACTGTATTTTTTTTTTTTTTTGGCCGAGTTGACTGGATGTTTGGCTTTGTGTAGACACAGCCTTACTGTAAGTTGGCCCCTAATTCAATAATTCACCATGAAGACTGGTTTTTATCCTCAGTGTGTTGAACAGGCATCTAATCAACCATTAATTTCCTTTTTGTTGGATGAACATAATAACTATTTCTGTCTTTCTTTCTAATGGGAGACAGAGGCAAAGAGGCTTAGTGGCTGCCCTAAGTCAGAAAGGAAGATTGTGGAATTCAGCTTTATGAATCCCTATAGTATTCGGGATTGATGTGGCAAGAAAAGACTGGACTTTGGGGGAAAAAGAGATGGAAGAGAACCCATGGATATGTATACCTATTGGGTGCTAACCATTGTGCTAAGTACTTTAAGTCAAACCTAGAGGATTGCTTCTGCTGATGAGGAGTTTGGAAGAGTTTGGGATAAGCCTCTTAATTTCACTAGATCTACTTCTTCATTATCTGTAGAGTGCAACAGGTAGAGTGGAACTGAGCAATATTTCATTTTTTCATGATACATAAATGCAATATTTCCAGTAGAAAATGAGCAATTATTATTGTTACTGGCAGCCTTGTCATTATTGTTCCTGTCTTTTGAATTCATTAAGAGGTGGTAATAAATGTTACTATATTTATGAGGATCAAAATTCTTCATAACTCCTCTAAGTAACTTTTTAATAAGTATCCCGTTTATTTAAGAGAAACAGCAGATGAAGCTAATAGCATTCTTATGAATTTAGACATCTGTGATGGAGAGATCAGTTTAAACTTGTAAAGAAGCACAGTTTCAGTTAATGTGATATAATAATAGTGACTAGTTTTAGTAAAACTATTTGAAATAGACATGGAGATCAATCAGAATTGTGTTGGTCAGAAAGAGAGGTGTCTTATACATCTAAATTAAATGGAATTTGGGGTGAATCAGGCCTCAAGGAAGGTCTGAACCAGGGAATATGAGCTTTAAGACCCTCCATCTTGTGCCTCTCATTCTCTCTGCATGTCACCTTTATTTTCTCAGAGCAGCTTCTTCGATGAAAGCTGAAAACATGGCCTCCAATAATTTTCATTTCACATGTCACAGCACCCCCTCTGGAAAGGAACTGAAATATGGTCTCTTAGGTCCTAAGAACAAAAACCCATTGAAACAGTCTCATTGTCCAAGCTTGCATCAATTGCATGAACCTGGACCCATCAACTATGGAAAGGAAGTAGGGTACCATCTTGAGTGACTTTGTCATTGTAGTGAAATCTAATAATCACAAGACTCATTCAAACCACTTACAGCCATAGAATCATTGTCCTGAGTGTATGTCTGAATGGACAGACTAAAATATGATTATATGTAAACAAAACATTGCCAACAGAGATTTCTTTAGAATTTCCTTACATACTTAAATGCTTGTCCTTATAAGTTACTGCATTTATTTTGAAAATATTCACTCACAGAGTGCAACATGGTAGGCAGTGTGTTGAATTCAGAAAAGTATAACTATACAGATTCTTCCCTCAAATAATTTATATTTTTTTGTTAAAAAATGAACACTTATCTAAGACTTTCAACTACAGTGTGGTTCATGTCCATTGGGAATACAGGAAGAACTAGAGCCATTCAGAATTCAGGGAGAGGGCTGTGAGCATGAGCAGCAGAGGGAAGCTTCATCAAAACAGTAGTACATATCCGGGGCCTTGAAGGCTAATACACTGTCCCAGGTGGACAGCATTCTACATGGAGGACATTCTAAGTGGAATTGACATACAAAGTGGGAAAGAAGACCTTAATGCCAAAACATGTAGCTAAGTGTTGTCACTGATATATTATGTATATAAGTACTTTGCCTAGCAAACACCCTTTACAAAGATGGTTTAAGCTGACTTTCTCCTATCCCTTATCTGGTTATGCTTTGTTGTGAAATAATGGAATATGAATTGGTGAGGCTTCATTGTAGTTGCTCAGTGTCTTCTCTGCTGCTGCTGCTGCTAAGTCGCTTCAGTCGTGTCTGACTCTGTGTGACCCCATAGATGGCAGCCCAATGGGCTCTCTGGTTCCTGGGATTCTCCAGGCAAGAATACTGGAGTGGGTTGCCATTTCCTTCTCAATGCATGAAAGTGAAAAGTGAAAGTCTTAGCGACCCCATGGACTGCAGCCCACCAGGCTCCTCCATCCATGGGATTTTCCAGGCAAGAGTACTGGAGTGGGGTGCCATTGCCTTCTCTGAGTATCTTCTCTATAGTACAATAAATGTGAATTGCTCCAATGCTGAATCCTTCCTTCATGTGCACAAAAATTTCTTTTATTTAACAGAAACTTGTTATAAGTCAAGAGATGATAAATTCAAACTTTGTTCCAGTTTTGTTATTGAAAGTTACTACTTATGTACAAAAGTTTGTGGAGCACCTTATGAGGGTGAAATTGACATATCCCATCTCTCTTCTTATGAAGTTTGGAGTAATTTTGAAGACAAGTTGATTCAATACGCCTTTTCAAGTGTTGAGTGTTATGATAAAGCAAATCTGAAGAATGATGACAACATACAGCAGAAGGATCTGAGCAGATTGGGAATTGTGAAAAACTATGGAGGGAGTAGAAACTAGTCAGAGGAACAGGGGCTGTGGAAAAACACCAGATAGCAAGAAACTGTCTAAATGTCAGGAAAGAGTATGAGAGTATGATGCATCCAAGGAACTAAACAGAATTCTCTCTTTTCTTTCTTTCCCTCTTTTATTCCCTCCCTGACTCCTCACATGACTGTGATAGTAAGGTCAGAGTGAGGGAGCTGAGATATACACTTATTCACTAATCATTCTCTTGATTATATTCTTTCAGCTTCTTAAATAATTTTCAACTTTTACTTTAAAATGACGTTTAATAAGCAGAACACCATATTTCTAGTATTGAACATAGAACAGTTTCTGATCAAGACCGTCAAGTAAGAAAGCTTGCTACCTGCTCTTTG